>NW_026622875.1:4857976-5161666 GCF_023065955.2 Ursus arctos
CATGCCAGTGGACCTCAAAAGAAAGCTGGGGTAGCAATTCTCATATCAGACAGATTGGATTTTAAACTAAAGACCATAGTTAGAGACACAGAAGGGCACTATATTATTCTTAAAGGATGTATCCAACAAGTCGATATGACAATTATAAATATATAAGCCCCCAACAGGGGAGCAGCAAGATACACAAGCCAACTCTTAACCAGAATAAAGAGACATATAGATAAAAATACATTAATAGTAGGGGACCTCAACACCCCACTATCAGAAATAGACAGAACACCTATGCAAAACTCGACAAAGAAACAAAGGCTTTGAATGCCATACTCGACGAGTTGGACCTCATAGATATATATAGAACACTACACCCCAGAACCAAAGAATACTCATTCTATTCTAATGCCTATGGAACATTCTCAAGAATAGACCATGTTCTGGGATACAAAACAGGTCTCAACCAATACCAAAAGACTGAAATTATTCCCTGCATATTCTCAGAGCACAACGCTTTGAAATTGGAACTCAACCGCAAGGAAAAATTTGGAAGAAACTCAAACACTTGGAGACTAAGAACCATCCTGCTCAGGAATGATTTGATAAACCAGGAAATCAAAAATCAATTTAAACAATTTATGGACACCAATGAGTATGAAAACACAACGGTCCAAAACCTATGGGACACTGCAAAGGCAGTCCTAAGGGGGAAATACATAGCTTGAATACATAGCTCAAAAGAATAGAAAAATCTAAAATGCAGTTTTTATATTCTCACCTCAAGAAGCTGGAACAGCAACAGAGGGACAGGCCTAATCCACACATGAGGAAGCAGTTGACCAAGATTAGAGCAGAAATCAACGAATTAGAAACCAGGAGTACAGTAGAGCAGATCAACAGAACTAGAATCTGGTTCTTTGAGAGAATTAATAAAATTGACAAACCTCTGGCAAGACTTATCCAAAAGATTAGAGAAAGGACCCAAATTAATAAAATTATGAATGAAAAAGGAGAGGTCACAACCAACACTAATGAAATTGGAAGGATTATTAGAAATTTTTATCAACAGCTTTATGCCAATAAATTAAGCAATCTGGAAGAGATGGAGGCCTTCCTGGAAACCTATAAACTACTAAGACTGAAACAGGAAGAAATTGATTTCTTAAACAGGCCAATTAATTATGAAGAGATTGAGTCAGTGATAAACAACCTTCCAAAAAATAAAACTCCAGGCCCGGATGGTTTTCCTGGGGAATTCTACCAAACATTCAAAGAAGAAATAATACCTATTCTCCTAAAGCTGTTTCAAAAAATAGAAACAGAAGGAAAGCTACCAAACTCATTCTATGAGGCCAATATTACCTTGATCCCCAAATCTTTATTTTTAAAGAATAAATCACTGTGGATCCAGTGAAGTCCCCTGGGCACCCTAGTCTCTGTCCCTTTATCCCATCCCCAGAAGTAATCACTGAGCTGATTTTGGCATTTATCGCTTTTGTGCTTTTGTTATATATGTTTACCATACATGTATATTTACAAACAATATATAGCTATGGATTTCACATCTGTAAAACATATTTGTAAGTACCACCTTTCTGGAACACGCTTTCTTAGATCAATATTATATTTTTGAAATTTATCCAAGATAAGAAATATAGCTCTAATCCATCCATTTTAACTGTTACATAAAAGTCTTCCTAAGAAAACACTGTATTTATTTATCAGTCTCCCATTTGTGTATTTTTAGTTTGTTTCAAATTCCTCTCATAAAAGACAGCTGTCATAAACATTCTTGCAGATGTCTTCTTGTACACACGTGCAAGGGTTTCTCCAGGGAAGACACCGATGAGTGGAGTTGCTGGTTTACAGGATATGTACATCTTCAATCTTGCTAGAGAAGTGATGTACAATGCCTTCATCAGCAGTGATTATATGCTGACAACTTGGTATTACTGGACTTCAAAATTTCTGGCAGGTATGGAAGTATATCTCATTGTGGCTTTACTTTGCATTTCCTTGATTCCTACGAAAATGTGCATCTTTTCAAAGATGACCATGCAGATTTCCTCTTTAGTAAATTACCTGTTCATATCTTTTGTTAGTTTTTCTCCTGGTCTATGCAGGGCAGTCTTCATGGGCGTGGGACTCATGTACTTAGAAGTGTGCTTTGTTTAATGCTCTGTTGTTGCTATCCCTGAAATTCCTAATTTTTTAACAAGGGTCCCTGCATTTTCATTTTGCACTGGGCTCCATAAATTACGTAGCCATGTTTGAAATGAGGTCCTGAGGTTGAGCCATGTTTGAAATGAGTTTTGAAGGATGAAAAGGGATTCATAGAGATCTGCACTGTTCAACATGGTGGTCGCTTAGCTACATGTGGCTACTTTAAGTAAAATTAAAAATTCAATTCTTCAGTCTCATTAGCTATATTTCAAGTGCTCAATGGGTACAAGTGATTAGTGCCTATGGTATTAGAAAACAGACAGCATGTTACTCTTTACAGAAAGTTCTATTGGATATTGCAGCTCTAGACTCTTCTGCTTGAGGTGTGGCCCACCGACTAGCAGTATCCTCTCACCAAGCAGTCTGTTAAAGTGCAGAATCTCATGCTCCATCCAGGGACCTACTGAATCAGAATCTGCTTTTAACAAGATACCCCCCAAACTCCAGTGATTCTCATGCACCTTCAAGTTTGAGAAGCACTACTACGGAAGACACAGGCCTTGGGTGAGTTACGTAGGTGAGTTTCTAGGGTGGAGAGAATCAGAGAGTGAAACTACATCCTGAGGGTACAATCGGTGCAAAGACAAGTGCATGAAAATATACCCACAGTAAAAACCAGAACAGGAGGAATTTGTAGGCTAAAGCAGATTGGGAACAGCTTTATAGCCTTTTGGATTATGCCCTGCAGGGAACCGTTGACCGATTTAAAATGAAAGTGCATGAAAAGATTTGGGTTTGAGGAAGACTGCTCTCATGGTAATGTCAAAGACCAGTCAGGCAAGCCAGAGTCAGGGGAGTGGATAGAGAGCCCGGACATAAACCCAGGTATGAGATAAAGCTTTCTAGGGAGCAGGTGATGAATGTGAAGGGCGGGGATCTCAGAGAGAGAGAATCCACAGGATCTTGGTCACTGACTGGACCTGTGGAGTTAAGGGAGAAAAAGGAAGAACTGAAGGTCAAACTTGGGTGACTGATAAATGGGGTTCCTTTTAACCAAATCGGGTATCAGGAGAATAAAAATATTTTACGAGGTTGTCTTGGACATATTAAATTTGAGGTATTCTGGGACATCTGTTCACTGTTTTTCTCACCTGCCAAATGAAGACAGTGATAGCATCCATCCCACAGGACCGATGCATTAACAATCAGCTGATACGGTATATGTGAATACACTTTGTTAATGTTCAAGTCACAGACGTGTCATCTAGTATCAGCCCTGCATGTATCCACAGTCTGATGGAAGGACGCAGAGGGGGACTGAAATACTGCCTGCCTTTGCACAAAAGCAGCACCATCCATCTAGTTCAGTAAGACAGGAGACGCTGGAGGAAAATGCTGAAGAGAATGAAAAATGTGGACAGTCAAGTAAGAAATATAAGATGACAAATCACCAATTAGAAATACACCCCAGCTGCTTCTAAACATAATAAACTGTCAACGCTTTCCATCAAGCAGAAGAAGACAGAGCTACAATGAGATTTGGGAGAAAACACGTATTAAAAAATTCAGCTGAGCAATTAGTAGCAGCATTTACTGTAGACTAGAAACCCTCCCCAGAATCACTTCTGCCTTGGAACATAGGCAGCATATATTACAAGCTGCTGTTACGTTTCGATTTTCATCTGCAGACAAATCTAAAGTTAAAATGTAATAAGTCTTTAGGGGCGCCTGGGTGGCACAGCGGTTAAGCGTCTGCCTTCGGCTCAGGGCGTGATCCCGGCGTTATGGGATCGAGCCCCACATCGGGCTCCTCCGCTGTGAGCCTGCTTCTTCCTCTCCCACTCCCCCTCCTTGTGTTCCCTCTCTCGCTGGCTGTCTCTATCTCTGTTGAATAAATAAATAAAATCTTTAAAAAAAAAAGTAATAAGTCTTTAAAGGTGATTGTTAGTTCAAACTTATCATTAAGCAGACGGCTTCCTGACTCTTGATTATATGTTTGGAAAACATAGAAGAAGTTTAACCATCTGATTGGTTAGACAGTATCAGGGTATGAAATACAATTCTTTGATGCATGCTGTCCTTCTAGAATTTATAGGTAGTGCTGGGATCTGGGATTCTTAAATTTGTTTTGCTTTTGTGAAGTAAGCAAATAATCTGACTTCAAGCTTCGTAAAACTATTCCATTAAATTCAACACATATCTATTGAAGATATATCATAGCCAGGCAGAGTGGGAGGGCATGATCACTTCTCTCAGGGAGTGGATAATCCCAAGGCAGGGGCACTTCTAAACAGGTACTGAGGAAAGTGAGTCAGTGCTCACAGAATCAGAAACAGGACGGTAGGTATAAAGGCATCATACAGTGTGATGGATTCTTTCCATCTAATCAAACCTCTCAACCTTCCTGCTAGCTTACAGGAAATGCAGGAACCAGAGAAATGCAGTATGGACAAAGGAAAGAGTAAGACAATAAGCTGCCATCAGAGATCATAAATTCCAAGTTTTATGACTCAATTTGAAATGATCTGAATAAGGCTCTGAGAGCCAGTCTAATGTCAAGGTCATCATCAGCCCTTGATCTCCCTTGCACACAGTAGAAATCTGCCATTTAGTTCGGCTAGCTGTGGCCACAGTATCTGCAGCAACTCCCATAAAGAGTGAGAGACTATTTGCCCAGCCTTTGTATTCAAGGTGGCTTTTGGGCATCCCCTGATCCACAGAATGTGGCATATGTGACCTTGTTGACTCCCCAGACTATGCTTTAACAAGTCTCACAGCCTCCACCTGCATAGATGTTGCCCACACATGGACAATGTAGCCTGTGAGGGATGAGGGGCCACATCCTCCTGCCTATGAGAGAATCCTCCTGGAAGTTTCTCCAGGAGAAGAATAGTGGCCCTCAGTGGATAGCATCACCAACTGCCAGACATGTGAGAAAACCTTGGACTTTCAGCTCAGCTGACTCTCCAGTTCAGGGTTTGGGAAACTACAGCTTAAGGGCAAAAACTGGCCCTCAGCCTGTTTTTATGTTGGGCCCTTGAGCTAAGAATAGCTTTTGCTTCTCAAAGATTTGCTTAAAAAATGAAATAAATAAGTAACAGAATAATATGCAACAGAGACAAAGCCTAAAATATGCATTATCTGGCCCTTTATAGAAAATTTTACTGATCCCTGCTACAGCTGAACAAAACTGGGTAAGCCCAAACAAAAGCACAAAGGAACCAACCAACCAACTCTCAGAATTGTGAGAAATATTAAACATATATTTTTAATACATGGGAGAGTTTGCTCTACTGCAATGGATAACTGAATCACAAGGTGCTAAATGCTACACAATGAACAAAGAGACTGCCTCAAAGGAAATAATCTCTTAAAGGTTTTGGACCTTTTCTTCTCACTTTAATATAGATGGATTTCTTTTTTTTTTTTTTTAAAGATTTTATTTATTTATGTGACAGAGAGACAGCCAGCGAGAGAGGGAACACAGCAGGGGAGTGGGAGAGGAAGAAGCAGGCTCCCAGCGGAGGAGCCCTGATGTGGGACTCGATCCCGGAACGCCAGGATCACGCCCTGAGCCGAAGGCAGACGCTTAACGACTGCGCTACCCAGGCGCCCCTATAGATGGATTTCTTATCCATCCATCCATCTGGCTGTCCATGGCTCTGTTTTGAATTCTAGAGAGATTTTGGCAGTTACGAGCACACATACATGTTATTCATGGGACCTTCAAAACATGTTTAAAACAAGTATCGGGGGCGCCTGGCTGCTCAGTCGGCAGAGCACGAGACTCTCGATCTTGGGGTTGTGAGTCTGAGCCCCACATTCGGTGTAGAGATTACTTAAAAAGAAAAAATCTTAAAAAAAAAAAGCAAGTATTGAACTGTAACTAAAATAAAAAGACAGAATTGTAAGATATAATATCAGTGTCCTAAAGCACCCTTCCAAATACAGAGGTCTTTTTTTCCTCCCCTAGATTAACCTATTGGCAACGGAGCCTGCCTAGTTTTGTTATCAGCACACTTCCTTTACTTAGTGAGGTAAACTGTCAGGCAAGGTGGGGTGAAGAATGGCTGTGATAAAGGCATTAGCTAGCAGCAATCACTCTACCCTTTGCAAAGGGCACAGCCACCTGTCAGGGCTGGAACCAGGAAAAGAATCATGGTTTAGATCTGAATATTCATTCAGCCGGAACTTCCACTACTACTATCTAAATATAGTTTTGTTGTACAACCATTTTAACTCCTATATTCACCTATATTATTTTCAGAGAACCTTCAAATTATCACAAACGATTTTTAAATGCATATTTCCCTCTTCTATTCTTTCCCTTTTGCAGACAAAGGAAAGCAGCAGTTTGATAAGCAGCGGCGCAGGTGAACCAAGGAATCTGTAAACAAAAAGGAATGGTGGGCCATATTTACAGTCGATGCAAATGTGTGAGTCACAATTGGGGATGGGTAGTTATGGCTAGGCTTAAGGTTCAATGGATGACCCACACCCACCAGAGTTTGAGCAAAGGACTAATACGATCAATACTACACATCTGAATTTGCATTTGGCCTAGAGCAGTGCGGTCGCTCCTTTCCAAGTATTTCCCTCCTCTCCCACAGTGGGCCTCACCTCCTGGTGCTCCTGCCCTTGTCTGATCCCCTCCACTTGAATCTTGGATAGTCCTGTGCTTGCTTTTGACCAAAAGAATGTGACAAAATGATGCGGCATCACTTACAAGGCTCACTTCTGCCTGCAGCTTCTGGTCTTGGGACTGTTAGCATGCGGACTCGGATGAAATTCAGATCAACCGTTAGGGGCAAGAGCAGACACTGAGTAGCTGATGCGAATGAAAACCACTGACGCGGCTCAGCGACTTAGATAACTTACTAGAAACTGTCCTCGTGTGAGCACTGGGGGTACAGGCTGTCTGGTGAGAACTCTCCATTTGTCTGTGCAATAGATGATGCCCTTGAGAGCTTTCTTACGGAAGTGGAGGTGGTCACTGTTACACAGAGTAAACTTGACGTAGCTCTTGCCCAGCACGGCTTATGAGCTTCAAACGGATGAGCTCACATCCATAGATATTTACACGAGCCAGAGACCAGAGGACCACAGGCAGAGATAACACCCAGCATTATATACTCTTGATGTGTTTCTGTTGTTAGAATGGAGCTGATAGTATACATCAGGTATGCCCAGGGAAATACAGGACAGTCCTGGATTTTATAAAATCTTCTTAAAACATACATCACAAGACCTGTAGAAAGCACCACTGCTTTTACAGAATTAACCACAGGAACTCTAAAGTGGCCCAAACTCTAAAGAGGTCAGAGTTTTACTGTTTTGTGAATAAAGCTAGAATTTAATTCAATGAAGCATCTATCACATGGTGACCTGTGATAGGTACCAGAATGAACCAGAAGATTATTCTACCCACTCAGGTGAATGGACTTTAAACCTGTGTTCTCCTTGCAGGAATTTAAGATTTTCTCTTACAAAGAGTTCCAAAGTCTCCACTCCCTAGATTACCTATTAACCACAAAAGGGAAAATAGACTTTATAATGGACTATATAGATGAATCTGGAGGGCAATTCAGATTTTAGTTATTGATACTGGGGCAACCTAATGTTATATACTTAAAAATTAATATTATGTGTTTATAATTAATATTATGTTCTTCTGGATGGGAAACAATATGAGGAGCACCTCCTAAAGTCTGAAAGATTCTCGACATCTAATCAAACCTCTTGATCTTCCTTCTACTTTACAGTAAATGTGGGAGCTAGAGAAAAAGTTAAATGATATGAGGAGGAATAAAAGGTTGAACAAATGGAGAGAGCAGAACCTTCTGCCAGGTAACCGTCCTAGACTCTCCAAAATGTTAATGCCATGAAAATAAAAAAAAGTGTGTGTGTGTGTGTGTGTGTTGGGGGGGGGTTGTTCTGCATTAAAAGACATGAACATAACAAGTGCAATGCATGAATCTTCATTGGACTCTCTTTCTACAAAACCAATATATAAGAGATCTTTTGACAACTGGAGAAATTTGCATTTGGGCTAGATATCAGGTTATGTTATCGCATTATTAAGCTTCTTAGATGTGATTAAGTTTCTTATGTGGTTGCACAGAAGGATGTCTGTCTTTATTCTTAGGAAATGCAGGCTGAAATATTTGGGAGAGAGAAAAAGCAATTATGGGAAAATGTTAACACTTATTCGACCTTGGAGTTAAGTACTCCTGTGGTGCTCCCTCAACTACTCTTTCAACTTTCCACGTGGTGATGCTGGAAACAAGCTGTTCCCACAGCCAAGCGGCCTGAATGGGGAATTGTTTTTCCAGATGGCACTATGCCAGCGGTGCCGGGAGAGGAGAGGAAACATTATTTCTGGATTAATTCAACCACCTCCACCCAAAGACCGGCACGACCAGAGCCATACAGCAACACCCAGCTCCCACGCCTAAAAGCCTCACACTTGTTCCAGTTACCGACGACTCTGGGTAGGACAGACCTTCTCTGAATTCTCCAGACTAAAGAAGAGTTTTGAGATGAATTCCCCGAAAGCAAGCGACTTCCTGGGACTCCCGTTCATACACCAGACCATTATAACCTGACGTATCCACCCCACCCCTTCATTCTCCATCAATTCTGGAAGAACACACATTTCTTTGAGATCAGGAACTTCCCGAGGTGTCTTCTCTCCTTAAGGGCTCTTTGCGGACTCTAACAAGTAAATCCCTCCAGGACTGCCTCGAGGCCGTATATTTACGCCGCTAGTAAACAAGGCAAAATCCTTGCCAGAGGTCCGTCACGAAGTTGCCCAACCACTGCCAGCCGCAAATGTAAAACACGTACCTGACAGCACCGTACTCGGAACGCAGGGTGATGGCGAGCTGCGACAGAGCGCGCCCGGGAGAGTGCGCACGGCTGCGGGCCGAGTGGGGCCGCGCTCGCCGGGGCTCAGGGCCCGCGCGTGCGTGCGTGCGTGCGAGCGAGCAAGGGGCTCCCGGGCCTCGGCGCGTGGTCTGCGCGCGCCCGGCCGTGCGTGCGGCTGCGGGAGGCTGCGTGTGCGCGCGGGGCGGCAGCGTCGGCCGCAGGCCAGCCGGTGTGGAGCGGGCTTGGAGCCGCGCGCGGAAGGTGAGTGCGAGGCGGGGTCGCTGGGGCCGATCCGAAAGCCTTGGAGACCCCAGGGCTGGGTGGCGGGCTTGGCCCTGGGATTCGCTTCACCCGGGACGGCGCTGCCGGGGCGGCGGGGCCAGGAGGCCGGCAGGGCGGTGCCGCCCACTCCGGCCCTTTCCCAGAGCTCGGCAGGGGTGGCGCCGGGGCAGCCGCGCCCAGGGGCTCCGGCCTCTGCGACGAGCAGCTGCCGGATCCCGGTGAGCGGGGAGGAAGGGGCCCGACGGGGCCCTGGGCAACGTTGAGAGGCGCAGGGACGCGTGGCGGGCCCAGGCCGCGGCTGCAAGGAGCTCGCTGTCCTGCCGGCTCTGTCTTAGGGCGCAGCCCCCGGATCCCCGTCGCCCTGGGCGCTCCGGCGACAAACTCGGGGAGCAGCCCGGGGCGCGTTGGCCGAGGCTGTGGGGGTGAGGACGCGGATGGTGCCTCGGTTTTGGTGGATTTCCCAGCAGGCCCGGGGCGAACGCATTCCCAAGGCGTTGGGGAAGGGCCTGGGAGCCGGATTGTGGGAGGGTTCTTCTTCATCGCGAGGGATTGTGAGGAATATGGACCCAAGGAGGAGAATGGGCGAATTGGGCAGAGAGAAAAGGAAACCCCAAGGAGGTAGGCTATAGGAGGCGATCTTAACGCATACAGGCATTTTAAAAGAAATCTGGAAGGTGCAATGGAGCCTTACTTTTCCAAGCAGTAAGGAGTGATGCCAGAAGTAAGCACGGGTTGCATTCCCCGTTTCCTTCTCTTCCACTCCTCACTGTTGGACTAGGAGGGAGATTTACAAGGCAGAGATGGTTGTTTTTTCCTCTGTATTTTGCACATAGTACCAGTGTTTAAGATGTGCTGCTTTGTCAGGAAAAGCTAGTACCAAGGAACAGATTACCAAACCATATCTTTTTTTCTGTTTTCAGAGAAAGGGAAGATTTGAGTTTGCAGTCTTCAACTGAGAGTAAGTTTCTGTTTTAGCTTTCCCCAGGTGTCTTAGAGGGCTGTAGGGAACTGATTTTGTGCTCTCAGAATGTGTTGATGCCTGATAAAAGCGCATCTGAACCTGTATCAGTCTAGAGAAGGGAGCTATTTATTAAGAGAGAAGAGTCTAAAAATTTTTTTTCTTCTAGACTAGAAGGTTCATTCAAATGAATGGTCGTTGGGTAATTACAGCCATGAGAATAAAGCGGTATCAAAACAGTGGCCTAATTATAATTCCAGATTGGAGGCATGAGGTGATTTGAGAGCAAGGAGGAAGAAGAGAGGACCAAAGCTTTTCCAGAAATGAAGAGAATGCTGACGTATAATAATTTGCTCCTGTAGCAGCTTGCTAGGTATAGAACATCGCTTTTAGATGCCATATTGCTCGATGGTGTTGAGTTATGACTTAGACGTATTCTTTTTCTGCTCTTTTGCTCAGTAGTTCACAGCAGATCTTTTAATTAAGCATGGAATATGGAAAACAGCAGAAAAAACTTCTGCTAGTGCTTTAGTCTCATCTGAAATTCTATGGGTAAGTTTATCTTATTTTAATTTAGAAATTATTCTAACTGGTTAAAATTGACTGTGATAGTCTCCTTTACAAGATTTTAAGGATCTTTTACACAGTTACAAATTCTGTTGTATATTCTAGTATATTTTTTTTTCCTGAAGGATTTGAGGAGTTGTAAGAGTTAACCTTTACTAAACCATTTTGGATGATACATGTATTTCTAAAAATTGGATTATTATTAAAATACTGTGATAACTCAGGAGAAGTTAACTATTTAATTTGGTGGCCATATTCAACTTCAGACTCCATTCTCTTTATTCCTAAGAAAATACTCCAGTGGATACTTTTTCCTCTATTCTTATCCCTTGAAATGATTTGCCTTCTCTCTTGCCCAGTCTGTAGCTCTGTTCTTAACCCCATTGGGTGATACAGGTAGAATCCCATTTGAGAAAGTGCCTCTATCCCATTCACAACAATATAATGTCGAGGCCAAATACACTTTTCTCTTGCAGTTCTAACAGTTATCATTGCTCATCCCTGCTCGCTGTGTGGTAACCACACTGTACAACTTCATGAATGAGGTCAAATGTGGGGGTCACATGGGATGCTCTTAAATGGCCTTGCACAGCAGATGAAGTCAACAGTTGCAGTTCATTTGACAGAATGTCTTTTGCAGATATCTCTTTTGGGACTGTGAAGAGTGGTTTTATTTCAGTAAAAAGTTGCCTATTATTAATATTGATTTGCTTTTGGCACCAGAGATTTTGGTACATTGTGAATTAGATGAGAGGGGAAGGTGAGGGTGTGTGCAGGAAGCATGGTGATTTGTAGGAGGCTTGTCTAAATGAGGGGAAGTTGAAGCCACAGCACATCCCAAGGGTGAGGCCCTGAGATGCTGCAGGATGGAAGATCTGGCGAGGGAGATGACTTGTAACCCCTGAAGCTCTGAGAAATGAGGGAGTAAAAGCCAGAAAGCTAGAGTAGATTGTTAATTTTTCGCTCTGTGTGTTTCTGACCCTGAATTAGTTAGGAAGCCAGGCCTTTTTTTGTCCCCTTAGAGCATCCATAGCCCAGGTTAATACTCCTCAGCCCTGTCTACCCTCCGGGAACGATGTTATGTGGGAACATGTTACCACCACTAGGATACCCTCTTCAGTAATAAGTAAACACAGAGAAGAAATATTTTAGGAGATTGAGATTTTCTTTTTTTTTTCTTTTTTTTTAGTAGGCTCCATGCCCAATGTAGGGCTTGAACTCATGACCCTGAGATCAAGAGTCACATGCTCTACTGACTGAACCTCTCAGGCACCCCAGGAGATTGAGATTTTCTTGATTTTCTAAGGTATGCCGTTTCATGAGGCTAGAACAACACTTCCAGACCAGCAGCCTGTTTGGTAAATAAAGTTTTTTGGAGCACAGCCACACCTATTTGTTATTGTCTATGGCTCCATTTTTGCTACAGAGGCAGAATCAAGTGGCTGGGACAGAGACAGTGTGGCCCACAAAGAAAAGGTTTGCTATCTGCCCTTTTATTTAAAAAAAATTTTTTTGCCACTCCTGGGCTAGAGCATAGAATTCTGCTAAACTCCCAAGCTGTGTGTTTTGAACAGACTTTTAAAAGTTAGCATAAAGAAGCACTATATTTGGCTCCTATTTTGGTAACAGACTTAGTTTTCAAGGATGGAGATACCCCCTTTCTAAGAGAAAAAAACTCTTACCAACTCTTCTCTCTTAATGTTAAATAGTTCTTTTCTCTAAACTGATAATAGTTTGTGTAATTTGCGTTTTTATCAAGCATCTGCACATTCTGCACGTGCAAAGTCAGCTCCCTGACCACACAGTTAGAGACATGTGAGCTGGGAGGTCTCCCTCCCATCTTCTCCAGTTGGGCTTTACCCAGTAATGTTCTTTCTGAACCGTGAAGTCCTCAACCTTCCTCCGTGCTCTACATGGTGTCAAGAACTTGAGGGCAAGACAGGGATCTTTTTCCCCATTGCAGTCCCAGCCTCTAACACAGGTCTGGCATATTGAATGAAGAAATGAATGAAATGCCTCAGATAACTAAGGGAAAGGTAATCGGTGACTTAGCCTGACAGACAAGAATGACAAAAGATATGTAATATTCCTAATCTAGGGCAACAAGGAGAAGAAATATTAACTAGAGCAGCTTCCCCTGTCCTTTTCCACCAATGGATAAAGCTGTTTATAACAAAACAGAGACAGGAAGCCCAGCTTTCAAGGCAGCCTTCCTGCTGTTCTGCCCAACTTGTGTGATCTTTACTCTGCTCCAGTTTTCCTAGCTTCTCCCCAGACCCAGATATCTTTTTTTTTTTTTTTTAAAGATTTTATTTATTTATTTGACAGAGATAGAGACAGCCAGCGAGAGAGGGAACACAAGCAGGGGGAGTGGGAGAGGAAGAAGCAGGCTCATAGCGGAGGAGCCTGATATGGGGCTCGATCCCATAACGCCGGGATCACGCCCTGAGCCGAAGGCAAGACGCTTAACCGCTGTGCCACCCAGGCGCCCCCAGACCCAGATATCTTGTTGCCTCTTCCCACAGGCTGTTCTGTCACGTGGCTCTTTCAGACTGCTCACCCCTGAGTGCAGAGGTGCGTCCACTTTTGCTGTGTTTGGGTGTTTTGGTCAGTACGGTATTCTCACCGTGCAGCAGGAGCCCAAGAAGGATATGTGGAACACATGACCGACCACGGAAACACTCTGGTCGTGAGGGATCAGCCTATTTTGAAACCACCAAGACACCATCATTGGGCGCACTTGTCCACTTTGTTCAGAAAGACCATTCAGTGCCCTGCCCTCCTCAGAGACACTTAATGCTTGTGAATTATCTAAGGCTTCCCTTGATCTGGTGGAGGAACCCTTTTGAATATGGAGAGGAGTTAGGCAGGCAGTGCTGTGAATCTCTGCTGGCTCCTGACGGTCGGTCGTTGCCTTTATGACTGAGCGTTTGCTGATGTTTACCGGAGCTCAGTAATTTATTCAAGGTTATTTGGAATATATACTCATTAACATTATTCTTCTCAGCAATTCCTCCTTTTCTGAAAAGTGTACTTGAAGGGAGCACTAGTTGGATATTGTCTGGGTGAGAATTAGGGAAAGCATGATGTGCATGGAAGTTGAGCAGTGTTGGCACATAGGATTCCCCCCTTTCTATGTTTCTGGGTTAGCTTTGACAGCCTTCATCCCTGAGGAAGAGAGAAGTGCTGCACTGCGTGGAAGAAAAGCATGAAGATGCCAGGCCAGCGAGATTAACACAAATTAGGAAAGATGCGTAGGGGTGCGGTGGCTGTGGAGCCCACTCAGGATGAGGCCTCCGGGATTCCCAGCCCTGCTTGCTGGCTGTGAGAGCCGGCTCATGACCAGGTGTCCACATCTCAGTCTCCTCAGCTGGAAAATAAATGCTGGGGTAGTAGTGCCTACCTCATAGATGGTTTTAATCAACAAATAGTGGAAGTATGGAAAGTACTTACTACAGTGCCAGGACCAAGCAGGGGCTTTTGCTAAACTTATGGGGGGGGGGGGATGGGAAGAAATTGGATAAAGTAGAAAGCAAGTTTTTTTTAACAGTAACTTTGTTTGCCCCGAGAGGGTAAAGCATATTTCATTTTCAAGTGTTATTAAATTTGGCATGTGTAGTGGTTGCAGTTCATCCATTCAGTAAATAACACTTGATTTTCTGTTACATGTCCAGCTGTGCTTCAAAGTAAGAGGGAGGAATGTAAGCTTTATCAAATATGCACAATCCTTAAAATAGATGGATGCCACTGGAATGTTTCACACCTCGGTTTGAAAAGGGTAATGTGTTTTGTTGTTCTCCACCAGCCGCCAGAGATCCCTCTTGGAGGCCTTTTGAGAGTTTGGATCATTCCCAGTTATGGAAAGATCATGGGGCAGGAGGAAGGTCATGGGAGAGGGGAGCTTGTGTGGAAGAGGAATTAAGTTCACATTTGGCATGTGAACCTCTACCAGTAGTTCCTACGGGTTTATATGTTCAGGGTACCAAAACGTTAGGAACTTTAAGATGCTAGAGGAAACAACATCTTTGGATTCTAAAAGGAAGCTTATTGGGGTGCCTGTCTGGCTCAGTCGGTAGAGCGTGTGACTCTTGGTCTCAGGGCCGTGAGTTCAAGCCCTATGTTGGTTGGGGAGGCTACTAAAAAAAAAAGAAGAAGAAAGCTTACTGATTTGAGGGAGAATATGGATAAACTAGGGTTTATTTGTATGTTTACATGTGCTGTAGACCATATGGTGTCCTGTAAGACACTTCGGGAGCTAGCTGCAGGGTCTGTAAATGGAACAATTGTAAGCAAATAAGAGTACGTTAGAGGTGCATGTAGTGGACTTTAATAACGAGAGCAGCACCATCTACTTAGGTCTTACTGCGTGCCAGCCCCATCCGAGATGTTCAACTTGTGTTATTTCATGAAACAGTTTCTGTTTCACTGCAGTCAGATGGGGTTGGGCCTGAGGCTCTGCATTTCCAGCAAGCTCCCGGGTGGTGCCCTTGCACTGTGCTTTGAGTACTGAGGTCTACAGCAGCACATTGGAATCACCGGGAAAACTTTAAAGATACTGCCATCTGAGCCTCACTCCCCTCTGCAGCTTTCATTTAGTTAGTGCTGGGTACAGCCTGGCTTCCAGAGGTTTTCAGATTCTCCAAGAGATTATAATATACAGCCAAGCTTAAGAACCGCTGGGTTCAGAAAGAAAAGGGAAGGGAGAGGTCGTGGTCAGGCATCGCTGGTTTTGTTTGTTTCTAGTATAATCAGAGGAGGTCAGAATGGTAAAGTTTTATGGTGCTTTGTTTATGAATTAATATGTTCAGTTGGAGAGGGAGCTAGTAGGGATGATGTGTACTGCTATGTGGTTCTCCCTCTATAAGGAATAAGACATGACTGCTGTGTGCACAGAGCCTCGTCTGGGCTATTAGGATTTCTGCCCTTTGCACTACTGTTTTTTATGTGGAAGAAGAGTCATGATTTGCTCAACTGGCAGTAGGTTTATAATTATCTTTAATGATAGCACACGTTTTCTCCTTAGGCGACCCTAAATCGAGTATGCCTGGGCTTAGAATTTTATTGAAATATGGTTTTTGGTGGGTTTTTTTGTTTTTGCTTTTTCATGTCTGGACCTTTTAAAATGAACATGATCAGAATTAGTGTACCCTTTTAGAAGGTGGCTTTGTCTCCCTGCTGTGTCTTATGTTCCATAAATGAGTGAAACCATATGGTAATTGTCTTTCTCTGTTTGACAGCAGGGAGATTAGTAGGACAAGGGAGGGAAGAATAAAGGGGGGGTAAAGAGAAGGGGAAATGACTATGGACTCTGGGAAACAAACTGAGGGCTTCAGAGGGGAGGGGGGAGGGGGATTGGGATAGGCCGGTGATGGGTATTAAGGAGGGCACATATTGCATGGTGCACTGGGTGTTATACGCAAGTAATGAATCTTGGAACTTTACATCAAAAACTAAGGATGTACTGTATGGTGACTGACATAACATAATAAAAAATTAAAAAAAGAAAGTGGCTTTGTATCACAAGAGCTGAAGAAAAGTAAGCATAATCTAACAGATTCAGGAGTTTGCTTTTGGATTCAATTTATTTGGGGGGATCTTTTCTTAATATGTTGAATGGATAAAAGTACATTCAGACCAGACCATTTGCACAGCATTCAGATATCCGCCTAGCACCTGCTGTGCAATAGGCTCCGGGGACATGGCGGGGACAGGACGTGCAAGGCCTTCTCCCTCACAAACCTCAGATTCTTGGGAAGGGAACAGACAATAGACAAACAGAAAATCCAGGTGGGCTAATTGCCAAGAGGAGAATAATGAGAAAGAAAGAAAGTATGGGCAGAGGAACAACTTGGGAGAAGGGCTTAGGGAAGGACTCTCCTAAGTGACCTTTTGCTGGGATCTGAAGCAGGAGAAGAGTCAGCCTTTTCAGGAACCAGCTTACGAGTTAGAGGGACAGCAAGTGCAGAGTCCCCGAGGGAGGGCAAGTTTGACACAGTCAGGCTCAGAAACAAAGCCATTATGGCTGAAATAGAGATGGGAGAAGGCATGGCAGCAGATGAGATGGGGGCTTGTGTATTCCTGAGAGACAGGGTAGAGAGACAGCCGGGATAGATGGATCTTCTTCGGAAAATGTTAACATTGGTACCCTTAAGCTGTCATTGTCTTTGTGCTTTGTTTTGCATTCACAATTCTCTAATGAACCTGTATTACACTTGCAATTAGAAAAGTTTTATACATTTTTTAAAATAATGGAATTTATTTTCCCTTTGCAGAGAATAAGCAACATTTTTGTAACCCAGGGAAGAATTTCAGGTTGTTTTGGCCTAAATAATTGTACCATTGCAGTAATTCTTCTGTTTCTCTGGAGTCCTTGCATTTGGACTGATGCCTCCCACCACCCTCCCAGTCCCCCAACTTCCTAGTGCCCAGCATGTTTTTTAAAGATTTATTTATTTTTGAGGGGGGCAGTGCACAAGGTGGCGGGAGGCACAGAGAAAGACAGAAAATCTCAAACCGACTCTCTGCTGAGCACAGAGTCCAACACGCGGCTCCATCTCACAACTCTGAGATCATGACCTGAGCCGAAATCAAGAGTCAGACGCCTAACTGACTGAGCCACCCAGGTGCCCCATAGTTCTCAGCATATTTTGATGCAAAATAAGAAGGTCTGTATCTGCATAAATTATTAGTTACCATTTTTTAAAAGATTTTATTTGAGATGCAGCGAGAGAGCACAAGCAGGGGAGCAGAGGGAGAAGGAGAAGCAGGCTTCCCGCTGAGCAGGGAGCCTGATGGGGAGCCTGGTCCCAGGATCCCGGGATCATGACGTGCGCCAAAGGCAGACGCTTAACCAACTCAGCCACCCAGGCACCCCATTACTAGTTATTATTTATTACTGTTGTTAATAACCCATATTTAAAGTTTTGAGAGTGAGAATTTTGAGTCTTTCTGTATAAAGATGGTAAGGTTGTGATGCTGCTTTACTGTTTCAAGTTTCGATGGTCATGAGAAATTAAAACCACTCAGAGCAACTCCGGTCAGTCAGTAGATTCCCTGGGACAGGAAGGGTAGTGCCGAGAACATGAGGTTTGAAGTCCTGTTTGATTTTGTCTCCACCACTTACAAGTCTGTGACTTTGGGCAAGTTATTGACTCTCCCTGAGCCTTAGTTTCCTCACCTGATATTCAGTGCAAACAGTAACGATTTCAGAAGCGCCTTTACTTGTGGGCTGTCTTGAAGATTACATGAGCTAGTGCCTGGTAGCCGTTCCCAGTGCTCTTACCACAGCTGGGCACCTGCAGCCAGCATGTCATGTAGACACCTGCCAACATCGATTGTGCACAGTAACCAAGTAAACAGAAAGACTGATTGGATTGCCAAGCTGTTTTAACTTTTTTTTTGAAGTATAACCTGCAAAAAAATGTACAGATTAGGAAATGAATTCTCACAGTGAACACATCTGTAAGCACCATCTAGGTCAAGAAATAGCACATGGCCAGCACCCCGGAAAGTCTCCTCAGGCCCCTACCAATTATATTTCCTAATTGTCTCCAGGGGTGACCAGAGTCCTTGGTGATCTCTGACACCATAGATTACTTTTGCCTGCATCTCAGCTTTGTGTAAATGAAATCATAGTGTCTACTCTTCATGTGTCTGGCTTCTGTAGCTCAGCATTGTGTTTGAGAGACTGTCTAGAATGTCACGTGAGGTTGTAGTTTGTTCATTTCCATTTTGTATAAGGCGCTTTTACATAAATTAGTCTCTCCCTTGTACCATGGTTGTTTCCAGGTAGGGATTATCATGGATGGTTGCTGTGACGAACTTTCTTGAGCATTTCTGGTGTTCCTGTCTCCATGCTGTCGAGTGTTCTGCCTACCGCTGCTGCATCGTAGGGTGCATGGTTGTTCAGCTTTAGTGAGTAACACTAAAAACTTTGCCAGAAAAAATTGAGCCAGTTTGTACAATTTTTTTTTAACTCCAAACTACTGCTTAAATTTTTATTTATTAATTCACCAAAATTAGTTTTAATTCAGGGAATTCAGGGAATACAAAGATGATCTAGGACAGGACTTTCCAAAGTATGGAGTTCAGCCCTTGCCAGGGGCACTGAAAATTAGAATAGGTTCTTCAGATAAATTGGAGAAACATTGTCTGATATATCCTCTTCACAGAGAATGTACCTTAGCATATTAAAAACTGAGGAGCCCTCCATTAAGAAATGCTAATTTAAGTTTATTTGAATGACTTCCATTTTTTTTGGTCCATGGAGCCCTTTTGAGGGCTCTGTAACACTTGTGGATAAGACATGGCTGCAGCCATCTTTGGCTTCCAGAAAGTTCTGGTGTTAGTAACTGAGATGCGGATCTCTTCTCTGAGGATGGAGGTTTCATTTGATGGTTAAAGCATTGGAAGCAGCCAGCCTGTTTGTCTCTGGAGGTTTTCTGGGCTTTTCTGTTATTTGAGATGTATCTTCAGCTGTTGTGGATCAACCACAGATTGACAAGTAATTACGGGTGGCCTGCTGTGCGCCAGCATTGTGCTAGGCTTGTGCGATAGACAAGATGATTTGTTTAAAGTAAATTATTTAGAACCTAGTTGGTGCATGTATGTTTAGTTAATATAATCACAAGTTCATCTTTTATAAACTGGAAATTATTTTAAAATTATAAATATAATTTCTTCATAGTGATAAATGACATTATTAAGAAGTCAGTAATAAAATAATGATGTATTTTCCTTTTGGGCCTTTTTATATTTTTCTATTCATCGATGTTTTGGATTCTATCTGTCCCTCTCCCGGAACATGCGATTCGCAACAGTGTCACAAAGCTTGGCCTTCCTAAGGATGGTCGTGCTAGGAAAACAGCTGTCCTGTGCTCCCACTGTCGGGGTGAGCCAATCCCAAGCCTCGGGCCAGGCCGGTTTGAGTCCTGTGACATCATAGTGGGTCCACATTTACCACATACCTGAGTATCACTTTAGCTTCAGAAACTGCTGAGCGTTCTGACTGAATAGTCCATGTTCTCCACAGAAACCGCACGGTAGCTGAATTGGTATCGTGGTACTTAGTTTACAGCTGAAAAAAGGCACTTCTGAGAAATTAAGTCACTTCCCCAAAGTCATACAACCATTAAGTATTACAGCCAAGATTTAGCTGAGCCATTTAACTCTGCTATCCAAACATTTTTATTATGCTTTTTTCCTGTTTTAATTTTAAATACAAAGAAAACTGAAAATAGAAGAGAATGCCTATATTTCCATCATCCTGAATGAACAGACGCTAATACTTTATAGTATTTGTGGCTAGTTTTCTCTTCTTTTCACCACATGCCCCTTTCATTCTTCCACGGCAAAACCCACACTGTGGAGTGCAGGAGGTGTTCCTGTAGTTCCTTTGAAAACTAATTTTGTGTGGGGGCTCCTGGGTGGCTCAGTTGGTTGAGCAGCTGACCGGCTCAGGTCATGATCTTGGGGGTCCTGATCAGGCTTCCCGCTCAGCAGGGAGTCTGCTTCTGCCCCCCCCCTCCCTCCACGGACTCGTGCTGTCTCCCTCTTTCTCTCTCAAATAAATAAATAAAATATTTGGAAAGAAAAAAAGTTTTGTGTGCATAGCTGCTTCTGAAAGCTCACTGTTTCTTGGGTGCTGTTTAAATCTACTTATATAAATGGTATGACATATGTATTTAATTTTTCAACTTGTATATTTTACTCAACATTTTGTTTTTTAATAACTATCCAAATTAATAGTCTATGTATAAATCCAGTTCATTTCTTTTAACTGTCCTGTAGGATTCCATTGGAAGAGAGTGACAGGTTTTAGTGACTCACTATCTTACGGATAGACATTGGAGTTGCCTCGGATCACCTGTTTTCATAACGCCCTAGTGCGTGCGCTTGCACACGTGTCCATCTGTGTACACATACGAGAGTTTTTCGGGTGTAGTCCCAGGAAAGGAAAGTCTGGTTTTCAGTTTACTAGATGCAGCCATACTGCTTACCTTCCAAAGGGGTTTTAATGATGAACTTTGACTCCCAGTGTGTGACAAATAGCATTTACTCCAATACCTGATTAGTAATAAACTTTTTGGTATTTCCTGATGGGTTAAAATTTGGTATCTGACTTTAATTTGCATTTCCCTGATCGCTAGTGAGACTGACCCTCTTTTCATGTTTATTGGCCTTTCTGATTTCCTCTTCTGTGAACTTCTTATTCACACAGCACTCATTTTCCTTTTGATTTGTAAGCTTTATATAAACTCCATATAAACAGAATAATAACAGATTATTACAAATATATACTATATAACAAATACAGTGAAAAGGTTCTGGATACCAGTCCTTCCTTTCACTTGAAAATATTTTCTGAGTCTTTGGCTCACTTTTTAACTTGCCTTGTCCTGTAAGCTTTATATTTTAACATCACCCAATGTATTTCTCCCCTCTTTTATGGGATATGCTTTTTGTAACTTGTTTACAAGGGCTTTCCCAACACATAGGTTCACAAATATATTCTGCTGTATTCTTCTATAATAGTTTGTTTTGCTTTTTAAAATTCTCATATCCACCCGAATTTTATTTTGAAAAGAAATATGAATATGGTTTTACTTTTGCCACATTTATTCTGAAACCGTTTACTGACTGTTTTCCCCATTGGTTTGTGATGCAGCCTCTGCCATTTTTCAGGTCCCAGCGTGTGGGTGGCTCTGCCTCCAGTCTGGGCGCTGTTCAGCTGTGTGGTCTGTCTACTACTCTGTTCTAATTACGGTAGCTCTTCCATATGATTTGAGAACACCTAGCCCACCCCCAGCTTCATTCTTTGTGTTCAAAATTGTGTTGGATATCCCGAGATCAGTAAGTTCCTTTCATAATCCTATGAATTTATTGATTAATTTGGGAAAGTGGAATCTTTACTTTTGAGTTTTCTTATCCCTGAACATGCATCTCTCATTCATTCACTTTTTTTTTTTTTTTTTGTATTCTTCAGAAAAGAATCTTTCTACATCAGGGTCTTGCACATTTTTTGTTAGCTTTATTTGACACTCTGTAGTTTTTGTTGGTGCTGTGTTTTTCCTTAGATTTTTTTTTTTTAATGTTTTGGATATATGAGTTCATATCCAACATCTTGGTAAATCTGTTAGTTCTTATCTGTTGTCTTTTTCCCTCTGAGTTTTCTATGTAGATGATTACATAATATGAAAATAATGGCAGGTTTTCTTCTCCAACTTAGCAGTTTTTACATCTTATTTCCTCTTCTTGTTTTAGTGGACAGTAACACTCTCTAGAACTGCATTTAATAGTAGAGGCAGTAATGGGCATCCTTGTCTTTTTTCTGCTTTTAATAGAAATATTTCTAAAGTTTCATCATAACTTTGCTACAGTTTCTCTAGCAGGTTAGACACTTCCCTTCTATTCCTAATGTTTGCTTTTTTAAATAATCTTCCTTTTTGTTTTTTTTTTTTGTTTTCATTGTTTTCCGCATGATCTTTATTATTCCTTCTGTTTTCTTCTTTCTATAATAACGTTGGAATTATTCTTTTAACTTCTTGAGCTAAGTAGTCAGCTCGTTTATTTTCAGTCTTTTTAAAAAATATATTATTCATTATACTTGAAAGTCTGAGTACTGTATCATTCTATTTATGTGACATATTCTGGTTTGGCAAAGCTATGGGGATGAAAAACAGATCAGTGGTTGCCTGGAGGTTCAGAGAAGGATTGATGAAGGGACATTAGTAGAATTTTTGTTGTGATGGAATTGATTCATATCTTGATTGTGCTGGTGGTTACATGTTCAGAACAGTAAAATAAAAAGGGTGAATTTTATTGTATGTAAATTATATACCAGTTTAAAAAGATCAAGTGGATAAAAAAATGTATATAAGATAATTCTACTTTTAAAAATGTGTATTGTTTTTAAAGGTTATGAGTTTCTGTAAGGACTGCTTTAGTTACATCCAGTGTGTTTTTACATGTACCACTTTAAAATGGGGAAGGAAAAATTTTTATTTTCATTGTTTTGAATTTGAATGTATTCAGGTGTTTTGAGAATCAAATTAATGTAAAAACTATATAACTTACAAAGTAACACAACCAAGTAATATTATAAGTAATGTAACAAAGAAATATCAATTAATACAAGAAAGGGATGCTCTCCGGGTACCTGGGTGGCTCAGTCTGTTAATCGTCTGTCTTCGGCTCAGGTCATAATCCCAGGGTCCTGGGTTGGAGCCCAGCATCAGGCTCTCTGCTCATTGGGGAGTCTGTTTCTCCCTCTCCCTCTGCCCCCACCCTGACTCCTGCTCGCTCACTCTATCTCAAATAAATAAAATCTTAAAAAAAAAAAGAAAGAAAGGCATGGTCTCACCCCTTTTTTGATCTACTCCATTCTTCTCTGCCCATTGTATGTGTCTTTCCATTGTTTTTCTCATACACATACAAATATACATTTTTCTCTTCCTTTTTTTTTTTTAAAGATTTATTTATTTATTTTAGAGAGAGAGTAGGGGCACCAGAGGGAGAGGGAGAGAATCTCAGGCAGACTCCCAGCTGAGTGAGGATCCCGACGTGGGGCTTGATCTCACGACCCTGAAATCATGACCTGAGCCCAGGTTCATCTGTTCCGAGTTCTTTTTTTTAACCCCCTAAGATTTTATTTATCTATTTATTTTCAAAGAGAGAATATAAGCAGGGGGAGGGGCAAAGGGAGAGGGAGAGAGAGAATCCCAGTCAGACTCCCTGCTGAGCATGGAGCCCCACACAGGGCTGGATCCCACAACTCGGAGATCATGACCTGAGCCCAGAACAAGAGTCAGACACGCAGCTGACTGAGCCACCCAGGTGCCCCCATGTTCTGAATTCTTAAAACTGTTATGTTACAGCCTGTATCAGTACTTTGTTTCTTTTTGTGGCTGAATAGTATTCTATTGTGTAGATACACCACATTTATTTACCCAGGAGCATTTTCTTCTGTGTCCTGTTAACATTATGACAGCTAAATAGGTTAAGAATCCTCCTGGCACCACCTAGTACTTAGGTCGTAGTCATGTTTCTCTGGGATCCAGTCCAGGACGATACACTGCAATTTGTGTGTCCTTGAATCTTCTTTAATCTGCAGCTCTCCCTTTTTTTATGGTACTAACTAGCTAAAGACACCATGCGAGTCGACAGTCCCAGCACCTGGGTTTCTCCGAGTGTTGCTGGTGGTGTTCCGTAGCTTGTTCTTCTAGTCTCTGTACTTTGTGTATATTTTTATTAGATTCCAGTTAACATTTTTGGCTAGGATTCCTCGGAAATAATATTGTCATTTCACACTGTATCTCATCAGGAGAAAAATAGTATGTGTTTGTCCCACCATTTATAGTGCTAATAACATTGATTATTAGCACTCTGTTTCCTCCAGTGTAAAGTTTAAATTGTTTCAGTCCTTGTGAGTAAAATGTTGTCTTCGTGGTATTACTTTGGTACCCCACAGATGTCCGATTCCTTATTAATCTTTCCTTTGATGATTAAAACACTGATTAATAATCATTGCCTGAATCAGTAATTTCATGAGAAGTTGCAAAATGATCGTTTTCTTATTCTGTCATTCTACATACATTTACAATTGGCATTTTTCAATAAAAGGAGTTTTCCCTCTTCAGTTGGAGCTGTTTGTCTCCCCCGAACAACAGATCATTCTTTAAAGCAGGGGGAAAAAAATTGTTTTCTCTCCTACACCCTGCCCCAGACCAATGGTTTCAAGGAAGGGGTTGACGTATGGCACCTCGCTGAAATGTAGTACGTTGATCTTATTCAGTTGCACATGTTGTACACTTTCCAATATGGTATCCTCTTTAAATTCATGGGTTAAACAGAAATTGTGTGTGTAAGGATGTTGAGTTTCCAAACAAGTTTTTTTTTGTTTATGTGTTTCTCAAGTTAGGTTTTTCTTATAATTATACTGTGGTCAAATAATGTGACCTCTGTTAAATTAAGATGTTTTTTTTTTTTCTTTAAGTAATCTCTATACCCAGTGTGGTTCTTGAACTCCCAACCCTTAGATCAAGAGTCACGTGCTCTATCAACTGAGCTAGCTAGATGCCCCCATTAAATTGAGTTTTAAAGATTCTTGAAATGGGGGCGCCTGGGTGGCACAGCGGTTAAGCATCTGCCTTCGGCTCAGGGCGTGATCCCAGCGTTATGGGATCGAGCCCCACATCAGGCTCCTCCACTATGAGCCTGCTTCTTCCTCTCCCACTCCCCCTGCCTGTGTTCCCTCTCTCGCTGGCGGTCTCTATCTCTGTCAAATAAATAAATAAAATCTTTAAAAAACAAAAAAAAGATTCTTGAAATGGCTTATATAACCTAACATGATCGATTTTTTAATAAATGTTTCATGTGATTTTGAAAAGGATACTATTCTATTAAATCAAATTTGTTAATATTATTTGAAACATGCATATCCTTATTTTTGGCCTGCTTGATGTATTAGTTATTTAGAGGGATTTGTTAAAAACCTCCCGTTAGGATCATAAATTTTTCCATTTGTACTCATATTTTTCAGAGTTTGCTTTATATATTTTTGAGGCTATGTTTTTATGTTTATATAGCTTCATGATTGTTAAATTATCTAATTGGATGGCTCCTTTTATTAGTAACAAAATCTTCTTGTCCCTTTTAAATGTTGTTCATTTAAAATATGTGACATTAGTATTTAATTGCAGCAGCCTACTGATTGGCATTTTCCTGATATATTTTCTTATTTACTAATTTTAAAACTTTTGTGTTGTTTTGTTTTAGGCATGTGTCTTATAAGCAGTATAATGGCAGAATTTTAAGCCAATTTGAGAATCTCTTGTCTTTTAGTAGGTAAGTTTATATTTACTCTGATAACACATTCATATTTACTTCTTTTTTTATTTTTTTAAGCTTTTTATTTTATTTTTTTAGAGCGAGGGTGGGAGTAGGGGCAGAGGGAGAGGGAGAGAGAATCTCAAGCAGGTTCTGTGCCCAGGGCGGAGCCTGACACAGGGGTCGATCTCACAACCCTGAGATCATGACCTGAGCTGAAACCAACTAAGCCACCCATGGGCCTCCATTTATATTTACTTCTGACATCTTTTGTGTTTTCTATTTGCCATGCATTTTTTTCTGCTTTTTTTCTCTTCTCCTATCCCCTATTGATTTGATAGCTTGCTTTGTTTCTTTTTTTTCTCAATCAGTATGGAAGATATATATAATCCATATTGATTAATTCAATGGTCCTTCTAAAGGTTAATGTACATTCTTAAATGAATTTTTTTTGCACAGTCTTAAAGTTTGTCATTCTCTCCTTGTTCCTCCTGAATTAGGTAAGAATATTAACATATTTTAATTTTGTGAAAATCTTTTTACAGCAACCATGTCATTTTTATATAGTATTTTAGATGTTTCACTTTTTCTGACCGCATTAAAGAAATTATTTTTGTTCTTGTTCTTCTCCCTCTCTCTCTTTGTTTTACTACCTGTATTAGTTTTTACTATCTTTTAATTATCTCCTTGCTTCTGTTTGTTTCTTTCATGCCATTCCTTCCTCCTGAGTTCGTTTTTCTACATACTAAAATATATTCCTTTCGTACTTTCAGCTAAAGTTTGTGGACTTTGTAAGTCCTAGTCTGTTTGAAAGTGTCTTTATTTCACCTTCAATTTACTTGATCTCTAAAATACATCTATAAAATAGGTACAGTAAAACCAGCTGGCCCACTATATAGAATTATTGGGGGGAAACATAATATTTGTTGTGAATATTTCATAAGTTTTTATATTTATCTGTATGTGTGTGTGTGTGTGTGTGTGTGTATACAATTACTATATTTTGAGTGAATTTTTAAAATCATTCCTTACTATGTTGAGATAATATTCACTAAAATAAGAGAATAGTACTGAATAGAAATATCACGAATTGTACATGGTCATACTTCGGGAGAAGAACAAGGATAAGATGAAACTCAGAATCCTGACTGCTGTCTTAGGGTTGCTACTACTCTGTGGAACTTTGAGATATGCAAGCATAAAATTCAATTTTTTGGCTTTATTTTTATGTATTTACAAAGATAACACATGAATAGCATGGAAAATCCAAATGATACAAAGAGAAAAAAAAAGAAAGAAGAAATCTTCTGAAATCCCACAGATTAGAAACCATTAACATACTGGGACACATCCTTCTAGCAATCTGGCTCAGCGTATGTGACTCTGTGGGTTTATAGATAATTATCTTTTCATTTTTCAAAAGGACTCACAGCACATAAGCAGTTTCACAATTGCATTTTTCATTCAGTAATGTATCAAGGGAACGTGTAAGTTCCACTGCCTTTCCCCCTCACACATACTGAGTATTGTCACGTTTTTTTCCTTGAATTTGCTGGTTTGCAATTTTTGTCAGTATTTCTGCTTGTGAGTTTGAATAGCTTTTATTTTATGATCATTTGTAGTTCTCTTGAGACTTTCTCTTTTGGCCATTTATTCTCTTGTATTATTCATCTTGTTCTTAATTTGTATGAAGTCTTTTTTTATTGGGTTTACAAATCTTTGTCATAAAATTTCAGGTGTCTTTTTCCTGTTTTTTTTTTTTAACTTTCAACCTCATTTGTGCTTTTTATTGTTGTTTGTTTTTTCAGTGTTTTGTTTGTTTTTATTTTTTTGCTTTCCAATTTTGTTCAAGAAATTTTTGAAATTTTTATTTCATCAAAATTTCCTTTATAGGTCCTATGTTATTTCCTTACAGTTGAGTAATTGAAAGGTCTTCCCCACTTCAAAACTATTAAAATATTCATCCGTTATTTTCTAGTGCTTTGAAAGGTTCCTGTTTCCCCCACTTGACTCTTCAATCCACTGGAAGAATGTTTTGTGTAAGTAGTGATGTATGTCGGTGCCTCCCTGTTTTTCATGTCTTGCTCTGGTTTTCAAACTTGACTAGTAAAAACCAAGATACGAACATACTGAATCATGACGGGAAGTGAGATTTGCCTCACTGCTTCTCTTCTCACTGTTTATTAATGTGCCTGGGGTATTTGTGAATAGAGATGAAGGTTCAAAGGGGAAGGGTGGGTTGGGAAGTCCGCAGTCACACGCCAGGGTTGCCTGCTGTGAATGCAGGTGTGGACAGAGAATTAAAGAGAGGATACCAGCACAGCGTCTCTTAGAAATTTTGTGTTTCCCGTATTTTAGTGATCCCTGAGTTCTTATTCAGGGAAGTGAAACTGGTAGGGTGACCGAAGACACCGGGTGGTGTGAGAACTTAGATGTATGTGTTAAGCCTTGAATACCAAGTGCTTTTTCCATGATGAAGCCATGAACTCTCTGAATTCTGTGGACTAGTGGTAACTTTTTTAACTTTTTATCTCAGTATCTGTTTCTAATTCAGAAAGAAATTGGAGGAGGTGGGCTTGCTTCTTTCCCTTTCTTTGACCTCTGATCCCCTGACCCATAAGTAAATGCTGTTAAGTTTCTTCTCTATCTTGCAGAAATTTCAAGCATTATTTTTGACTGCTACGTACCACTGAATGTCCAGTTGGTGAAATTGAAGGTCTTTCACTCAGAAGAAATAAATCAGTAAGAAGGTAAGAAATAGAAATATATTTATGGCTTTGAAATATATTTTTCTTTAAGTGATAAGAATTCATGAAGATTTTTTTTTTTAGAATGACTCCTTTGACAATAAAAATCAATTTAGAGAACACAAACAGGAAAGAATAGCTGCCCAGGAGGGAACACAGCTGGCGATGACAGACTCTATTTATTGAACACTTAATAGCCAGCTGCATGTTTTGTACACCTTATCCCCCATTTACACGTCCCGACAGCTTCAGTGTAGAGATGTGGAAACTGAGGCTCTGGGAGATGAAGAACATACCTGCTTGCCCTGTTTGTTGAAGGTCAGAGCTGGGGCGTGGACTGTGGTCTCTGCCTTTAGAGCCACCTGTGTTGTGGGTAATCTAAAGTCTGTCTGGCCGGTCCTCGAAAGACCTGTCCCCGTTTTTGGACTAGAGAGTTCTTCTTCTCCTTGCTGCTGCATTATTTTCTTTGGGCCCACAGGCAGTAGACCTCACAACCACAGTCTCCTTTTCACTTTTAGAAACCATGGCTTATAAAACACACGTAGGATAACTCTCGTAATAAGATCTGCTGTTTTGAGTCCTTCCCATTGTTGAAGAGTAACGGGGCCTTCGCCGTCTGTATGCAACTACAAAGGCTGCTCCTCACCCAGGGTACTTTCCTTCTGTTTGCCCGAAGTTTATCATAATGTACTGATTTGTTAGAATGCGACGTAAAACTGCGCCTGACGACTGTTGTAATAAACATACAAGCTGTCGTTGGCCGAGTAAATTGAGCGCCCTAAGGTTGTGCGGTGTCTAGTAGCCAGATGAGGAGAACATGTAAGAAGAGCTTAGTTACTTCTCTAATCCTTTCCCTAGGTCTCCTCTGTTTCAGGTTTCTCCAGGAGCTAGCTGGCTGTGTAAGGCTAGTAAGGGGGAGGGCGGAGGAAGGGGTGGGATGGACAGACCTACCTCTTATCCTTATACAACTAGAAATAGCATAACAGACAAGTCTCTGTTCATTGCACCCCCGCTGTAGATCTCTCTCTGTCTTGCACTTTGACTGTTGTGAGAAAAACTTTGCCCACAAGGTCATAGAATGTAAATGGAGAGGCAAGACACATATACACAAAACTGAACTGGAGACTTTGCCAGAACATTCCATTATATTGTGTAACTTCAAGTATAGAAAGCACTAGAGAAAGGAAATATTACCGTGACCAGAACTAATCAGAGCAAGAGAGGACAAGGAGTCTTGAGATCCTGTCATCTTCATAGTTTTAAGAAGCAGAAGTCGGGGCACCTGGGTGGCTCAGTGGGTTAAGCATCTGCCTTCGGCTCAGGTCATGATCCCAGGTCCTGGGATAGAGCCCCATGTCAGGCTCCCTGCTCAGTGGGGAGTCCACTTCTCCTTCTCTGTGCGCACACTCACTCTCTCTCAAATAAATAAATAAAGTCTTTAAAAAAAAATGCAGAAGAGCTGTGTGTCCAGAGACCCAAGATTGACCTAAAGTAGAACGCTTCGGAGGCCAGCGTTCCCATATAATGACATTAATGTACACCCCCCATAATAGGTTCTGGCTTCCCAGGAGCACTCCCCCCAGGTGACTGTGGGTGAAAGGACACCGTCAGAGCCTCCTCAGCCTGCCCCTCACGTTGGCCTGTCCCTTCCGTCCCTTAGCGTTTCATGTAAACAGTCTGGCATGTTTCCCCGTTGCCTTGGAATTGCTTTCTCCTGTCTCCTTCCTCTGGTCTTCGTAGCGCCTGGTGTAGCCTGTGGGTCGGGAAGATCTAGGAAACACTTAGTATGTGTTTGTCTTTAGATCGTGGTACCAGGAAGGCCCTGCGGGATCCTGAATTGTAAACCAGCCTCGTCCTTGGGATCTTGCGCAGAGCTGAGGCCGCGCTGCGGGCTGAGTGCTCTGTGTCCCCTCCTCTGCTCTCGTCTCAGCTGGGGGTCTGTGTAAAAGCACGTGTTCTTGGAGGTTCCGTCCCATGATTCTGATCTGGTGCAGGGTTTCTGAATAGATTAGAATGGGAAACGCATGAACACTCAGGACTCGGGACAGGCCTTTGAGTTAAGTGCTTGCTATCCAGACTGAGCCCTGAGTTCAGCCAGTGCAGTGAAAGGGGAGCTGAGATGCGTTTTGGGCAAGTAGAAGCTCCCTCACAGTGTTGAGTTATCCCGTTTGTGTCTGGAGGACTTGCCTCTCAGGTGAGGAGTCTGCTTTCCTCTCATCTCACGTGAATAATTGTAGCTACTGGGTCTTCCTTATTCCGGATTTGCTAGAATCCACATCCGATCACACAACTGAGAAAGACCCTTGGTTTATTGGGACGTTTATATCTCCTTGCATTAATTTTTCTTTACTTCTTTTCCATAGCAGTGAAGAAGAAATGCAGCTTTCTGTTTTGGGTTTTGGCTTTTTTTTCATTGCAGGTTTATTTGTTAACTGCCATTACTCATCTCTCTCTGTCCCTCTGGACATCCAGGAAAAAATCACATTTCAACAGTTATTTAAATCAAACAAAAAATATTAATTTTCCCAAAGTAACGAAGGATATGTTTTTAACCTGATCTTGATGTAAAAAGCTGAAATGGGCTCTTGGTCGTTGGTATCCATTTGCTTATAGTTACATGAAATTAAGTAGGTTTGGGTCAGGATTCTTGGTTTTGCTTGGGAACTTTTATTGTCCCAACTCTTTGACTTTAAGGAGACAATCAGATCTCATTTAATAATGTGTGTTGGGTCTTTGCTAAATCTTCCAGAACCTGAGGCGTGCGTGCTTCTGAGCTGCTGTGGATGGCCCTGGCCCTGTTGACCACCCTTCCGAGTAGGATGTCACTGAGGTCCCTCAAATGGAGCCTCCTGCTGCTGTCACTCCTGAGTTTCCTGGTCATGTGGTACCTCAGCCTGCCCCACTACAACGTGATAGAGCGCGTAAACTGGATGTACTTCTATGAGTATGAGCCAGTTTACAGGCAAGACTTCCGCTTCACGCTTCGAGAGCATTCAAACTGCTCTCATCAAAACCCATTTCTGGTCATCCTGGTGACCTCACACCCTTCAGATGTGAAAGCCAGACAGGCCATTAGAGTTACTTGGGGTGAAAAAAAGTCTTGGTGGGGATATGAGGTTCTTACATTTTTCTTACTAGGCCAACAGGCCGAAAAGGAAGACAAAATGTTAGCGTTGTCCTTAGAGGATGAACACCTTCTTTATGGTGACATAATACGACAGGATTTTTTAGACACGTACAATAATCTGACCTTGAAAACAATTATGGCATTCAGGTGGGTAACTGAGTTTTGCCCCAATGCCAAGTACATCATGAAGACAGACACTGATGTTTTCATCAATACTGGCAACTTAGTGAAGTACCTTTTAAATGTAAACCACTCAGAGAAGTTTTTCACAGGTTATCCTCTGATCGATAACTATTCCTATAGAGGATTTTACCAGAAAGCCCATATTTCATACCAGGAGTATCCCTTCAAGGTGTTTCCTCCCTACTGCAGTGGGTTGGGTTATATAATGTCCAGAGATTTGGTGCCAAGAATCTATGAAATGATGAGTCACGTAAAACCCATCAAGTTTGAAGATGTTTATGTTGGGATCTGTTTGAATTTATTAAAGGTGGACATCCATATTCCAGAAGACACAAACCTTTTCTTTTTATATAGGATCCATTTGGATGTCTGTCAACTCAGACGTGTGATTGCAGCTCATGGCTTTTCTTCCAAGGAAATTATCACATTTTGGCAGGTTATGCTGAGGAATACCACATGCCATTATTAATTTGACAAAAGCCTAGAGAAAGATACTTTGTGGAAAGTATTAAAATTAAAATCTCCAATGGAAAACTCATGGGAAGGTCACTGTGTTGACTTACACTGAACTGAGACTCGTGAAGTGCCCATGGACTGGGGACTGGGGGTCACACTTGTGATTTATTTAGACAGAAATCAAGTTAGGCCCTTCAAAGGTGATAGAGGAATTAAACATCTTATAAAGGAGTTGGGAGATTTTTGTTAATAAAACTAATAGGACCAAACTATTTGAACATGCCATTCTAGAAACTAGAACTTGTTAAAGGGTTTCATCGAATTAAAAGCTCATTAGTCCATAACAACAAAACAATGTAGAGTTCTATTCATTGAACAGTCTAGTCAGGTAAAGGGTTTGTGTATATCTGACATGGGTTACCAGGTTTTAAAAATACATAGTTCTGTGTAAAAAACTAAAGTTATACTCAGAAAAATTTCATCCGTTTCGGTCATTCAGAAAGTACTTCAAGATGTTACAACATTTCACAGTTATGAATTACTGTTTAATATTACTTAGGACTTTCTGGTGTTTGAATGTTATGGTTGTTTCAATACCGTATAAAGAGAATAGTGAATCACCCTTTACATTTGAACTTTTTTCCGGTTACTTCACTGGTGAGTTTATTATTTGATAGCTCCATTAATGTAAAGTCATTGGTCGTTATTGCATATCAGTAATCTCTTGGACTTTGATAAATATTTTACTGTGGTAATATAGAGAAGAATTAAAACAAGAAGATCTGAATTATTGTCTTGTTTTTAAACATAGAATTCCCAGTGTGTTTATGTCACTACATCTGCCTCATTTTTCCACTTGAAAACTGGGAATAATATGGAATGCCAGGCAGCATGTTTCCTTTTGGAAAGGACTCTGAAGACGAAAAAGGAAAGAGAGAATCCAATGGCCAGGATATTATGAATGTTGTTATTAATCTGTTCCATGTGTGTTCTCATTAACAATCAATTTGAGAATAAAGAGGGAAAAAACATGCTGCTGCTGTTATTACTAGTTTCACATCAAAAGGAAAGCCCTAATATGCGGTCAAAGATCATAACTGAATTCCATGTCACGTAGAAGCACATTACTTTGTAAGAGTGGTGATGGAGGTCACCTCTGACCTACCGGTAGGTCAAAGAACAAGACTCCTTGCCCCGTATTCTTGGGGTTGTGCAATTTCCCATTGTGGCCCATATGGGACAAGTGATTCCTTTTTTCTGGATGACAGGTTGGCAAAAGATCAAATCCATTGGCAGAAAATACAAACTTGAAAATATGTAGTTAGGTCTAGTAATACTCAAATATTTATAATTCTGTAAGAAATGCTTAATTTCAATTAGACCTATTTTATTTTTCTAAAGATACATTTATTTGAGAGAGAGAGAGAGTCGGGGGAATGGGCAGAGGGAGAGGGAGAGAGAATCCTAAACAGAGACTCCCCTGCTGAGCTTGAAGCCTGACTCGGGGCTGGATCCCATGACCCTGACATCATGACCTGAGCTGCAATCAAAAATTGAGCTACCCTAGGGTCCAGCCATTGCACTACTGGGTATTTACCCCAAAGATACAGACGTAGTGAAGAGAAGGGCCATATGCACCCCAATGTTCATAGCAGCATTGTCCACAATAGCTAAATCATGGAAGCAGCCGAGATGCCCTTCAACAGATGACTGGATTAAGAAGATGTGGTCCATATATACACTGGACTATTACTTAGCCATCAAAAAGAACAATTTCACAACATTTGCAGCAACATGGACGGGACTGGAGGAGATAATGCTAAGCAAAATAAGTCAGGCAGAGAAAGACAATTATCATATGGTTTCACTCATTTATGGAACATAAGAAGTAGGAAGACCAGTAGGAGAAGAAAGGGAAGAAGGAAGGGGGGTAAACAGAAGGGGGAATGAACCATGAGAGACTATGGACTCTGGGAAACAAACCGAGGGCGTCAGAGGGGAGGGAGGTGGGGGAATGGGATAGACCGGTGATGGGTATTAAGGAGGGCACGTATTGCATGGTGCACTGGGTGTTATATGCAAGTAATGAATCATGGAACTTTACATCAAAAACTTGGGATGTACTGTATGGTGATTAACATAATAAAAAATTATTATAAAAAAAAAGAAAAGGCATCACTGGGCTTGCCCAAAATAAAATATATGGATGCTGGAAAAAAAAAAAAGTTGGATGTTTAACTGACTAAGCCACCCAGGTGTCCCCAGTTTGAACTATTTTAATGTGTGATTCACTATAAGATGGTTATTTCCATTTTCCTGGTTTCAGACCTGATAGTTACAATAAAATCAATTAAATGAAAAAGTCTATGGAATCAATGTATGCCCTTGCTAATCCCCACTCATAGAGGAGTCGCTTTAAGACAGATGGTGGTTATTTTTGTGGTATGATTAGATTGGTTTTGTTGAAGTTTATATTGACGTTGGGGAAGCTAAAAGAATTTCTTAAGAGAGAACTTTTAAATAATTTCCCTTTAAAACAAAAGTCACAACTAAAATGTGAATAATTGCTAAATTTCAGAAGATTGTTTCTTTTCAACTAGAAATTGATGCCTAAAAGATCTCTAAAAAGTTAAATGATTATGAAAAACAAGCAGCTGGGTCATTATGTTTTTTTGTTTTTAACTACATTTTTCTTAATAGTCTAAACTTACAGGAGTAAATATCAGCTGTTATTAAAATCTTGGCCTCTTGATGTTTAACCAAATAGCATTTTTTATTTTAACTCATAACACAGTTTAATGCTGGAGGCTCACCTGAGACCGATTCTCTGCCGCCTGTCACAGCCCCGCCATCCCCACGGCCGTCACACTCTGCCTCACTCATCTGCTTTGCTTGCCCACAGCACGGAGTTTGTGACTCCTAGCACATTAGCTTCTGCCAGATTATGCTGCAAGAATAACTAGATCTCAGGGTGACATTGGCCATGTTTTCTTTTCATGCACATCGCATGCCACTGGTTGCCGGCACTGGCCACGACCTGCTGCTTCTGTCTTCTCATCTCGGGATCCCCACCGCAGGGCATGCCCTGTCTAGAATATGCCATTCTTATAGAGGCAAGGAAAAAAGAGCTGGCAAAACATATTGGCACACATTTATATATGTCTCCACTGACCAAAGCAAATCCCATGCCAGGGCTAGTGCCAGTAGCAGTGGGGGTGGTGTATTCTTACAGGAAAGAGCGCAAGTCATGGGGTGGCAAGCAGGAACGTGCTGTATGGGATGGGGTACAGTGATAGGATCTGGCACGCTTAGTGTGTGAAAGGGAGAGGGGGCTCAGGGAGCTGCAGTTGTGAGTCTGGCCTGAGTGGATCAGGAGTTTTCTGGCTCACGTGGAGCTGGTGTTTTGATCCCTTGCCTGAGCTGGCTACCCTTTCACCCCTGTTAATCTTTCCCTGGCTCCACCCTCAGTGCGCTGGGCATTATCGTGTTCCCAGCAACTCCCCTGGTGCACAGCACCCGGAGCTGAGCTATTTATAACAAGAGTATTTCTGAGCATGAGGTTGAGGACAAAACCCTTCTCTCTTGCAGTCTGGTAGGCGGTTGTTGCAGGATGGAGGGAGAGAAAGAGGAGTTAGAAGGGGTCCAGGGGCGCCTGGGTGGCATAGTGGTTGGGCGTCTGCCTTCGGCTCAGGGCGTGATCCCGGCGTTATGGGATCGAGCCCCACATCAGGCTTCTCCGCTATGAGCCTGCTTCTTCCTCTCCCACTCCCCCTGCTTGTGTTCCCTCTCTCACTGGCTGTCTCTATCTCTGTCAAATAAATAAATTTAAAAATCTTCAAAAAAAAAAAAAAAAGAAGGGGGCCAGATTTCAGTGGAGGGGGGGATGAATATGTGGCAGGTCCATCCTGGTATCTTTGGGGTTGTTCCATCCTTTAATCCATTGGGAATTGATCTTCATATTAAGCCAACTTCTCTGAATTTTGTGTGAGCTGAGACTAACTCTAATTGGGAATCCCCTCACACTCTCCATCAGCTCCTTGGTTGTCCCAGTGTGGTTAATATGGGAGTAAATCTTCAAGGAGTCCATCACAAAAGGTGGCATATGTTGATGGTGTTGGTAGGAGATGGAGGTTAGCAAGGCCCTGAAAGCCAAGGGGAGATTTGAGTGGGCAATCCCTTGACAGAATTTGTGCCCAAGGGAAGGGCCAACTCATGGGTCTTGTAAGGACAAAGAAGGGCCCAACAAGGATAGATACCATCACTCTGTATTTAAGGTAAGTGACGGAGGCACAATACTTGGACTTAGTCTTTGAGTCCTGGGTATGGTCAACACAGCCAGGGGTAGTAGTTAATGGGGTCCACACAATTTTCAAAATTTCAAAAGCTGAGAGGAATCCATATGCTTACTTAAGGTTGCCCAAGCTAATGAAAATATTTCCATTTAATCAGCTGCGACAGTAGCCACGATCAGCTTATACTAAACCGAAGCTTAATTGGGGGTTAATTTTGTGTGATTAATAAAATGGAGAAACTAAGTTATAATTTCGTGAGTGCAAAGTCATGAATGATAGTTCATTGAGGGCAAACAGATCTTTGCCAAGAAAAGACTTGGGAACTCTTGTTCTCTGATATGCAGGCATGTAACTTGTCCAAGGTCATTGTCAAGCCAGGAATAGAAAGTTCCAGGTCCAGCTACACTGCTCTTTCCTTGCTGGTATTGAGTTTGGTTAAAGCACATTCCTCAGTGGAAGTGCAGAAATTTCTAAAAAGGATTGTGCCTGACTCAGGGGTGAGAGGAATTTGGAGGTGCGAGGCTGTAGTCTCCAAAGGATTTAAGGAAATGTGTTGCCACCAGGTGTCTTGGGGAAGTCATGCAGGCTGCAGAATAAGACGCCAGTGGGCAGTGGCCAATCGAGCATGACCGGTTCCTGTAGCCAGGCCCCAGCAAGAGAAGACATCCTACAAAGCTGGCTGCACAGGCGTTCAAAATAAATGTGTGTCCTCAGTGCATATGGTCGGGGTGGGGTGTTCACTTACGGAAATCCCCTGGGCTGTGTACGAGGCAGGGATGGCAATTTCAGGTTTCCAGAAGGGGACAAGGGTCAAGACCAGAGCAATAGCTACAAATAGGGTCTGGGTCTTTGTGCCACCGGCTTCTGCTTGTTTCTTAAAATTTCAGTGAAGAGTCATCAATTACCCAGGAAAAAAAACACAGCAAAATATCTGTTGCAACCCTCGAGTCACCTGCCACGGGGAATATATTAATTTGCAGTTTCAGACCCCAGTGCCGGAAACACTAAAGTGGGTTCTCTTCTTCTTCAGGAAGCCTGAGCCCGGTTGCCTGGGTTTTGACTTAAGGCTTCTATAATTACTAGCTCTGTGGCCACTGGTGCGTCACTTCACCTTTTTTGTGCCTCAGTTTCTTTACCTACAAAAAAGAGGAAATGACCTACCTCATAGGTTGTTGGCACACGGTAAATGCTATATAACTATGAGCTGGTTTTTGTGTTGTTGATGAAAAGCTGCATTTGGACTTCGAAAGTAGTAGAATTTGTCATGGAGTGCCTCCCCTGTGGCTGGTTAGGGAAGCAACTGTAAGTCAACTGAATGTAGCAAGGGATGCTGCATGTCCTCTGAGACTAGGTCAAAAGAAGCCTTACGGCTTTGCCTTGATCTCTTGGAATGGACGCTTCTGTAAGAAGTCCCACCGCTCTGAGGCCGCCACACGAAGAGAAGCCAAGCTAGCCCCGGGCAAGGCCAGGTGGAGAGAGAAGAGATGCCCGGCCAGCTCCCGTGCTCCTGCCCAGCCAGCCGAAGCACCGGACATGTGAGTAAAGAACTCATTTTGGAGTTGAGCCTTCCGACAACTCCAGACCTCAAGCGAGAGCCCCCCAACTGATCTCCATCAACCCACAGGACCATGAGAATTCCTAAATTTTGTTTTAAGCTATCAAGCTTTGCAGTGCTTTGTCATGCATAGATCATTAAAACATCTCTCCTCAAGAAAATTTCCCATCATCTGTAGTCCTCTGTTAGGGACCGAATGTTTGTGTCCCTCCAAACTTCTTATGTTGAAATCTAATCCCCATTGTGATGGTATTAGGAGGTGGGGCCTTTGGGAGTTAACTGGGTCATGAGGGTAGAGACTTCATGAATGGGATTAATGCCCTTATAAAAAGAGGTCAGAGAGTTGGTCTACATTTTTCCACCTTACAAGGATGCAACAAATTTGTCATCTGTAACCAGGAAGGGGGCCCCACAGAACCCGACTGTGCTCAGACTTGCTGCTTCTTCGACTGCGACAAATACTTCCTCTTGTTCCTAAGCCACCCAGTCTGTGGTACTTTGCTCCAGCCGCCCTCACAGACCCTCCACAGGCCCCGGGCCAACCCTTCCCTCCACACATCTGGCTGTTTCTCCACACTCGCAAGCCTTCACGCCTGTTTTAGGTCATTAATGAATAATTTAAAAAATGTTCTCAATTCAGTCCTCGTTATGTTTTACTGCTGCCTTTTAGACTGCGTGGCAGGCAGGGTGGAGGTGAGCGCGCTTAACATTTTCCCCTTAAGGAAGCCCATTCGAGACGTTTCCCACATACAAAGAAATCAACTTCTCTCAAGATACGTTATGGCATTCTCTTAAAAGTTCGGAGCAGCTGCAGTGACAATTTTATTTTTGGGGAGAGAATATCCAAGCCGACTCCCACTGCTGAGCCGGATGCTGGGGCTTGACCGCATAACCCATGAGATCGGGACCTGAGCTCAAACCAGTTTCAGTCACTTACCAGCCGAGCCAGCCGGGCGCCTCTCTAGCGGTGACTCTAAACGCCGCTCTCGCCCTCACTACAGATGCGGAACCTACGCAGAAGCCAGCAGGATGACACTGTGCCAAGATGCGAACAAGAAGTGCCCCTCAGGCACTTTTTCCTGTGTAAAGTACCTTGTGTTACTTCATTTTCAACAAGGATAAATTATTTTATGTTTAACACATACATTAATAAATTTAGTTAAAGGTGAAAAGCAGGGTCCACCGTCCCGGGGAAAGGCTGGCGGGGACACGGCCCAGCCTGCCCGGTCTCCCGCCTTCTCCCGCGCCGCCAGAGGGGCGCCCACCACGGGGGCCACAGCGTGCGAACCAGCCCCAGCCCGCGGGACCCCCGGGACGTCGGGGGGGGGGCTCCTCCTTAACAAAAGACAAAGGAGAAAGGCTCTTTTTGCTTGGTCGGATGCTCTGTCTACAGAGCTGGGACCCAGAGCTTCCCCGTGGATCCCAGCAAGTGACAAGCCCGACGATCAGGGTCGCGGACGAGGTCACGAGCCGGGGCAGCCCTGAGACCGCTCGCTTCTAGACCCTTTGTACGGGAAGTAACGGCCGCGGTGAGGCCAGCGGTCCGTGGCACGACGGAGCGCATCCAACTGTGGGGTGTCCCGCAAGCGCGCTCCCTGTCCGGGTGGGGCTGCCCCGGGGGGTGGGGAGATGTGAGGAAGTGACTCAGACCTGCTCTGGTGTGCGACCCGGGAGCTGGCGGGTGTGGGACGGATCCGGCCGGAGAACGGTGCCCGCCCGTGAGCGGCCGGCGCGGACGCAGAGGACAGTGGCGCAAAGAGGCCACGCCTGCTCTGTTCCTCGCCGCCAGGGCCTGTCTTCATTCAGGGCGGGGGCTGCGGTTCCCTCTGCCGGGAGCGGAGACCCAAGAGCCCACCCCTCTCACCAGCGGGACCGGGGCTTCTTCCTCGGCTGAGAGGAGACGTCAGGGCCCCACTTGCTTGCCTTTTAAGGTTTGCTCCCTGACTGTTGTCAGAGAAGGTTTGTTTTATGAGCTCGGCACGAAGTAGTTTCGGGGCCTGATGGTAACAACACTCGCTATGTCCTCTTCATAAAGGAGAACCTGGAAAATCTCTGGCTGTTGAAGTCACGGTGAAGTGACTGGGGCTCGGGACACAGGTCTCAGTTCTTCCTGCCTCAAGGCTGCTGTAATTACTTAATTCCAAATGAAGTGTCTCAAGGTTTCAGGATAGTTGAAAACCTATAAATAGTGATTAATTTGATATTCTAAGGTCAAGTGATAATTAGCCTTATCTCTTCGCTCAATGAGTAGTAGGAGAGTAACTTAACCTCGCTTTTGTTACTAAAACTCTTTTGATTTGTAACTAAAAGTAAATTTTTAAAAAGCATTAAATTTGTAGAAGTGGCATGTTGTATTTCTCAGTCTTAAATTTGAAAGCAGGGAGAGGGGGCATTATTGCTTTACCTGCCAAATAACCTATTTTCTAGAAACTTATAGAAATTTCTGAGAAATGTGTCATCAGCTAACTCCACCTACGTGGTTAGTACAAGTCACCATGTTAGTACAATGTGACCCAAGCCATGAGGATTCCGCCCTCTTAAGATCCCAGCACCCTGGAGACAGTCCAGTGGTCTACTTCACACTGCCTGGGCAATGGCAGTCCTTCTCAAAAAATTTAGAATGAAGGCTAAGCAACGCAAACTAAGAATGAGCATTATCTCCAACTAAGGAGATAAAAATCTGGGATATTTTGCTATTAGCTGTTTTTTTTTTCTTTTAAAATCAGATTTCATTTTTTAGAGCAGTTTTAAATTCACAGCTAAATTGAGAGGAAGGCACAGCAACCTCCCATGTGCTCTTTTGCCCCCACACGTGCACAGCCTCTTCTACTACCAGCACTCCTCAGCAGAGTGGTGCATTTATTACGGTGGCTAACACCACAGTGACACATCATTATCACCCAAAGTCCACAGTTCTCATTGGACTCTTGGTGGACTCTCAGTGAAGCTAAGACTGTAATCTTTGGGGAGAGCTTCAGAAATGGAGTCTAGGGCTCATGGAAGGGCAGTAGCTTAAGGAAACAGAAAAAATGCCCACGTTCAAATAGACCCTTAGCCAGGGCCAGTGCCCTTTTTCCATGGCTGGTCTAGGGCCAGGCTGGTAGCCCTGAGACTCTATAGGCTTCATTCAGAGCTTGCAAGAGACAGCAAGGATCCCCGTGGGTGCCAACCCCAGACTGGCCTCCTTACCGGCAGGAGATAGAGGCCAAGAGGGTAAAGGGTTGACATCTGGAGTCAGAAGATCTTGATGGGGCACCTAGCACCTTTGGGAAGTTCCAGACCTAGCACCTTCAGGATGGTTCCAGACCACAAATGTGTCAGTTTATTCTTCTTATTGCGGAGAATTCTTCTGTTATATAAATAAACAGCAATTTGTTTATCCATTTTGATTGTTTCTGTTTGGGGCTATTATGAATAAGACTGCTATGAAGATCCTTGTACAGGTTTTTTTTGTGTGTTACTTGTTTTTGTTTCTCTTGTGTAAACACATAGGAATGGAATTGCTGGGACATTGGGTAGATGTGTGTATAACTTTATTATAAAATGCCAAATAGTTCTCAAAAGTATATCATTGTACATTCCTACACATTTTTTTTTTCTTTTATGGTTCATGCTTTTTGTGCCCCACCCAAGAAATCTTTACCTACACCAAAGTCAGGGAGATTTTCTCTTATATTTTCTTCTAGAAGCTTTGTGAGTTTAGTTTTAGATTTAGGTCTGTAATCCATCTCTAATTTAAATTTTTAATCAGAGTAAGAAAGGGTTTGAAGTTCATTTTTTCCATATAAACACCCAGTTGTCTCAGCAACATTAAAAAAAAAGAAAAGACTTGCTCCATTAGGGGGTGCTTAGTCCATTTACATTTAATGGATTTATTGATATGACTGGGTTTAAGTATACCATCCTGTTATTTACTTTCCATTTTGCACCTTTGTGGCTCCTTCCAGCCCTCTTTTGAGTTAACTGACTAAGCATTAATATTCCATGTAATTTCCTCTGCTGCCTTCTTAGCTGATTCTCCTTTTTAAAATTATTGTTTGACTTGATGGTTTTGGAGGACTTCTCAGCCATGGCATTACGACAGTTCGGGGTGTGCTTTCTTTGTATTTAGCTTCCCTGTGGTTTGCTGACCTTCTTGGTTCCATATATTGATATTTTTCCTAGTATTTGAGAAATTTGTGGCCATTATTTCTTCAAATATTCTTCTGCTCCATTCTCACTCTTGCCTCTTTCTGGCATTTGAGTAACATGTATCTTATACTATTTTATAGTGTACTACATATCCCTAAGTTTCTGTTACTTTTCCTTCAAATTTTTTTTTCACCCTTTCTTCAAATTGGGTAATTTGTATTGATTATGTTCACTGACTCCTTCTTTTGCCATCTCCAAGTTCTGTTAAGCTAATCCATGAAGTATTCATTCCGGTTATTTACTTTTCTGTTGTAGAATTTTCACTTTGTCATTTTCCATTTCTCTGTTGAGATTCCTTATCTATTTTTTCATGAAGATCATAGTTGCCTTAAAGTCCTTGAATATACTTATTATAGCTGCTGTAAAATATGTCAAGATTAATTATCTTGGCCACTCAGAGGTGGTTGCTATTGACAGCTATTTCTTATTGACTATTGGTCACATTTTCCTGTTTCTTTGGGTGTCTGGTGACTTCTTGATTTTGTATTATACTAGAAAATGTGAGTGATATGTTATAAATATATAAATATTCTAGATTCTATTATCTTCTAAAGAGTTTTATTTTTCATATTTGTTCTAGTAAGTAGTTCAGTTATTAGTAGATCATCTTGACCTTGCTTGGAAGGATGGAGAGAGGAAGGGGGCACATATTCTGTTTTGTTTCAGCCTGTCTGTAAAACTCTGAGGTGTTCTCAAGCCCCTCCAACTTTTTGGAGCTCAGCTTCCCACCTCAGCCTCCCTTGCGGATCTTGCCAGCACTTGGGTTTAGGCTTAGTTAGGTTAGGTCTGAAGCAGGCCTTAACCTACATAGTGGTTTGTACTCTAGGTAGGCCTGAGTGTCTGAGGTTGGACGTCTGGATTGTTAACAGTGTTTTTTGGGGTTTTTTTTGTTGTTGTTGTTTAGTTTTTAAAGATATTTATTTATTTATTTATTTATTTATTTATTTAAGAGAGAGAGAGAGAGCACACACACGAGTGACGGGAGGAGCAGAGGGAGAGGGAGAAGCAGACTCCCTACTGAGCAGGGAGCCCTGGCAGGGACTTGATCCCAGGACCCCGAGATCATGACCTGAGCCACCCAGGTGCCCCTGGATTGTTAACAGTGTTAAGGAGGTCTCTCCACTCTGCTGGGGCCAGAACTTGGTATTCCCCAGCAATGCTGAGTATCCAGTATTTCTCTTCCACTCTCGACACAGCAGCAGCCGTTTTCTGTTAAGCCTCAGTGTTTCACCCTGTGCACACTCAGTAGAGCCCTCAGCTAAGGACTCACGAAGGACCCACCCGTAATTCCTGAAGCTCCCCCTCTGACAGATTCTAGTCACATCGTCACTTGCCCCAAACTGATTTCTGTGTCTTCGGTTCAGTCCAGCCTGGACTCCAGCTTGCTGTGCCACAATCAGAAAACTCTCCTTTTTGGGCGCCTGGGAGACTCAGTCTAATCGTCTGCCTTCGGCTCAGGTCATGATCCCAGGGTCCTGGGATCGAGCTCTGCATTGGGCTCCCTGCTCAGCGAGGAGTCTGCTTCTCCCTTTCCCTCTGCCCCTCCCCGTGCTCGTGCTCCTTCCCTCTCTCTCTCTCTGTCTCTCTCTCTCATAAATACATAAAAATCTTAAAAAAAAAAAAAAAAAAGAAAACAGGAAACTATCTCCTTACAGACAGCTGAGTTGATCACAGGACAATTTGTGGTCCCTCTCTCAAGGATGGCTATCTTGCACGGTCGTCTCAAGCCTGAAAACAGTTGCTTAATATAGTGCATCAAGTTTTAGAGTTGTTTATGGTAGATGGCCTAGTTCAATACCAGTTAATCTGTTTGAGCTGGAAGAGGAAACTCTGTAGACTCCTTGATAGCTTTTGAGTCTTAGGTGTGAATTGTTCCCAAGACTGCACTTAAATACCGACTGACCTTGAATTCCATGAGGCACCACTTGCATTAAAATCCTTAAAGTCCCCTTTCTGCTTCAGCTACCAGAATCTGCTGTTGTTACCTCAAAAAACCAGAGAGATTGCCACAACTATATTTTTAAAACAAAACAGAAGGAAAGAAAGAGAGAATAGAATCCATCACTGTAAGTGAAGGTGTTTGTGGCTCTTGATTCCTATTTCTTTGTTTCGGTGGCTGGTATTGAAAAAGTTCAGAATTCTTATTCTAACCCAGATGACAAACATCCATCCTGAAATCTTGAATCATGTCCCTCGTTCTATATTGGAAATTTTCTGGGGCATCTGGGTGGCTCAGTCAGTTGAGCGTCTGTCCGACTCTTGATTTTGGCTTGGGTCATGGTCTTGGGGTTATGGGGTCAAGCCTGCGTTGGGCCGCATGCTGGACATGGATCCTGCTTGAGATTCTCTTTCTCCCTCTCCCTCTGCCCCTGTGCTTTCTCTCTCTCTCTCCCCTCTCTCTAAGAAAAAGAAAAAAAATTTCTACCTAAAGAGAGGGGTAGAAGATTATAATTTGTGGGAGGCATTTTCTACTCTGGCTATCAAATATTTTTAACGAAAAGAAGAAAAATAATTCAAGGCCATTATTTTTCTGCTTTGTTACACCCAATTCCAAATTCAACAATCTGCTGATTCACTTTTATTGTTCTTCATCTAGGTTCCAGGTGCTGTTCACGCTTGAGCATTGCGTCTTTAGAATACCTGAAAGTAGTAGTATATGTGTGCGTGTGTGTAGACACGATCTATTCCAGGGTGTCCAGCTTCCACAGTGTTCTTTTCTGCACCTGTGAAAAATGTTGTAGATGGCTATTCTCTTCTGAACACTTTTCTCGGAGGTGTGTCATACCATGTCGCTAGAGTTGGCATGTACGTATGACTTCTCTAACCCTTATCACCTAACACTAGTTATACACTACATAAACTTGGTTGATGAAGTATAGAGCTGGGAAAAAGTTGTGTTGTGTGAACAACAAACAATTTTTGTTGTGTACACTTTTAAAAGTTACCTTGTTTTGCATCAGAGCCAGGCTTATTCCGTTCTAAACGAAAGCACCCAAAGTTTCAGTCTTCCTGTCTCTTGCTTCTGTGGTGCTTTGGTCTTGGCTCGTGAATTGTTCTTCTGCTTTCCACATGGCATCTCAACGCAACAGCTACTCTAACTGGAAAGCACTGAGAAACGATAAAACTCCAGAGCGGACAGTAGAATGGAAAATGAGTTTAACCAAAAGAAAGACTAGCAGCAGCGCCATGTATAAAGTCCAATAACTTTAACGTTTATTTTTGCTTTAATCTTGTCATCAGGGTGACTTTTTAGCTGTTTGTTTTGTATACAACAACACAGAATCAGTGATTGCATGAACACGTGAGTCTCTACAAGGCTAAATCTACCCCAGCACACATCAAAGGGACCCGAATGACACGCCATGCATCTCAAGTGACCGTGCACCGCCATACACTCTGAGCTCTACACCAAACTGACATTTTAGCATTGTGCCAAATGTCTCCTAGAGACAAATATAGAACAGTAGGTATAAAAACCTCTGAAGACTACTACGAGTAATGAGGTTTTACCAAGGTTCTGTTGTATTTATTATGGATAGTTTTCAGGGACTAACTTACCAGAAAGCCTGACTGATTTGAACAGTCATTTTGACCTGGGATTTAATTATTAAATACAATCTGAAGATTCCTAAAAGAAAGCATTGTCTAATAAATTATGGATCCTGGAATCTTTTTATAAACAACCTCTTATAATTTTTAAAATAGCAAGAAAACGTTGATGGAAAACCTTCATGATGGTGAAATTTGTTTAATAAAAGCTTATACAAAGTTACTGTTTCAAAATCCAGCAGGAATGAGATCAGAGCTTTGGGGATATACCATTCATAAAAAACACTACTCAGTTATGTGGGATTTTTTTCTCTTCCTCACTCCAACTCTCCTTTCCTTCTTTCCTTCATTACTAACGGGGCTCCACCTCTGGTTTTAAGCTTACCAAATCATAAATTGTTTTGACTTAATTTGAATTTTCTTTTGTATGCTCTCATGCTTAGAAACAAAATGCCAAGATGGGGCAACTGGGTGGCTCAGTCATTAAGTGTCTGCCTCCGGCCCAGGGCGTGATTCCCGAGTCCTGGGATCGAGCCCTGCATCGGGCTCCCTGCTCTGCTGGAAACCTGCTTCTTCCTCTCCCACTCCCCCTGCTTGTGTTCCCTCTCTCGCTGGCTGTCTCTCTCTCTGTCAAATAAATAAATAAAATCTTAAAAAAAAAAAAAAGAAACAAAATGCCAAGAGAATCCCCCACTTCTGATCACTATGAGATATTCTCAATCTCTTATCATTCACTTTCAATTATCCTAATTCAATAGGATTAGATTAGTAATTTGGTGGTAGCTAATATTACCTGGTGAAGAAGCAGGTGGCATAAACAGAAAGAGATGTCTACGGAAGATGACCAGGCAAAGAACTGAGAAGTGGTGGCCTCTGTAATTAAAAATAAAAGTCTGGTATTTAGTTTTGCTTTGCCATACAGAAAATAGATGTTGCTATTTTGTTCAAAATATAAAACTTAAATTCCATGCCCAGACTCTGGAATGTCTAAAGTTACTATGGATACCAACCTTATGATTTAAGAAAAATCTGGCATTTAGTCTTCTGTTCATATTTAAAACCAAGAAATTATTATGTTCCTGAGACATGTCAATTTTTTGTGTAATGAATTCACTAATTCATAGATTCAGGGACACTGTTGATAAACACTCTCAGAGGCGCCTGGGTGCCTCAGTCGGGGAAGCGTCTGCCTTCAGCTCCACGTCATGATCCGGGGTCCTGGGATCGAGCCCTGCATCAAGCTCTCTGCTCAGCAGGGAGTCTGCTTCTCCCTCTCCCTCTGCTGCTCCCCCTGCTTGTGCTCTATCTCTCAAATAAATAAATAAAATCTTAAAACAAAACACTTTTGGTTCTGGGTTCTTTTTTGGGGCATAGGGTTGTTACACTATATAGCTTCTTGGAAACAAAAATCAAAACAGGCCATGGAGAGGTGTTCTCATTATTCCTTATTCTCTTTTTCTGCAATCCTCTCTTTCATCAGGAGAGGATCCTGGAGGCAGAGACACCTTGGCTTTGACCACACTACCACTGAGCCCTTGTACAGCTGCTGTTCCACTTGGGTGGAGGCCTCAGTGATGGCCTCCCTCAGGGACAGCCTTACCCCTGCCCTGGTCCGCAGGGGCTCCCTGTCTCGCTTCCTCACTCTATCCTTGGGAAACCTAGGTGATCTATCATGGAGTAATTATCTGATGGAATTTGCTTGGATGTGAGCAAAATGTCCCTAATCTTTTGTCATGCACTCTCTTATAGGAGAGAAATACTGTAATTCTGCCCTGTTCTCACAGATCCAAGGCCATTGGAAGAAATCAGGAAAGATGCCAATTTTCACCCCATTCAGCCAATGAGCATTATAGTATCTATGAAGCCTCCACTGGGCTGTAAACGCCAAGAAGGCAGAGACGATGCCTGAGCGATCACCACCAGATCCACTCAGACTCCCTCTGCGTGGCACATGGCAGGTGCTCAGAAAAAAAAAAAAAAAAGTAAAGGAAAAGAACAAAACATACAAGCAGATGTACTTACAGCAAAAATAATGACTTTTCTAATTAAATATGTTGATAAAGTAGATCAATCTGTTATAAATGCAAGGAAGCTTATATTTAAAAATACACCCTGTACATTTGGCATAGAGAAATGACGTACGTGAACATGGTTCACATTGGAGTGTTTTCGAATTAACTTTTTCATTACTATTTTCCAGGCTTGTCAAAATAACCATTCTTTGACTTTACTAAAGCTTTTTCTTCTTTTGTTTTTGTTTTCTTCTTCCTGGCTCACCATAGGAATGCTGAGGCACTGAAAATGAATTGTAACTGGACAGCCTGAACTGAAGTCATGTAAGTGCGACATAAATCAAATCCATTTGCTTTAGTAATTAAAGGGTAAACTGGAGACAATGTTGTAGGTGTTAATGTTTCAATATGAACAAGTATTTCAGACAAATTAAAAAGGGCAAACACTGCTTTCTAGTGTTTTTTAAAGTAATCTCTCTGCCCAATGAGAAGCTTGAACTCATGACCCCGAGATCAAGGGTCACATGCTCCACCACCAGAGCCAGCCAGGCACCCCTGCTTCTAAAACAGAAGCAAAAGTTATTGGATTTTCTACATTTTTGTATTTATTACCCTACTTTCTGAATGTATACCTGAGGGGAAAGGACAACCAAAATGGTCAGCACATGAAGACTGTCTGGTTGTGGTCCCGAAGCCTAAATGGGGGCAGTAGTCTTGCTTAACATCCCATGGTTCTAGTTTTTTCTCAAATAGCAGGATTTATATCTTTTCATTAGTACACTAAGCAATCATTGTTCTTACATGTACTCATACAGACAGAAATTTAAAATTTGCACAAGAGACATCATTGTCTTGGGTTAAAGATGTCTAAAACATCATTTCTCTGCGATTGGTGTTTTTTAAAAAAACTATGAGCAAATACCACCCTTTGTATTACATGGCTTAGAAAACCTCCAAAAAGCAAGAACATTGAATCACCCTGTTGTTTTTGTGATTGTCTGTTTTAAATTGAATACTCACTGGTATCCATGTTGGCATTTGAAAACTTACGTCTACTAAAACTCACTCTCTGTTGGATCAACTGCATCCATCTGACTTCGGTGTTACCTGGGCACTCGAAAATGAAAGGCCCATCATTTACTCTATCTTACTATTTAAAAACCTCTAAAAAGGGGGCATTTCCTCCTGGAAAATGCAAAAATTTGAAGGATGCAGGGTAAAACCACTCAGATTTGCAAAGTAAACAGAACCTAGAAGAGTGAAGGTGCTAGAAGAGTGAAGGTGCTTTACGACAGCAATAAATAAGGCCATGCATATCCATTTTCATTGGGAGAGAATAGAATAGGACTGTAATTTTACTGACTTTACAAATAACCCAAGGTTCATTTTCTTATTTCAATGTTATCTCCTTAACTTCAGAAAAAACACAAATATTGGAGAGCATGATTCATAATGTAATAAAATATGCTTCCTTTCTTAATTTAAAATATTTTCTCTTATATTATTATCTTTTAATTTTGTCTTTCATATTTTCTTAAAATGCTTTTCTTTACATTCTGACTTTGGCCATACTGGAAATTAATTTTGCCTTTTTTTTTTAATTAAAAAATGTTCCAAATTATTTTTCTTAGGTGATTCTGCCTGTTCTAACAGTCCTATAAAAGCTTTAGAATCTGTCTTTATTAACACATAAAAAAAGCACTAGCCAACACTCTACACAGGGAGCCTCTTGTTTGAACAGGGGAGACGTGGGAACGACGGCCTTCTACTGATCTGTGTGCAGGTGGCCACAGTTGTGATGACCGAACTCTGATAATCCAAATTTTGGAAAACCTACTTTTTACATTTTTAATGTCTGGGTACCCTAAAGGTTTTCCTCCCCAATTCCTTGATTATTACTTCTGCCGTTGGTGAACAAGCTTTGAATTATGCATTGACAGATTTTATATAGAAACACGATATCATCTTTAACCCCTGAACTTCCTCATGACAAAAGGTGAAGAGTGTGGCTGATACACGGTCCCTCTCCCACAGAGCTAGCGAGTGACCCACGCACACTGTCCTGCCCCGACCCACCCCCATCACAATCTGCCACCAGAACCTTCATAGCAATCTGCCTGTGCTCAGAGCCAAGGACTCAGGTCCTTGGAGATTTTGAGATTAATTTGGATTTGGCAAATGTCAGAGGGGATTTTGTGGTTAAATAATGCTAGATTATAGGACTTCTAGAATAAATGGCACCACATCTCTAAATACAAACTGCACCTTTGCTGCTAGCTTGCTTGTTGGCAGAGTTTTGAGCTGTGAAAATGCCTATGATGATTCATTCAAATGCATGGCTACCACATGCTCTCTTCAAAGTCCTTAACTTGTATTTATTAAAGTGATTGTACAGATGATGGTGTGGTTACTACTAAACACATCAAAATTATCATAATCCACCCTTAGTTAAACAGTCTGTGGTTTAACAGTGGTAAAAAAAAAAAAATGGACAAAGCATCAATATGAAGAATTAGCAAAAAAATTACATATTACCGAACAGGTTTAGAAGCACATATCTAATGGAAGCCTCATCGTGTCAGCGGTCACTTCCCCTCTGAAATCTGCCATCTAGCTGAAGCAGTTCTACTTTCAGTTTTTACTATTTTGGATAATGTCCACAGGGTGGATGCGTTCCTAAACACTGGAGGTAATTCTGATTAATGACTTTCCCTAAATTCACTGTGTACCATGTTTTGGACTAAATTGTCTCATCTGTTGTTTCGGGATTACCTAGAGCTTCCCCGCCTTGCCCAGGCTAAGAGTGGCTGAGAGCTATAGCCAAGCCCTATATTTTAGGCAAGAAATAACTCACCAAACTTAATCCTATACATAAAATGTGAAAGGTGGGACAACATGGGACAGGGATTTTAGAACGAATGAGCTTTGATTGATTTCAGATTATTTCACTGAATCTGGAAAGAATGACAGAGGAAAGAGTAAATAAGTGTTGATAGTTCACATTCCCATTATTATACAATGGATATAATTTAAAAAATCTAGTTAAAATTTTAAAATGAACTATAACCAAATGTCTTTCCCCCCCTTTTCTATTGTTTTAAATATATGTATTTTTAAACTTTCACATAGAGGTGAAATGTAAAAATATTTATTTTGATTCAATCTGGAAAGCAAAGATGACTTCAAAAACAAAACTGAAAGCTGTTGGAATGAATCTGAGAAATCCTGGCTATATGGCAAGGCTCCTGCTTCTTACTAACTTTTATAAAAGAGAGAAGTTTAGAGCTTCAGGTAGGATTGTTGGGCTTCTGTTACCGATGGGAAGCTGCTGATGGGTCTTATTAAGTCATACTGTTTCTTAACACCGCTTTCATTAACAAATCAGCCTCACGTGTGAAAAGGAGTAGTGTTTCAAAATTGCAAATTGTGCTGCTACCACTAAGAGTTGTAATGAATAAGAAAATAGTCATATTTCCATATACCAGAAATTCCCAACGTGGGTCCTATGGAACACGAGCTCCTTGGAATGTTACTAGGTGTTACTCAGGTAAGTTTCTCTGGCCAAATTAATCTGGAAAACACTGAGCTAACTGAAATTACATTTGTGGTGTGCTTCTTCCCCTCTGTCCGCCGCCCACACATAGGACATTTAAATTAAAACCTTCTATGTGCTTATAGGTACTGACTTTTTAAAATAGTATGTTTCCCAAACTCATTTGGCCATGGAACGCTATATTTGGAAGATCACCTTTGGAACTTGTGTTCTATGGAACACACTTTGGGGGAACACTGGATTCTATTATTCCTGCAGTGTCCAACTAAGTAGTTCAAAAGTCCAGATACCAATGGTTGAATCTAGAGGCAATGAGATAGGCCCCAGTGTGGTGTCTAACACTCAAGTCATTTCGGCAGAGCTGGTTCGGGAATGCTTGTGTGACCAGCGAAGGCAATTTTAGGAGAATATTAACAGAACATCAGTCTACTGATGATGGGTCAAAGGATAAAAATCATTTCTGGAATCATGGAAGAATACAGTTTCATCCAGAGCGTCTATTCACATACTTTCAAATGTACAGTGAAATATTGCCCTTTCTAAACCTTCTTCATTGACATAGTTGTAAGAGAATTAGATCTGGCAATAATTCAGAGGGGAAAAAAACCAGAAAATCAAGATATACCCGGCAAAGGAAAAAGTGATCACTCCCTTGTGTATCCCTCATGTATTGCTGGATATTCCAGTGATCCGATTCAATAATGGAATCAGTTTCCCAGAATTACTCCAGATAATACTGAAACGATGCCATGATTCTCACGCAGTCCCCGTTTGCACAGAATGGATGTGGGTTGAAATGTGTATGAAATAAGCCCTGTTTTAAATTACCCAGATTGCATATGCTCTTTTACTCTAGAAAACACTCTCTGTAAGTCTTACTACATAGACAAGATTCAAGAGGCCAATACCTTCTAAGGCAAGGAACAGAAGTAGTCACTGGTTACCAGTAACGTGTACATATGTGCATAGTCATGTTGTATTAGAATAGTGACTTCAGAGGTCAGTGCCTTGGGCAAGTTGGTCACATAAAATCAATGCAGGTCTTGGGAACTAGCTTTGGAATTTTTAATGTAAGTATTGTTTATTCCTTTAATTAGAGAATTGCAAATACAGTGAATTTTCAAAAAAATTTTCCCTACCTTGTCCTACCCCCACCTCCCAATCCCAACCCATGTTAAGAGTACAGTTTGCCAGGGGGCAGCAGCGGAGCGGCGCGTTCATGAGGGTCTGCGCTTGGCATCTGCTGGGGGCTCGTAAGCACGTGGTCATTCATTCCCAACTCCATTTCTAAAAGACCATAAAACCATCCCAAAATTTGGCACCATGGGGGTATTGGCAATGCGAACTCGGGCTGGGGGTCTGGGCAGCATCATGGGACAATTCCAAAGTTTTGGCAGTGCTATTTGGGGAAGCTGCACATGCAAACTTCTCAAATCTATTTCCCTAAAGGCTAGATTCAACTTTTCCCTTGTCCCTAGAAAATAAGCCACAGGGCCCCTGGGGGTGATGTCTGCAGACCCCGAACAGCTGGACGAGGAGCAGGCGGAGTGCTCCAGGACAGGGGAAGGAAGCAAAGTTCTCTGATTTTAGACATAACTCTTAATCAAACTGCTACTATTCTGCCTAAAACATCTGTCTTTAAAAAAATCTACAAGCCAAAGTGGGAGGAAAAGAGGCAGAAAGAAAGGGGGTAGGAAATACACACACTACATGGTTAGGTTCAGAAATGAATTAATTCTACAAAGCAAACTTTAGAAGACACCCGGTAACCTCAGCTGGAGGGGAAGGGGAGCGCTCCTGCCCTTGGCACCACCCACCACCGAGGAAGACCCTGCTCGGGATAAAGAAACACTCATTTCCTCTAGCTTTGCTTTTTCATCTTCACCAAAGCATGTCTCTTTTCATTTTAGACAGTAACGATGATGGAATTTAAAAATCTTTCCCTTGTCAATATGAATTTTAGGGTTAAGTTAAAAACAGAAAAGGAAAATGGACTGTACAGCATAAAATGCTGAAACTGCTTATTCCTGACCTTCAGTTAGAGGGTGGGCTTTGGTAACTCTCCAGAGTTGGAATGTCCTAGATCTCCAAGCAAGCTCAGGCCACCTGGCTTGCCCATCCCATCACCAAGCACAACCAGCCTGTCTCCTACCTTTCTCTCCTGACCCCAAACACACACATCCAAATGTTCACTGTCTCTCGACAGGCCAGTATTTCAATCTAAAATGGTGACAGATATTTTGTACTAGAACATTCTATAGCTAAAAGAAATAACCAGGGTTCTAATTCTAACGTTGGAAAGTCTAATATTACAGTTTACAAAAGTGAGCAAATCTCTTAGGAAACCATTATTAATTCTCATTGCAGTAAAAAAAAAAAAAAAAAAATGGAAGTGCTTGGAGGAGTCAAGACAGGTTGCAGTCCTTGGCGGCCATAAGGGAATCTTCATCCTCCCAAGTTCTTCCCTGGAACCTGCCTCGGGAAAGCTCCACAGTTGAGGAAGGGTGGAGGGCGGGGGTGGGGGTGGGGGACGACACAGTGGGCTGGGGCTGGAGTGGCCAGTGAATTGGATCTTTGAGAAGCTTTAACAAGTGCCCACTTGAGAAGGATGAAACCAGGTGGACACCTTGACATTTCAGACACAGAGGGGTGGGGACACAACAAAAATCTTGTTTGGTTGTTTGAGCCACCTAAGTCAGGCAAACAGGCTGACCCAGGACTCTCTGTCAATTAATTTATAAAATACTGAGATTGGAAACATGACTTTGGTGATAGGAAATGAAGAGCAGCAAGCCTGGCCCAGAAATAACTCTGAGCCACTTAACAATACAGGTTTGAGCTTGAATTCCCAGCCAGCATGGTTGCCACGGAGCGCAGGGTGGTGTGGGGCGGGTTGTGTTCGCCTGGGGAAAGCTACCTGGTGTGGACAGTGATCTGCGACCGAATGCCACGGGCGGCGGCCTTTCCACTGTCAAGGAGAAGCACATGCCAGCATTTGATCGTCAAATGCCAAACTGCGCTGGGAACTGTGTACTCGGCTTCGAGGAACACACACGCAGTTCTAGGCTGTGCTGCTCAGAACACCGCGTGAACAACACTTGAAAGCTACTAGGACAAGAGGGGAAAAAAAAACCCGCACAAAAATGGCCGCTGGAGCTCAGTTCAGGGTGGTGACCTCCCCAGCTTTCTCTTCTAATGCAAACAGCAGATTTCCCAGGGGGCACTGTGACTTCTCTGGCTGCTATTTCCCTCTATCTACCCTTAACGATTGAAGAAATTACGGTATTGTGATTCGCTTTGTTCATTTCCCCTAACAGGTTTCTGGTAAGACGAAAAATCGTGGTATCTGGTGGTGAAGTTTCACAGCTGCCTATTACATAAGGTGGGGTCGAAGCAAAAGGTTAAGGTCATGCACGATTAGGATAAACGCACGAAGACGGGTCAGGTGGTACACAGAGTCCATTTAAGAAGGGAAGCCGGGGGAAAAGGTTATGTCTGCCGTGCAGGCGGCCCTCATCCTCCCCACTTCCCTCCGTCTCCAAAAGCAGCCACGGAATAATAAACCATTTCAAATCTGTGTCTGGGCTGCGGCTGAGCAGAAAAGCTGGGCTCCGGAGGACAAAGCCTTCTCAGGACAGCTCTGCCCCTCAGCAGCGGCCATCGGCCCGGCGGCCCAGACTCACAGGGGCCGCTGCAGCCTGTCTCCTGCAGCTTTGAAGGCCTGCTCTGTGCACTGCTGCAAAGAGAGGACAGAGCCTGATGCCTGGAGAATCCTGGAAGAGGTCTTGAAAAGAATCCCAAAGGGGAGAATATATGGCACATATGCCGTTCACGTCATACATGTGACTCTACAGCTATATATTTATATATTTTGCACATCGGAGGAAAGAATTGGGAACACATGAAGAAACCATCTTCCAGCCTCTCAGCTACGTTGGCCAAGAGCACCCTCTGTTCATAACTGCATACAGACCTATGACCACCAGGGAGGGAATCCCACGTCTAGGTGGCTGATCCTAACTGTAACTCCCACGCCTTTCGCTACATTAAAAGAGACCAGTGTGTTGAGAGTCCTTTAGTCTAAGGCAGCCAGGACCTGGGAGGGTTCACTGCTCTTCTGTTTTGCTGCTATTCCTGAACTTCACCACCATGACCGTTATATTGTCAGGGCAGCCTCTGTAAAATGACTGCAAAACTATGCTCTTAGCCCCAAAGTGAGGTTCATCCAAGCGCTCCTTGATGAATCGAACGGCTTCTTCATTGCTGAAAGCATCCCAGAGGCCATCTGATGCCAAGATCATGAACTCGGGCTGGAGCTTGTCCAGGTCAAAGGTCAGGATATCTGGGTCTGGGATGACCACATTGAGATTTTTCAGCGGATAATCCCCCAGGGACCGAGACATGGCTAGGATTCCCTGGACCCTCCAGGAGCCATTGAAACTGATAAAACCACCTGCAAAGACAGAATGAGCCATTAGCTTGAGCAGCTGATATCACACACACGGTAGAGTCTGGGTGCATGTACACAGGCTCATCTCCTGCATGCGCCCCCCTCACCTTCCCCGGGCACTGCCAGGAAGGAGTAGCCTTCCCACCGCACGGCTTGAGGTTTCACACTCTACCAGGAGATCCTCATGTCCTCATCCTTGGCATCTTAAAGGCTCTGAGGACTATCAGTAAAAATATTGAGGGTAGGAAGATACATGTAGGTGAGGGCATCAGTTTTAACTTAACACCTCAGCTGCTCATTGATTGACAGTAGGGAGTCCTACGGTAGGGATTCAAGGACAATGGCCAAAGAGCGCTGAAAGCACCAGGATGGGAACCACAGACCACCACTGGGCTACGTCATTTAGCTTGAGCTGCCCTTGGGTGCAGCTAGATCTCAAAAGAGCTCCCTACGTAGGGTCGGGATTAAAGAAGGGTATATTTTAGCACAGTGGTGAAAGGCTCGGGCTCCTGGGTCAGACTGCATAGATTTGATTCTTGGCTCTGTCATTTCAAATGAGAAGCTCTAGCTTTCTCATTCTAGGTTGCCCTGGCTACAAAATGGGGACAATAAGAGTTCCTATTCCCTGAGTCGTGAGAAATAAAGGAGTTATTCCATATATTATTATTTTCTCTTTAAGGGAGTTAGAACTTTGTTCATTCACTCTTATCTATCAGATATCTATTAAATAAATGTATGCTCCATGCAAGGCAATTTGCAGGCTATAAAGTTATACAAGATCCAGACCTTTCTCTAAAGAAGCAGATCGTCTAGCAGAAAGGAAAAGCTACACGTATTAACAACTGTAAGCACAAAGTGGTATGCTTTCGGGATGAAACTAGTATCTGCTGAGTGCTGTAGTCAGATGGAGGAGGAGCAATGATATCTGGTTGTGATGATCAGGGAGGAGTGAGCAATAAAGTGGGGCTTCAAACGAAGGGTAGGACTTCTATGGGCAGGGACGTATGAGAACATTCCAGAAGTGTGGTCTAGTAGGCAAGAGCATGGGCTCCAGTCAGTGTCCTGGTCTCGATTCTCATCTCACCATTCACTAGCTGTGTGTCCTTGCGCACACATGCCTCTTTGAGGCTCTATTTCCTTGGTTGTAAAATGAGGACAACATTATCAACCTCATAAGGTAAGTAAAGAGAAAGCCTATGTAAAGAGCTAGGCTTGGCTCCCAGCACAGGGTGAGCAAACAAATGGCAGCTGATATCATTGCTGCTGTTGGAAGAAACAAAAGCAGTGAAGACGGAAGGACCAACTTGTATTTGGCCCAGACTGGTCGCGGTGTATTGTTACACTAAGCAGGACAGGGAAAGGTGCCCTGAAAGGAAGGCTGAGGTCAGAGAAAATACACATAAAGGTAATAAAACCAATCACTGTCCCTTAAGCCTTGCTATAAAATACACCCTTGACACAGGCTAGATTAACCTCCTTGGAGACAGTGTCCAAACTGGCTTCTGTAAAGCATCCCTGTAGGGTGGGGGTGTAGGTGGGGGGAATGGCAGGGACAAGGAGAGAAGATAAAATGGGAACGCCATTTCAGAAGGGCACGCGGGATGCTAAATGACATTTCCAGGTATCATATACACATTCTTGCCTGTGCTTGCACTAGAGTAGGCTAACTGTATCTGAAGTCCAGGGTCACAGCAGACTCATGGGGAAATGGTGTCTTTGTAAGTAAGGAGGCCAGAGTATTTCACTCATACTGCTTGCAGCTCAGCAGAGCTGGACAGCTACTCCTAAAGCATCGTTCGTTCCATCCCACCAACAGAGAACCTGACTGAAGCCTTCTTACAAGTTACTCTGCGTCTCAAGCAGTCACTGAAGTAGGACGTGATAATAAATTTCGACACTTTTTGACTCAACAGTACAGTTTCCTACTGTGAAAACCCAAATATTGATTAGGTTCTGGGGAGATGCTGACCTATAGAGACCAAGAGTCAACTGCAATGACCCTGGGCAGTGGGCGCCCATTCTGGTTAGAGACCCAGAGTACATAAGCGCCCCTTGGACAGCTGGGCCTGTCGCCCGGCATATTGTGCAGAGCCTACATGCTGCAGTGTCAGTCTGGAGAGGGAGGGATTCCTCCTTTCCATGGGTAGGAGAGAATCCCCCAAAGTGAATCATGAAAATGTAATCAGCAACTGATAATCTCCCTTCAAGTCTTTGTCCTAATGTCACCTTAGAGAGGCATGTAGTGACCATTCCCCAATACTCCCCATTCCCTTGCCTGCTTTATGTCTCTTCATAATGGTTATCGCTTTATAATATACTAGATAATTTACTTATTTTCTCTTGTTTATTATTAATGTCTGTCTACTCCATACCCCATCCCATCCCAATTCCAGAATTTAAGTTTGTAACCCCAGTCTCTAGATGTTGAAAAAAATGAATGAAAAAGGGACCCCCCCCAACCCCAGAATATTTACTCATTCCAGGCACTGAGCTAGATGCTGGGAGTATAGAGAGGAACAAGACCAACTTCCTGCCCTCAAAGAGCTCACAATCAGGAAGGCAGAACAGATAAGAGAGCCAAGTATGTCCGCACACTGTGAAAGGTAACCTGATAGGTCACCCACATAGGATGTTGGGAAAATGAAGGGGCACCTAACCTAGACTGGCGGACCCTTTGGCACAATGACAGGGAAGGCTTACCAAAACGATACCCTTAAACTGAGTCTTAACGGACAAGTAATTGTTATCCACTGGCTGGTGGGGACGGCGCTTGCCGAGGCACAGAGCTAGCAGAAACATGGTTCACTTGGGGAACGGTTAGTTTCGTATAGCTGGAGGGAAGCAGGGTATGGCAAGCAGGAGCCCAAAGATCTCATCAGCCTTTAAACTAGTAAAGGGCTTTTTGGAGGGCCCTTTGGGAATCTTTGGCCATGAGGAATGGCAAGTTCGGCGGCCGTTTATTTGACAAGAAATGTCACAAAGTCAAGCCCCAGCTGCCTCAGCAGCAGCCTCTGTGCTGATCTACTAACCACGGGGTAACTGAAATCTTATCCCCCGTGGGCAATCTAAGCAAGCCACCTGTTCACCCAACAGGATGGCAGACAGTCCTTGGAGGCGTTCACAAGCTCACCAGCTCTCTTTATCCTCTTTCTCTCCTTCAGTTGGTAAGGCTTGTGATCATGAGACAGAGGAATGGCGTTCCCGTCCTTGTCACACAGGACCCCTCTCGAGTCACCCACATTGGCCACGGTGAGGTCCTTATCTGACAGCAGAGCAATCAGACACGTTGTACCTGAGAGACCGAGAGAGAGGCATTGTAAGAGGTCAGCAGTGGCACTGAGATGCAGCTATTGCTTGCTGTTACTGGATTCTTTGGTCATTAAAGCTGCTCCTGCTGGGTGAGATTTAACTCCAGACATGCTTGAGAATGATGGCTGTTCACTTCAACAACCCTGATGAAATCTGACCGTCAATTTTCTTAACCATGTTAGGACGTTACTGAAATAGCCCAGGATAACATTATCATTTTCCCAAATCCTTTTTCTTTCTGCTCCTCTTAATTTAAACACATATCCCATTTAAAAGGATTAGGAGAGAATCAAAATCAGTTTGAAGCTTCTGACAATTGATATATGTTTTTTGCTTCTCATTGGTGCCTCATTTCTGTCCCAGTTGAAAGTGGGAAGGAGAGGGTTGAGTGGGCTCCTCGGCTGGAGAGTCTGGAAGAGGCAGTAAATGACAGAAGCCGACAGCCTGATCCTACGGCTCCATGAAGGAGCTGCCTACACACACTTGCCTGCACAAAGTCTGACGCAAAGCCTGGCAGCCAGACACAGGTCAGCTTCAGCGTGGGATGGGGGCAGACTATAAAGGCAGGAGCAGAAAAACCTACAAAGACAGCAATGAGATCTAGGTAGATGGCAGGTGGGGGTTGGGGTGGTCAGAGTCAGAAGGGGAGCCAGACTGACAGGCTGCTTGCCTGGAACCTACGCAAGACACAAAAGGACAAACCCTTCTTGAAATGAGAATGGAGAAAAGCAATAGAGATGGACAGTCTGCTCCACCTCAAGCCCGGCCTTATTTCCTGCCCGGTGTCCTTTGTCCAGCTCTTCCCTCTCCCCACCGCCCCCCAGTGTCACTGAGTATGCAAATGCCTGCTGAAATGTACAACCCATTAAGCTGTGGCTTCAAACTGTTAACGCCTTTGCTTGTGAAAATTACCCATCAATGTCTTCATTAATATCTCCCTCCTCATTTAGAAGGTCATATTCTGTAACAGAATGTAAACTGTGTCGAAACAGCTTTTAGCCTTCACAGAACCATAAACAAGACTGAATTCTTAAGCAGACATAAAGAATAAAGGTCAATATCAAGAGCAGGGAGAATGATTAGAATATTTAGCATATTCAGGTATTATATTTCAGTTTGAAATTCCATTCTTAAGCCTATTTAACTCAAAACTGTCTTGGCCAGAAATGGAAATACATGAAATATTGGTCAACTCAGGATTTCTGATATGAAAAGCTTTGTGAAAGAAAAAAAAAAGACTAATCTTAGGGATTCCAAGCAAATTGCAAGTCTTTTACCTTTAAAAAAACACTGTAAAAATGAAAATGTAAACACAAAAACAGTTCATACAATTAGAAATCGTTATTCTCAGTTTTTGCTATTAGTTGCCTTTGGTCTTCAACCATTCTCACTTTGTCCTCAAGCACCTGATTGGGTTAACCTGTCTAACACAATCACAGACTATAAGGCACATTCATAAAGTTTGATGATGAAATAGATACTTTATTAGATATTGCATGGTTTGGGGGCAGTGCATTCATAGACCCCTTTGAGCTCTCTTTGGCCTTCTTCCCCTCCTTTCTCACTCTGCACGCTCTGAGAGACCATGTTCCTGACCTTGGCCTCCACTACCATCTAAGCCTGTGTCGCTAGCCTGGCTGACACTCCTGAGATCCATATCAACTGGGGTAGAGGTGTTTCGATTTGCCTATACCACCGGGGATCCACGGAAGGGGTCTGCGGCTTCCCTGTGAGAAGAGCAGAGGGATCCACCTGGCTCTGGGCCCTTTCCCCACCCCATTTCAGCAGAGCAGCTCTACACCCGTCTGTTAGCTGTACTGAGCCACCACATAAGTCTTCTTTAATAAAAGAGGGAAGGGAGAGGTCATTCCTACAGCTAGAAAAAAAAAAAACCTGAAATGTAATCGCATATGTGATTAAGAGTCACTGAAGGGTTTTAAGCAGGATAGTGTCATGATGAGATTATGTGTTCTAAAAGATCGTTTCAGTGGCAATATGGAAGATACAGTGGAACCAGGGAGAAAGACAGAGATAATGAAGATCTGAATTAATGTAGTAAACACAGAGATAGAGAGAAGACAGATTATTTAAAACCTGAATGGAGAGGTCATAGAGAGTGAAGGAAATAAAGGAGAGGGGAACAAGTCTGGGGTAATGTCCTACTATCTAGATGAGGGGAACTGGGTGCTCCATAGACAAGGACTTAAGGGGATGTCTGCTTGGGGCTTCTGGGAAGGCTTTCTCTCTCACTAAAGGAGACACAATGAAGAAACTAACCCACTTCTTTGGTCCAGTGTTGCCTCAGGTGTCTCCCAGAACCGTGGCAGCCATCTTGAACTATGAGGCCATATGCCTCTGGGTCAAGGCACTCTGCTGCGGGTAGAGCAAAGATCACTGTAAAGAGCCTGAGTCCCCAACATACCGTGGAACTGCGGAACCAGCCTGAAACTGACTTGTTCTGTGACACATTAAATATCTTTACTGCTCATGGATTTTTAAGTTGGATTTTTCTGTTCCTTTTAGCATCCTGATTCAGGGGCTTATAGTTTAATGGGGGGAGGTCTATGAATAGATTTAGAGAGGCTGCTTTGCTTTACTCACATGTTGCTGCATATACCTAAGATTTCTGGCCGCAAATTCCTTTGTCAAGGATACAATTCCATTGTTTCTGTGGGTAAAAAAGATCTCATGATGTGGATTTCAGAAACTTACTGCTTTGAAACAATGGGGGCTGCTTTTGTTAGCAATAGAATCTTAGACCTGGCCAAAATGGGTGAGCCCCAGATGGTGGAATTAGAGCTGCAGGGAGTTTTTAGGATCAAGGAAATGTCACCATTCCTTCCCTGTAGAAACCTGCCTGTATCCTGGGTGGGGGCCCAAGCATAATCTTACAAAACTGCTTCACTGTAAGCAATTTATCGTTTGGGCTCTGCAGCTGTAGTTTGGGGTTGCAAAAGACAGTTTATAATGTTATCTTACTTTACAGAACAAACTACCTTGTTGCTGAAAGATTCCAGAAAAACATGTGTCCAAGAGAAAATGGATAAAATCACCTTTTCTTTTGCTTGCATGAGGAAAAAACACCCACCAAATTTTGGCTACAAGTTTTGATATAAAAGATTTATTCCATAATAGTACTAGTCTGACAATATTACTTAATACCTCAGAATGTTTCTATATTAACAATTTAATCTAGAAAAGAATGTAATTGCAAAGCTGGAAGATATCTTGGAAATTTAACCTATTAACCTCACTTCACAGATTAAAAAAATGAAAAAAGCGAATTCCCATAGACTAGACTTCGATGTCCTAATCGAGTGAGGTCTTGCAAGTTATCTAACTTCTAAGCCTCAGAAAATGGCACCACAATCTAGTTACTCAAGCTAGGAGTCAGCCCTGTTTTTCTCGTTTCTCTCCTTTTCCTCATTCCTGACATTCAATCCCTCATTAAGTTCTGCCACTCTTACCTCTAAGGTACATCTTAAATCCCTTCAGCTCTCTTTGTTCTCATTACGTTGACTCTAGTCCAAGTCACTGTCCTTTCTAAGCTCTGCTATTTCACCAGTCAGGTGAAAAACATTGCTGGCCAGATCCTGCATGGTCTGGCCCCCACCCAAATTGTCCAATGTCATATCATACTACTCTTTCCCTTGCTTTCCCTCCCTTCTGCTGCCCAAACATGCCAATCCTTTTGTTGTCTTTGGGCCTTTGATCTCACTGTTCCTCTGCCTAGTATATTTCGTTGTCTTTGATGCTGGCTGACTAATGCATATGGATATCTTAGTTTAAGTGTGACATCATCAGAGGGGGTCTTCTCTGATTGGAGGGACCTTATCTCCTCTACTTTCCTCACTGCCCTCACAACACACCATTGTGTAAATATCTTGTATATTTATTTAAACAATTTAATCAATACCAATCTTCCCCCGTACAATGTAAACTTCACAAGGGTAAAGACATTGCTTGTTTTCCCTACTACAATGCTGATGCCTAGAACATGGCAGGTACTCAATATTTGCTGAATAAACAAATTAATAGACGAATGAATAAATAATCACACACTGTCTCTTTGATCCCGATCTGACGTAATGCTAAGCTCCTTCTGACTTGCTCTGAACATGTCCACCTAGGTCAATAGTACAATGCACACCATCTTCCAGATACTGCCACAGCAGGGAGATGCCCAACTCTAGCAAAATACATTTTATACATTGATCAAAACATGAGGACGCCTCTGTACATGTATAACGTTCACAGGCACGCTGCCTGTAACTAGAGAGAGCTTCCTGCCCAGGCCTGTCCCGAGTTCTTCCCTCCAGCCCAGGCTTCTAGTCCAATGCAAATGAAACATGGGTAGGGCTTCTACCTTACCACACCTTCCAAAGCCGTGGCACCTTGTGAAGTGATAAAAGTGCCTCGTGGTGGTCATTACATGCACATTCTGTGTCTGCTTCTGACCTCCATTTGTACTTGAGCAAACCAGGCATAGTTTCACGTTGGCCTGCTAATTCTTGTTTTCTTTAGGGAAAACCCACAAATGCAAATTATTCATTAGTCTGTTCCTCTAAACCAGAATTCTTTCCTCTGATTTAATTTCTGGAAGGCAAAGTAGAGGCACACAAGAAAATCTCTTCTAGACTGATCTAAACATTCTGGTTGGATATAATTAGGCACTTCATTCACTTGGTGAGTTGAGCTTGAGAAAAATATAAATCCTTTTTTTTTCTCTCTCTTTTTTTTAAAGTAGACTCCATATCCAGCGTGGATCTCACAACCCTGAGATTAAGGCCTGAGCTGAGATCAAGAGCTGGACGCTTAACCGACTGAGCCACTGGGGTGTCCCGGAGAAAAATGTAAAACCTAATGAAGGTTAAGTAACTTCGGTTAGTTCGGGCATCTTCGGAAACCCTAGTTATCAATATCAATATAAGTGGCTCACAAACACACCTGTTGCTGATTTCCTGACTCGTCAGTGTGGGTGAGGGGCAGGCATTATTCCTCCCTTTGAGCAGATGGGGAAATGGGGCGCAGAGAGTGTCTTATCCATGTGTCTTATCCTTGGTGACACTGCTCAAGGTGTATATACTTAGTGATTAAGTGACTAAAATACCTGGCAGTCCAGAGTGATTACGCTAGTAATAACAATGATAGACCCTATTACTGAAGTTTTTCATTATAATGTTAAACGTTTACTTACATTGTGTAATTTAATCTGCACTACCCTTTGAGATAAGGCATAATTATCCCCATTTTACAGATGGGGAAACTAGGTCTCGGGTGGCATAACAAGGTGGCCAGGTCACATATCTGGACGGTCTGACTCCACTTTAACAATCAGCACTTCTTCCTGTTCTAAGCTGTTCTCCTCCTCCTCCCAGAAGTAGAGATTTCTGTGACCTCTTCCCATATTTCTGTTTTGAATAGTCCCCATCAACTCGCCCCCTTTTACAGTATACACTGGTGCAAGTCACAGAACAGTTTGTGAATCCAGACAATATTTGATCATGTGATATGAAGTTGATTTAATAGAATGGTGACTGTATTCACTTAAACAAAGCTGGTACAGTGAAAATTCTCAATAATGAGCAATCAGAAGGCAGCCAAACCACTCCGAAATCAAAGACAAGTGGCTGGGATGAGTTGACCTCTGGGTCCTTCTCAACTTTAATATGCTGCTGCTCTTGAATTGGAACTGCAGGCCCCAGTGTCTCCAGGGAAGTAGGTCATGTGTTAGGAAAAGCCTGTGGCCCTCTTGGAGGAGTCTTATCCTCTTACTTGTGATAGGAGCACGGGTTCTGAAATGTTTTCTGCTCTACGAAAGGGCAGGCATGAGGATAAGGAACAGGGGACCTCAGGTTTCGGTGTCAGGGCCACAACACGGCATGTGGGTGGGGCTTGTGGCCGACACAGGGGAAGGGGGCAGCTGCTCCTCAGCAGTTAAGGTCACTGCCAGGTGGGAATATGGCCCCTTGTGAATAGTGCTTCAGATGTTTAAGAAAGTTTATTTATTTATTTAAGTAATCTCTACACGCAACGTGGGGCTCGACCTCACAACCCTGAGATGGAGAGTCACATGTTCTTCTGACTGAGCAGTCAGGCGCCCCTTTCTTCAGATTTTGTAAGGGAAGCCATTACTATGTGAACTCTCCTGATACTTATTTATTTTTTTAAGATTTTTTTATTTGTTAGAGATATATCTCCTGATATTTATTTATTTATTTGTTATTTTTTATTTATTTGTTAGAGAGAGAGCACAAGTAGGGGGAGCAGCAGGCACAGGGAGAAGCAGACTCCCCGCTGAGCAAGGAGCCCCAGGAGGGACTCGATCCCAGGGCCCTGGGATCGTGACCTGAGCCGAAGGCAGACGCTTCACCAACTGAGCCACCAGGCATCCCCAACTCTCCTGATTTTTAAATGTTGGCAGCTTTTATTTAAAAAAAAAAGGCGCAAGCCAAACAAAAGGCAACTGTGGTCAAATGATTCTTTGACTCATTAGACTAACAGCCTCCCTTTGGGCCAGGGTGATGCCTTCCTTATTCACTGTTGTGTGTGTGTATACACGTTTCTATATGTGTGTGAGCTATATACAGCACTCCTTGCTGTATCCCATAACAGGGCTCTGCACACTGCGCAGACTCCGAATGCTAAGGCCGGTGCTAAGCACTGAGCGGACATGAGGTGCTTTTGCAACCCGTACTAATGGTAGCATTGGTACGACTCACACCTTGGACTTTGTAAATATAGATATTCTAACCATGTAAATATTCATACCCTTATTTAACAAATATATTAGCAGGGTTATCTAGGTGATAAGATTTTAGACTACTTTGTTTTCTTTATACTTTTCTGTATTAAGATGAACACGATATGTCATTTAAAACCAAAATGTATTCAGGACACTTCAGGAGCGTATCCACTGAATAAACCAAAATATACAAGACATGAAACAGGAAAAGCAGAGCTGACAATCTTGGTACAGGTGGAAACAAAGCCCAGGAGCATAGCAGTGACAACGGTGACAGCAGCCCTGCCCACAGATAGTTCAAGTTCAGATTCAAATTCTATCATCAGTGACTATCCGTCAATGACTCAGTGACAGACAAGCAAGCCCCCCTGTCTTTAGGCCTGCACCTCCCCCACCCCCTGCCCAACAGCCTCACCTTATGCCTAGCAGAGCTACTTTCAGCTTCTACTCAGAGCAGAACTCCCCGCCCTGGTGCCAAAGCACATTACCCTCAATCCCTTACACTCCCCACCCCCACTTTCTGTATGCCCACAGCTGTGATTTAAAAATTGGAGTCACATGGGGTGCCTAGGTGGCTCAGTCAGCTAAGCATCTGACTCTTGGTTTCAGCTCAGTCGTGATCTCAAGGTTGTGAGATGGAGCCCCATGTCAGGCTCTGCTCAGTGTGGAGTCTGCTTAAGACTCTCTCTCCCTGGGGCGCCTGGGTGGCCCAGTCGGTTAAGCGTCTGCCTTTGGCTCAGGTCATGAGGATCGAGCCCGGCCTTGGGCTCCCTCTCCTCCTGGCTCGTGCCTGCTCAGGCTCACTGTTGCTATCTCTCTGTGTCTCTCTAATAAATAAATAAAATCTTTAAAAAAAGACTCTCTCTCCCTCTCAAATAAATACATGAATAAATAACTCTTTTTTAAAAAAAGATAAAAACCAGAGTCTCAAGAATCCTTATTTTCTGAAATTCACCTTACCACAACATTTTCTTATGCAAGAGATACTGTAATTTTATTTCTTCTTGGAGTGGGAGTGGGAGGCCAGGCAGAATGGGGAAAACCGGGTAGAATGAACATAGCTCAGGAGCCTTGCTTCATAAATGCTCCGGGACATGCTCCCACACAATGCCACATAGTGACTCCCCTCTGTGACATCAAGTCTTTTGTAAAAGTATAAGGAAAAGTGCCATTTTTTTCTTTAGGAAAGGGAGCAAGAGATTGAGGGTGGGGTGGAGAAGAGGTCACCAGCGGTAGGGAAGGGGAGAGGGAGAAGGGGACATACACACATGCAGATGCATGGGAGAGGATTTCAGTGAAGGTGTTAACAGTCTAAAGGCCGTTCAATGTATGCAGCGTAGGAAAACCAACACATTCGTAGGATGAGGAGAAGTAGGTTTACCTTGTAAAGGTCTGACAATGAATGTTAGCTCAATAACACAATTTCAGGCGAGATGACATCAGGGCTCGGTGACTGACAGAAATTATATTGGTGAGCAACATATTGGAAACAGAGCAGGCGAAGGCAGTCATTAATGAAAGAATCATGGGGAATGATAAGATCACTGTCAGCAGGGACTTCCAGCCTCCACCTCCCGTAGCCACCGCTGCGCAGAGCCCCGAAACACAGATAAAGTGCCAGGTAGTTTGTAGATAAGACTCCCCGGCCCCCATCCCCTGTCTGCATAATCTTTACGTCCGCCAAAGTTTGGCCTGCTCAGAGCTTGTTCACTGGTCTTTCTTGTAGGAATTAACGCCATGACAGAGACAGTCCTGTCAGGGCCGATCTGTTGTCTGGAAAGCTAAAGAGCTCTAAGCTTTCCTTCTTTATTCCTTTTCTCTCATCTACTGCCTGAGTCCTTGTAGTCCCTGCTCTAAATTCTCTCAGATGCAGGCCCTTTTCAAGGTACCTGGGCTGGGAGAATCACCACTCTTTAGGCTAACTCTGTAGACAAGGTTATTGAATTAATACTAATTAACGACTCATACTAAAAATAAATAGTTCCAGTGCAATGAGTCTTGTAGTGATGAGCCTGAAAGCTATTTTGTGCTACGAGAGCCTTGAGTGGGAGGTGTTTGGAAAGAGATCTATGTGTGTAGAGAGGCTTGTACGGGCCCAGTGATGAGAACTACCACATACTGACCATTTATTATGAGCCAGGCCCTATGCCCAGTCCTTGACATATGTAATTTCTTTAACCTTAAGAGCCTATGAGGTACTATTATCTCCATTTTGCAGATGATAAAACCGAGATTAAGGGATTAGCTCAAAGTCACGCAGCTAGTGAGAGGCAGAGCTCAACCAGTGTGTTGCCAGAGTGTTTGCTGCTTTCAACCTCGGGGCAGGCGGTTGCTAGCCCGTATTTAGCGTTTTTGTGCAAAGCAGAAAAAGGTATTTCTTCCCTAAGACGTTTTATTACCATCACCATAAAATCACTAAAATACATTTTCAAGTTGATAATGACCACAGCGTGAACGGTGCCTCCTAACGCTGTGTGGTCAAACCTGCACAATGATATGGGGAGCCCTGCTTCTCAGGCCGTACCCGGCCCCCAGCCACCCCAGGAAGAAAGCACCATAGAAGAAGGCCACTCAATGAGGAATTCCAGCAGAAGAGCACGCGGACTCGTAGGAGCCCCAAAGCCAACCTGAAGAATGAAATATTGTTAGCAACATCTTTAAGGCCACATGGGAGTGTTACTGAGTGTTAACTGAGGACGCATTAAGGACTTCTTTACTCCAGAGCCGAAGTACTAGTATGGCAAACTATCTCTGCGGGTTTCCAAAGGGAAGAAGCAGGGATGGGACACACCCACATATTCAGGGAGGCTTATGTGAGTCCCTGGGCTGGGCACAGACAGAAAGCTCCTCCAAACTGCACCTTTTTGGGTCCTCCTTTGCAACCCAAAGCTGCCTCAACTCCCCCCCATCACATGCCAGAGGGCAGAGTGGCAGGAATAACATTTTATGAGAAAAAGGTCTATTACAAATTGTGAATTTTCATTTCCTCAGTGAGATTTTTGCCTGAGCAAAAATTTCACCCATTGGGTTTGACACTCGCTGAATGTGAGCCAGTCAACTTGATAACAAATCCTATTATTTTAAACCCTAGTGCTATGTGGTTTAATTCTAGACTTACGTACACTTGGGCTCTTCCTTGGCAAAAATTTAGTAATAAATAAAATGACTAGAAGAAATAAGGAAGAGTTGATGAGTGCCAGAAAGGTCTTTTCCACAAATGAGGTGTGACATCCTAAATATGAAAAATAATCTATTTAATGGGGTGGGGGGAGGTCATAATTCAAGCTTTTAGAATCCGATGGAATATATTCATTTAATTTTCACACTTCACCAGAGTTAAAGTATAGATGTGTCATCTGATGCTCTTGAATGCCGTTTTGAAATTGAAATGTTCTTCAACTTTACTTTCAACTGTTGTAATAATAATCTTTTTTTCACCTTTGAGTGTGGCCTATGGACATCCTTCTAATCCTTCCTTTTCGGTTAAGTATGAACACGTTAAAGAGAGCTGGTTTCTATTAAACTGATCTCATGCATTGGGGAGTCTTAGAAAGCCCTAGCAGGTCCTCTTGCTGCAGGAGCTTTCATCCATACTTGCTGGACGTGACTATTTTGAGGTAGAAGTAAGCAGACAAGCTTTTGTGATGCCTACTGATACACTTCTCGTAACTACTGCTAACATTTAGTTCAGATGATAGCATGCTCCTGAGCTTAATTTATAATGACATTATCACATACTGGATCCTAAGTCCAGTATCTATTAATGATAAATAACATTAATTTCATGGTTCTTTGATTCTTCCCACATAAGCCAGAGAAGCACTGGCTACATTTTTTCATGTCTTCACGTGATTTGAGAATTCTTCAGTGAGATATCTCACTTCTCTTTAGGGTTCCCAGCAAATTACAAGTACTGTCTCTGCTTCTTTATGAATGCTGTGGGAGTGGGTATAATAGGAACTTCGGAAATTGAGCTTTATAAAAGGGCCGTTTGCTTTTTAATAAAAGGCAGAGAGGAGAAAGGCGGAGAGAGAAGAGGGGAGAGGAAGCCTGATTCCTCTGGTGCTTTAACCACGAATTACACTTTTTTTTTACTTTTTTTCTTAGTGTAGAATCACACTTTCTTTGACTTTTTTTCTCTTAGTGTAGAATCAACCCTCTACCCTTTGGTTTCAATTAAAAACAAACCTGGCCTTTGAGTTTATTCATTTATTGTTATTTAAATTACCGCATAGCTATAAATCTATTTACATATTCATGTGTTGGAAGAACGCCATTTGGAGATATCCACTGAAGTTCCTGCCCTTGCATCCCTTGCGTGTCTACGACCCTCCTTCATTCAGTTTGCGGCACTTGTCATCCTAGGGAAGACTAGGATTGCTGCGGCCAAAGTGCAAAGAAAAAGAAGTAGTCACGTGTAGCTTTTCGGCTTTAAAGAGACCATGGAAACTCACAAAGAAACAGTATTCTCAAGAGAAAAATCTTTTTGAGCATCCATCAGCCCACATTCTGGACTAAACCACAGGCATATGAAGATGGAGCAAACAGCGGGTTTTCCTGCCCATGAGTCCTTCCTTCCTGCCGGCCCCCCCACTGAGGTTGGCCAAGTGGTGGGGGTGGGGGAGATGGAGCGGAGACAAAGAGGAAAACAGGAGGGTGTCTTTGATGTGTGGGTTTCCTAGAATCACATGGAACTTGAAGCACAGAAGAGCTAAATCTTGCTTTCCAGGGCACAGTCCAAGAAATCATAAACCTTCGTCCTGGTACGGAGACGCAAAGGTTGAATGAGCTCATGAATGCAGCCTCGTGTGAAGCAGACAGAACCACTGAGAAGTGCTGGGCTTCCCCTGAGGGAGGAACGGCAACCCTCAGGTGCTTCAGAGCTGGGATGAGTGGGCCTTCCAACCACAGGTTCTGGACACCCTGGGTCATCCCAGCAGATACCAGGACAGTAACAACATTCAGACACTCAGATCACCCCTGGGGAAAAGGGGATGAAAACATGAACTTAATATAAGAACCTGAGAAAAAATCAGGAAATAATGCAATATATCTGGAAGTAAATAGAGCAAGATTTTAGTATCAGGTCCAATGTGGATTCAAAAATCCAAGCTATATTCAGTTCTAGAGAGAGAAATGAAGCGACATCTTTATACGTTTGTTTTGCAGCCGTGTAGTGTGTGTGGATGGATAGATAGAGGATAGGTATCTCCTGTCTATTGCACATTACACATTTTAAATTTTACGCTGGCCTAGAAGTTATGAAATTTAATTTAAAAAAATACTATAGCCAGTACCAAAACTGTTTGATAACCAAGCGTGACTTCCCTGGCCACCGACTCAGCACACATCTACTACTGAAGAATTCTAGCTGGAAGAAGAAACAGTCTCCAAAGCCATTTGCCCTTGAGAAGCATGCCACTGGCAGTTTCTGCAGTTACACATAAATTATTTCCAGACGATCTCTTCCGTCCAAGCACAACAGAGTCACTGATATCCCCATTTAAAGGGACAAAATAAAGGCTGTACACTTATGTTCATTTAGAACAAATAAATAAAACCAAATCAGATTTGGGCCAATTTGATCCAATACTTACTAACGTTCCAGCTTGCTTTGGATTCAGTGGACCATGAAAACGACTCAAAAGCTGTGTCTCCGGGCAAGCTGCTGTCCTAAAGATCTGGTAAAATCCTTCTGGCCCGTCTGGATGCATATCAAAAAGTGATATCCCATCTATGCCTCAACAACTGGGACAATACCAAATGGTGTAGTCAGTTGGGTGACCCCGATTCTTGGTTTTGGTTCAGGTCATGGTTTCTGGGTTGTGAGATCAAGCCCAATGTTGGGCTTCAAGCTCAGTGTAGAATCTGCTTGGGATTCTCATTCCCTCTCCTTCTGTCCCTCCTCCCGGCTCTCTCTCTCTCTCAAATAAACAAATCTTTTTTAAAAACCTGGGAAAATACAACCATGTTACTTTGTGAAAATGACCTTCTTTCTCCTCTTTCTCATACCTCTATCTCCTGCACCTAATAATAAGATTGTGTCTGTGTGCTCATGCTAACTAGTTTTATGTTCTTTGTTCCCTCATTCAGTGCCTACTGCATGCAAATTACTAGGCTTGATGCTGGAACAATAAAGATAAATAAGATACAGTCCTTAATCCCAAGGCATTTACTGCCTGATGACCAGATGGAAACAGACCTTAGAATCCTGCCTGCAAATGCTTTGACAGTGCTATGAGAGTCTGGGTGTGTGGATGGGAATGATGGCAGGGAGGGAGCTTGGCTCGGTCTGGGGAGATGGTAGGTGGTGGGGAGAAATCCAGGGAGGACGATGGGAGGAAATGAGACTGTAGCCCTCTCTCTTTTTTTTTCTTTTAAAGATTTTATTTATTTATTTGAAAGAGAGAGAGAGTGTGCGTGCGAGAGAGCATGAATGAGGGTGGGCAGAGGAAGAGGGAGGAAAAGACTCCCAGCTGGGCAGGGAGCTCGACACGGGGCTTGACCCAGGACCCTGGGATCATGACCTGAGCCGAAGGCAGACGCTTAACAGACTGAGCCACCCAGGCACCCCAACCATAGCCCTCTCTTGAAGGTGCAGCAGGCTAATGAATTTCTATAGCCAAAAGAAAGAGGTATAAAAAAATTTGGCATAAAGAAAGAGGTAAAAAAAAAAAGAATCTGTAGAATAAAAATGCACAAAAGGAACAGTTTTCTAAAGGGGGTTTCCTCCTATTTCACTTTTGAAACAAGGAACAGAATAAACACTTGTTTATACTCTTTGACTCAATAATGCCAATTCTTGAATTTCATCCTAAAAAAATAATCAGAGATGTGAACAGAGCCTCATGTACGAGGACTGATCTCACAGAATTATTTAGAACAGCAAGATAACAGAAATAATGAAAATGAGTAGAGATATATTCATTATGAAATATCCAAATAATAAAGCACAGTATAAACATTAAATCTACTGTTCCTTAAGAATATATATTGTCATGAGAAAGTGCTCATAAGTGAAAAATGAAATAAAACTGTACATAAAATTTCTTTAAAAATATATTACAATCAGTATTTTTACTTGAAAGAAACCATACAAAATATTATTCTAATTTTCATTTACTTCAATAAATATGTATATAAATATACACAGAAGATTAAATGGAAACAAAAGAAAATATCGCTTATTAAGGCTGGTTTAAAAAATTTTTTTGAAAAACTTTCTGAATTTTCCACATTTAATGTAATTCATTTATAGGAATTATTTCACTTTTACCAGATTCAGTGCTTTTTACTTTTGTGTTCTTAATGTGAGGCACTTATTTCTCCTTCCTACTGAGAATCTTCTGCCATGGTCCACAATGACTTGACAGGACTTTCTGTTTAGTAGTTCAATTTTCCTTGCTGAACCAGCCTGGCATTTCAGTTAGACTGAGGCTACCCGACTGAAATACCAATAAGCCTTACTGCCTTCACCTTCTCTGCTTTCATTTTGGCCAGTGTAGTTCCAAGGAAAGAAGAAACAGTATCAGGAAGAACGCCAGGCCCCAGACTCATCATGGGTGGTGCTCGGAAGGCTCTGGGTTTGCAGATATCACACTTGGGGCACACTACCACATGACACGATTAGATGCTGCTCCCCAGAAAGGGACAAGGGATGACCATCGAGGGTGGACGGCAGCAGGAACCGACTGACTGTGACACAACTGTTGCACAAGAAACCTTTACCAGGGAGAGCCAGTTTCCAAGGCAGCCAGGTGGTTCCTTCTACAGGCCCTGGCTAACTGGGTGTCACATTACAGAAGGCGAGGCTGAAGGAAGGTCAGGGGAGAGAACAGGAGACGAAAGAGGAGGAGTTACAGGATGCCAGAACTTCGAGTCACAAAAGAAAATGAAAGTCATTAACTATAAGCTACAATGGGCCAGGCACTCTGCTTGCTGCTCACACATACCGGGCCTCATTTAGTTTGACAAAAGTCCTGCAAGGTATATATCACCATTATCATCATCATCATCCCTCCATTGTACAGATTTGGAACAAGAGGCTCCCCAAGGCCACAGAAGCTTTTGGGTGGAAGAGCTGGAATTTGAACCCAGGTCTGACACCTTCAATCAGGCTTCTAAAATTTTCTCTCAGACGTGTGGCAAGGACGCAGTCAGTTTGGGCAGCAAATAGCTTTATTTAAGGATTCTCTAAAGCTTGTATGTGCTTCTACTAAAGAACAATACGGGACAATATATAACTTAGATATTCAAAGAAAACTTTTTGGTCAAGTGTACTAATGCTGTATAAAATTTTTTTTAAATTGTTTTTTTTTAATACATGGCTGAATGGGAAAATGAGGACGTGGTTTTCTGTGGGCAGAACAATAATAAAGTGAAAACCCAAGGCGTAAGTGAGGGAGAGGGGTTGATCGGTTTGGAAGCACTGTCCGACACACACCGTCTCCCAGATCCCTGAGACTACGTCATGCTGGAAGGGGCCCTGGGGCATTTAGAGTGTAAGGCTTCCAGTGCAGCAGATGGAGGCTTGGATAGTATTCGGTTTGTGGAGTGATGTCAAATACTTCTTCCGATCATCTGCAGTGACATTGCTAATTTCCGTTTATCAAACGAGGCAACAGGTTCAGGAACTAAATCAGTGGCTGGTTTGCAAGGGAACCAGAATGTAAGCTGCATTTCAGTGGCTCAGTCTGGTACCCTGAGCATTTTCCCCAACTCTGGCATATTCCGGGCTGCTAGCTCGAGCCTCTGTTGAACCTAAAAGCTCCTATTTTCCAAGTGTGAAAAGAAAGCCTCAGCAGTTACAGGCCCACGAGCTGAAATCGACACTTCAGGCATGAGCCTCAGGAACACACCTGGTAAAGGAGCTGGCCGGGTCAGGTAAGAAGGAGATTCTATAATTAAACAGGGAACACTGTGCTCTGAGTAAGTCTAAATCCCCTCTTGACCCTAACTTACTATGTGAACTGCGGGCGACATCTCTTGAACCGACAATCAGAGTACTCCAAGGCACACCACCCCCGTTATCCGAGCACTACCCCCAGCATCCCCGGAAAGCCCTCCCTCTGCTTGGCAGCGAGAAGTGAAGCTTCGCAGGTCCCCACCGCTCCCCTGGATCCACCCCAACCTGAACTGGCTTCTTTTGAAGGTAGTTTCTTCACTTGTCACCAGCCTGCTTTCCAGCCAAAGTAATGAAGCCAACCTCTGACCTGAACAGAAAACAAGGTTTTTAAACATGAAGTATGATTCATGTGATTGAATTTTGTTTAGAGCCCCACAGGGGGAATGTTTCTCTTCACTACTTCACTTCTTGGGCTTCCTGAATAGGCAAAATGTTTGCAGGAGCCTCACTCACTCAGAGGTGGTCCTGGCCCACAGACAGCACAAAACTGCCAGGCAGCAGGGATGTGGGGCAGGAGGACACTCCCACATGTGGTTTCCCATGTTGGCCTGGCCTCATACAGCCCCTGAAGGAGCTATAAACCCCAGGGTGGCATTGTCTCTGACTTGCTGAGTTTCTGCCGCTCTGGCTGCAACAAGATTCTGGCTGAGCGTATAAATGATGCATATATAGCCTCTGAACTCATCTGCGAGCTAGCCTGGAGGCTGAAGTTATTCATTCATTTAGCAAGCTTTTAACCAGCACTTTCTGGTTATAAATAGCTTCAGATGAACTGTCACTCCTTGCCAGGCATTCTGATAGGAACTGGGGACTCAAAAACAAAAGATGAAGTCTCGAGGTGAAGAAGTCACAGTTTAGTGGGGTGCCAGAGGGGAGAGAACAGAAAAACAATTCTATTTCGGTTGAAGTTGAAGCAGGTTGAAACCTGCTTGCAGGGGTATGAAAAGAAGATATCTGAGCTGAGTTTTGACTGATGATGAATAGGAGTTAGCGGAACAAAGTTGGTGGGGAGGAAGGCTCGGACTGTGTGTATATGTCTGTGTATATGTACGTGTACGTGTGTATGCGTGCACGTGCGTGGGGGTGGGGGTTAAGGAAAGGAATGAAAGGGGATCTTTTTTCTTCTTCCATACCCAAGAAAGATTTTTCAAATATTCTTTTCATGTGATAACGACTAAGACAGCTGACTTAACATGAGTCCAAATATATGTCAAATCTTAAAATGGAAATTAGTGACATTAAGAAATGTCAAAGCTCTTAAACATCACCGAGTTGTAAATATGAATATGGACCCACATGCTATTTAAGAAAATTCTGTTTAGAAAGAAAACATGATGAAGCAAATTCCCAGTCTGACTTTAGAATGTTCACAAATCATCCATATGGAATTTTCTGTGATTACCTAATTAATAGTAGAAGCTTTGACCATATGCTGTAGTGCCCAATTTCCGCACTGGAGATAGTAAATTACTGTACTTGATTTTCTTTTGCTCTACTTTCAGTTTACATGCTTAACCTTCTACAGAGTTTTTGCTTGCTTGCAGATTTAAATGAATGTACAAAGGGAAATTCCCAGCCTTCGGGATCTTAAATTAAAAACACATGTTATTTCAGTCCTCTGTTAATGATGGGTGACTGACATTCAGTTGAGGAGTTTAATAAAGGTGGGGAGGAGTGTCTTAGCACTACTTAAGAATTAAATCTCTAAGGCTATAATTTAGAAATAATTCTAGAACTATGTATTATACTGAAAGTTCCTGATTACAAAACACTGAACTGTCACTCCATGAAAGAATTATTTTAATATAAAGAATAAAGGGTTATCCAGAGATAAAAGAATGTATTTCACTAAGCATCAAGGAATTGACCAGCTAATACTTTTCAAAATATGATCATGAACTCTAGCAAATTCTTATGGCCTTCGAGAGGGTACACAAATGGAATAATCCATCTTAGACCCAAACCTGGTAGATTTATACCTAGTTTCCAAAGGGAGTATAGGTTGCCTGAGATTTAGGAACACATTTCTGGAAGTCAACTTTTAAAGATTCAAAGGCTTGCAGAAACCAGATTTTAGCATCTATATTGGACAAGTTTATTTAATTCAGACTCCATTTGATCAAAAGATGGAAAACAAGTTTATTCAATGCTTTCTACCTAAATTTGCCAAATAGTACAAGTTACATATTATAATTTAAAACATAGTGAGGTACGAGCTTCATACAATTCTAAGAGAAACTGAACCTTGGAAGTTCCAATACTAAGATAGCTTCAGATGAAAAAAATACATGCTTCCTCTCTACTGCTTCCCCATTCAGTTACCCTGCTTTGTAACAGGACAGAGCACCAAGAACCTGGATCATTTTCCAGAGAGTCTTTGGGACTGGCTCTTCCTTGACTGGCAGAACCACTGAAGAAAATGGAAAAATTTTCACATGATTGTCAGACTAATTACTAAAGAGGAGAGACTGAATTATAATACACACCAAGAAGATGTACTTATGATAAAGAATGAAAAGGTGTCAGGATGGAGTCAATTTTGTTTTTGAACAGAAAAATAAAACTCCTGCCCACACGTATTGTTATATACAACCTATAACTAGCCTTCTGCTACAAATTATGTGAAGCAATGTGACTTAGTCTATTGCTGAAGAAATGGATACAAGATTGATTCATTCATCATGATTGCAGCTAAAACATTTATTATTTCACACAGCTTCTGAAGGAATCCTAGAATGGTTCAGCTCGGTGGTTGGGACTCAGCGTTTCTCATGAATTTGCGGTCAAGCTGTCAGTTACCTGGGGCTCAACGAGGGGCAGGTACTCTTCCAAGCTCATTCACCTGGCTTTTGGCAGGCCTCGGTTCCTCACTTTGTGAGTCTCTCCAGTGGCAGCCCAAGTGTCCTCATGACATGGCAGCTGACTCCCCACTCCCCAAGCTGCCTCATGATGACAGCGGACTTCTCTCGGAGCAAGTGATTCAAGAAACAAAGGGAGAACACGAGAGATACCCAACACAGAAGACACAGTCTTTTTAGAACCTAATATCAGACATGATGTCTGGTCATTCTATCTTCGGTCACAGAAGGGACTTACTATGTCCAGCCCACACTCAAGAAGAGACAAGTTAAGCTCCACCTCTTGAGAGAACAAGCATCAAGGAATATGTCGGAATATCTTTAAAACCATCACAGTAAATGTTTGCTAATGGTTACCATTATCAGAAAATAAAAATCGAAACTAGCAAAGCATAGATCAAAATATGAAGGATTTTTAAAAAAGGATTTTTACTTTGAATACTGACTTCCTTTAGGATGAAAAAATGAGGGACTTTCTAGAGAACTAATCCTCATCGAATCAAGAAATATAGTCACATGGGGCACTTGGGTGGCTCAGTCAGTTAAGCATCTGCCTTCTGCTCAGGTCATGATCTCGGGGTCTTGGGATCAAGCCCCATATCAGGCTCCTTGCTCAGTGGGGAGTCTGTCTCTCCTTCTTCTTCTGCTCCCCCCCTGCTTGCGCGCATGCAGTCGCTCTCTCTCAAATAAATAAATAAAATCTTAAAAAAAAAGAAATATAATCACATGGGATTTCACCTTTTCATTCTTAGATTCTTGGCAGGAAAAATGGACTTGTCACATACCTTTTTAGCTTTAATGGGAATCTTAAAATCATGGATCTCTGCTCTGAAAGCACCCTTGAATTTCCAGCATTAAATAGAAATAGAATGCCCTGACTGGTGACCACAGGTTGATGGTGATGAGCAAAGAGACTGATGGTAACATGAATAAAAAGGAAAAAAAAAACAAAACCGTATAAACATGAAAGAATGCACACTGTGCAACAAAAACTCCCTCACAGCTCTGTAATGTCTTGCACAGCACCTGGCTTGGCTTCACCAAATTCTACAACTATATATGTAAAATTCACTATTTACTAAAAGAGAATAACAACAGCTCACATTTATTGAGTACCTACTCTGTACCAAGCATTGCTCTAAGTGCTGTACACATATTAATTCACATAATTCTCACAGTAATTTTATTAATAAAGCTCTTAGTATTCCCGTTTTATGGATAGAGGAACTAAGACATAAAGAGTAACTTGCCCAAGATCACATAGATGTTAAGGGAGAAGATGGGACTTAAACCCACACACCCTGGAACCACTGCCTTCCATATATACACTTATAATTAGCCATTCCCCAGGAGTGAAGAACTTATCAATGAAGATACGTCAAGTCAGTAGGTATATTGTATGAAGAGGATAATTAGGGAAGATGTGCTATACTTTTGTGGGAGGGAGACAAAAAGGTAGAAAGGTCACCAATTTGGATATTAGTTAATGTTGCCCCAAAAGTGGTTCTGAATTTAAGACTGAATAGGTCAAAGTAGATTCTGATCTTCTCTTTCTTAGGAAATCTGAGTCATAGCTTAATTCAGACTTCCTGGTATAATGTTTCCCCCTTTATTTCTGTGGTTTCTGGTGATAAAAATAAAAGAGGGCATCACATGTGCAGCCTATTAACTGGAGACAACCAAGAAATGTTGAAATCAGCTGGCTGGGCTACCGTGACCCTTTCTGAATATGTTAAGCCATAAACTGAAAAGCACTGCAAAAAACACCTAATGTGTTCAAACCTGAATAATGTCCTAAAGACAGCAAAACCATCTATTAGGAATGTCCTGGAACTGGAGAAGACTGAAACAATCTGTAGGGTCACTTTAATGTTCATAGCAGGAATCACCATTTATACTCATACATTTCACAATTTTATTTAGTTGGGAAATCAGCCAATCATTCTGACGCGGGTAAGTTTTTAGTCCTGTACTTCTCCCATTCATGTCATTTTAATCCTGCATCTCTTAATCTTTTTATTCATTTCTTAGCAAGTATTTCTAATATGAAAAACAAAAAGAAGCTGTAAGTATCTTCCCTTCAAACAATGAGACAAAGCTCTCAGCACTTCTGAAGACAACTTGATCTAGTAACACAAGGTCAGGACTCTGCAATGACAGGATTTCAGGGAATGTTATATGCTAGTAGGAGATCTATATCTATGTCTATTTGAGTAAGGAAGTCTTCCTTGTGCTTTTTTTTTTTTAAGATTTTATTTATTTATTTGAGAGAGAGAGAGAGACAGAGAAAGCACCAGTTAGGGGAGGGGCAGAGAAACAGACTCCCCGCTGAGCAGGGAGCTGGGGGGGGGGGGCTGCCACCGCTGCGGGCTCGATCCCAGCACCCTGGCATCATGACTTAAGCCAAAGGCAGACACTTACCAACTGAGCCACCCAGGCACCCCCTTGTGCTTTTCAAAGTAGGTGATGCTAACTCCATCTATGTGTAAGCCTAGCCCTTGTAATCAATTTTTAAGTCACTCTGGTGTTCACAAATTACTCAGGGGTGACCTACCGGGTGACAGAACAATGAACCAAGGTGAGAGTAGGATCTCTCTTTGAAAAGTGGAATGAATACCCAATCCTAACAGGATACACTGGAGGTAATTTCATTACTGGCACTTACAGGAAAAGGAACTGGCTCCACTTTAACCATTTGATTAAATCTATTGATACTATTAAAAGGAAGTCGTTTTAAACTTAGCCTCTTGTGTTCAAGCCCTGAAATAAAGTGAGCTGGGGGAGGTAGGAAGAAGACAAAAAGGTAGAAAGGGCAGCTCTGTTAGACAGTGGTTTCTCTTCTGCATTTCCCCCCCGGCAGAGGAAGATGCTATTGCTGCACGCTTGTTGCCCTATTTCACACTCCCATGACCTCTACAGAAAAGCTGTTTGGGATTCAACAGCACCATCAGCAGGTGAGCGAAATCAGGGGCACCGTCACCACAGACTGTTGCCGGTTCTGCTTCGGGATGCAGAACACATGGCTGCCATCCCCAAGGCAGGGAAGAGTCGTTCTGCCAGAGTGTGACGGCAAGAACGGGAGCTTTCGATCATACAGCCTAGCTTCATGGTCTAGCTAGATACCTTCAGGCAAATGACCAAAGCTCTCTTGGTTTCTGCAATATATAGCAAGACCCAAGAAATTATCTGGTACATAGCTGTTGCGCAATGACTGTTTGTTCTCTGTGGTTTTCCCTCCAGGTCACTACGAGGCCATCGTAATTCCAACTGCCAGCTTGTATCTGTGGCATCTTCCTGAACTTTCTGCCTTAACTGCACCTGACCTCCTGCCTACTTGGACAGATAAAGGACATCTGAATTTTCCTTAGTACTTCTCCTAAATACAAGCTTCTGACCTGTCTAGATTTCTACTGGAAGGGACCTGAGCAGTCATCTGCCTTGGCAGCAGCTTACAAAGGCAATGAAACAGAATGAGGGTGAATCATTTCGGGGCCCTATTTTAGGAGGAAGGACGGGGAGAAGTCTTCAGGGTGAAGTCTACTTGCCAAAGATCTTTCTCTTTCTGTTCTTTGACTTACAAGTCTTTTTTTTTTTTTTTTTGAGATTTTATTTATTTGTCAGAGAGAGACAGAGCGAGCGAGCACAAGCCAGGGGAGGGCCAGAGGGCAAAGAAGGATCCCCACTGTGTAAGGAACCAGATGTGGGATTCGATCCCAGAACTCTGGGATCACGACCTGAGCCGAAGGCAGATGCTTAACCGACTGAGCCACCCAGGTGTCCCTGTTCTTCTACTTAGAAGTCTTGTCTGACACTCCATTCCTCTTCTAAGGTCTAGTGGATTATACCAAAGGAAGGACCTCTGAAAACCTTCCTTTTTGGCTCAAGAGAGGTTGTTTCTGTAATCTGTGTTGTGATTAGAATATAATAGGTACATTAGGGACCTCCCCTCATTTCATGTAACTTAGGATTTTGAATTATGGTTACTGTACATAGAGAAAACTTTCAAAAACACTTTTAGAAGCAAAAATATTGGAAGCCTGGACCCATGTAAGTCTAGAAGTGGTCCTCTAAAGACCCAAATTCCCACTTCTGCCTCTCTTGATGAACAGTTGTGACTGTAACGATGACAGGAGATTGGTGACTGGGAAATGATGGCGAGGTTACTGGAAAACGAGAGTCTGTAGGATTTTTGTCTGAGCTCATGTTGTGCTCCCACAGTACTGGCAAGCATGAGGTCAAGAAAGTTTCCCCACGCACGCTTGGTTATGGAGTGGCCTTGGCAGTCTCCTCTGCAAATGGGCTCCATGGCCTAGCATCCCTGTCCCCGCCACCCGTGATCCTACGCGGAGATTTCCACCAGCCCACGAGGGACAGCATGGCAGCCATTCCCTGCAGCGGCTCACTCACGGCCACCCACGACTATTATCGGCGCCGTCGGGGTTCCACTTCGAGTAACAGCTCCTGTGGAAGTGCAGAATATCCTGGGGATGCCGTCCCTCGCCACCCCGGTCTCTCCAAGGCTGACCCCGGTCACTGGTGGGCGAGCTTTTTTTCGGGAAGTTCACTCTCCTGTTCATGGCTACAGGGTTGGAGTCCCCACAACGCTCGGACTCCCCCCAGGCCAATCACCTGTGACTCGGCTCTGGAAGCCATAGGAAGCAGCCTGGTGGCCAGCCTGGCAAAGCCAACACAGGGCCCCACCCTGAGTGGCCACCAGCAGGCTTCGGGAGGCGCTGGCTCATGAGAGCCCAGCCCCTCCCTTCCCCATAAACGAGGCAGGCTGCAGCCAGCAGAAGGTACTTGTGTATCGAAACAGCAAACACCAAAAAGGAAGTTGAGAAAACCCTGCTCTTTACTAACCAAGCCACAGGCAAGTCTTCCTGACACCTTGTAACCGTGTGCCTTGTCCCAAGTGGAAAATAAACTCCAAGCAGCCAGGTAGCCCTGAGCAAAAGAAAAGAAAGAAAAAAAGAAAATTTCCCAAGCTTCCATGGGCTAGCTTGGGCCCAGCCTTTTCTCTATGGTTTTCAGGATCTTGGGGAGGCCATGGGGAGGGGTGGGGGCGGGAAGGGTCCTGATATCAGGAATATAATCAAGTTACACCTTTTATAAAACAGCCACGGAGGCACAGAGATTAAAGGCTCACTCTCTTTTGATTCCTCTTGCCAGTACTGTTCCGTATCCTAGTAGAAAAGCAAGGAGAGAAGCATTTCCATGGGGTGAGTCTGTTAAGGGTGATGGAGGAGGGGAAGGTGGTTCTCACAAAGTGGTGTGTATAAGAACGAGCTCCTTCAGGGAGAGATAAACAGCAAAGTTAAGAGAAAATGGTAAGATATTAAAATCTTCTTTTTGGGGGCTAATAAGAATGTACTTTTAGAGATTATGTAGAGGCATCTTTTATATTTTCAGTTACTACTTCTAGTGGTAATAGTCACAAATATCCTGCCCACATATAGCTTTCTTCCCAAAGTTTAAAAGTGTTTTCTCACAGCTTACTTATCTAAACTTTATGACATCCTTATCAGGCATGCAGCCCAATTTAATATGCTTCCATTCTGACATCATTAATGGAAATAATACGAGCTTTGGAGTGAGATGGACAGGGGTTTCAAGTCTTAGCTCCATACTTCCTAGTTATATGACTCAACTTCCTCATTTGCTCGCTGAGTCTGGCTTTTTCCCACGGCTACCTCCGAAGGTGCTCGAGAGGATAAAATGAGATAATCTATATAAAAGATTGGGCATAATGAGCACTCCATAAGTGCTATTTCCTTGTGTGTGAGACTTTAAATCCGCATCTGCCCTTTCACATACGAGCTGCCGTCAGACTCTACAGTCAGGGTTTTCTGTGGCTATGTGCTAGCTCTGACCCTAGAGTTGAGATGAAAAAGCCAGTGAACATTATGACCACTGTAAGGGTTTAATGGCACTGTGAGTGTAATACAAAACCACGAAGCCATTCGATGTGATGAATTAGACTTCTGTTCGTACATATGACCTCCCTGAATCCACACTGACCAGAGTTCATCAAGATTACTGCTCTTACATGGAGCTGCATGTGAAAGAGTATAATCTCACCAATTACAATTCTATAGGGCATGCACACTGGCATTCTGTCAGCATCCTGAGAAGTTTTTATTAATGACTGCCTCAGGGCTAGGGTACCCTCTCCTAACATTCTGCCATCTGGGAGGGCCTTTTTGTCTTTGATGTCATGTATCCCTGTTTACTGATGTGGGAGGGATGGTAGGAAAAGGGATGGGTATTAGATTCTGCTTTGCAGTGTAGCTGCAAATGGCAACCGCTGATGCTTAACCCAGCCCCTGTTTGAACTGCCTTGGAGCTGATTTTCTCCTGGATTTCTGAGCCCCTCCTCTTTCCCCTTTCTCCGTTACCTCTGCTCAATGCCTTTTTACAGTCTACTTTGCAGAAATTTCTTCCTCCACTTGTTCTCCAGAATTCTGTCCTTGGTGCCCTTATCTTCTGCTGTACTTGCTAGGACCCCCCACCACCCGCCATCCACATCTTCTGCCACACCTATCTGTATACTACTGTCTGCCAGATCTGTATTGCCAGCCTGAGTGTCCAACCTACCAGGACTCTGCGTTCTGGTTTCCTATAGGGACCTCAAACTCTCCCTCCCTCCCCCCCTCTCTCTCTCTCTCTCTCTTTTTCTCTCTCTGTATATACAAACATTTATTTGCTTTATCTTGCTTCATTCATTCATGTAGCCTAAATCAGAGAATGGCATCAATGTTAATCCAAATCCAGAGATGTGGGAGTCAATACTGACACCTCCCTCTGTGCCCGTAGCTAATTACCCAGTGTCTTCTTAATTCTATCACTTTACTGTCTCTGAAATTCCCTTTTCTCTCAGTCACTTTCCAGTTACGAGAAGAGCATAGTGGTTAAAATCATTAGCTTTGGGTCAGATTCCCTTTTACCATGTAATAGCGGCGTGGTCACGAGCAAGGACCCTAGCCTTTCTGAGCCTTAGTTCCTTCATCTGTAAAATGGAGATAACATCTATTTGGTAATGTTTTGTACCAGGCCACAAGGAGCCCTCTGTAGGGTTATATTTTATCCAGACCAGTGCTTTGCAAACTTGAGAACATATAAGATTCACCTGCAGGATTTGTTGAACCCTAGATTGCTGGGCCCCATCCCAGAAAATGTGCATTTCTAACAAGCTCCCAGGGATGCTGACTCTGCCAGTCCTAAGCCTCCACCTCGACTGCTCCGACAGCCCACAGATCTCTTGGCCGGCAGTCTCCCCAACCCCACCCTACACCTTTTCCACAGCACTGTCAAAGCCATCCTTCTAAAACATTATCTAATCTTTACAGGAAAATGGCTTGAATTTCTTTTTTTTTTTTAAGATTTTATTTATTTATTTATTAGAGAGAGAGAAACAGCTAGCGAGAGAGGGAACACAAGCAGGGGGAGTGGGAGAGGAAGAAGCAGGCTCCCAGAGGAAGAGGCCGACGTGGGGCTCGATCCCAGAACCCCGGGATCACGCCCTGAGCCAAAGGCAGACGCTTAACAACTGAGCCACTCAGGTGCCCTGGCTTGAACTTCTTAATAACTGCTAAGCAGTCAGACCATTCTAAGTGCTTAACATGAATGAACTTACTAGAGCTGAGAACAGCTTGTGAGGTAGATAATATTATCTCCGTGTTATAGAGGAGGAAACTGAAAGCACAGAGAGTTTAAGTAACTTGTCCAAGGTTGCAAAGGTAGAAAATTTCAGAACCAGAATTTGAGACCAGATTCCAGTCTTTGGTTCCAGGGCCCAGGATCATAACCATTGTACTCGCTGCCCTTACACTCTGTTATTTCCCCATCTTAAAATCCTTCAAAGAGCAACACAGCCTACAGGATTAAACCCAGCCCTTAGCATGGCCTATGTGACCCTCAAGCCTCCTTTTTCGTCTTGTTTCCTGAGCTCCAATCATTACAAACTTGCTTGTCAAGTCCACTTTTCCCTGCATGAAATACCCCCCTACCAACTCCTATTTATCTGTTAGAGTTTAGCTGTTATCTCTTTTGAGAAGCGCTCTTCTCTTCCCTACCAACTGTGCATTAAGGGCCCTCCTTTTGGGGAGGTTTGCATCGCACCTAGCACTTAGCTGTCTCTTGAAGCTCTACTGGGCACATCTGCTTACTTGTCTAACCTTTCAACAAACAGTGAACACCCCTCCTCAGGGCAGGGCAGACTCTTGCCAATGTACCTGGCAGGCAGTTAATGACCATCTGTTAATGAGTGAATGTAAACCACATCCAATGGCACTTTCAGGCCCTCTCCTACTACCTTCTCGGTAGGTTCCTTCCTTGGGCTCCCTCAGGACTGTGTGCAGAACCAGTCTTGAATATGAATATGAATATGAATATGAATATGAATATATATACATATATATACACATACATACACACACACATATATATATTTTAAAGATTTATTTTATAAAGGGAGAGAGAGAGAGCAGGAGTGGGAGGGGCAGAGGGAGACGGAGAGAATCTCGAGCAGACTCCGTGCTCAGCACGGAGCCCGATGCCAGGTTTAATCTCATGACCATGAGATCACGAACTGAGCTGAAACAAGAGTTGGACATTTAACTGACTGTGCCACCCAGGCACCCCTTGATTATATATTTTTAAAAAATATTTTACTTATGTTAATTATTGAATATTTCCCTCAATGATAAAATGTAACAAGTATCCATACACCTGTTACCCAACTTTAATAACTTTCAACATGTTAGTTTGTTTCAGATCTTTTAAATATTCTGTTATAGAAAAATACCTGCAACAACCAATTTCCTAATGAATTAGAAAAGACATTAATCTTAAAGATCTTTTGTTTAAATTATTTAATTATTTAATTTTAACAAATCTATATATAAGGGATTCCTGGAATTGCAGAGTAAGGACCTCCAAAAATCTGCTCCCCCACAAAGCAATGAGAACACTGGTAAAAGTTGTCAAAATCAACTTTTTCAGAATTTTGGAAATTAACCTAAGGAGTGTTTATTCAAGAAAAAAATGGCTGAATCTTGGTAGAAAGAGTGAGCTTTGTATTTTAACTTGCCCTATATCCATTCCTCTCTTCCCAGCACTGTGGTAACCTTGAAAATCAGAAGTCTTATGAACATAGCAGCTGTAAAAATTAGCCTAATAGCCAACAGAAGGGGAAGAGCAAGTTTGGAGTTCCTAAAAAAGCGTCACCTTCACACAACTGTCACTATTTGGCTTATGTGGCAGCTCCTTGGAAAGGTTCCATCTGTAAGGCTTATTATTATTTGAACTGATTCAGAGTTTCCTCAATGGGCAAGCCATTGTAATGTCCAAAGCCATCACTAAGAAAATAACTAAAAAAAATAGTAAAAAAAACAAGAATGGAATCAAAAGAGAAAACATCTAGTTAATGAAAAAGAAAGCAATAATGAAAAAACAGAGGGACAAAAAGACATGACATAAAGAAGGCAAACAGCAAACATAAATCCTATCTTATCAGTAATTACATTAAACATAAAGACTCTAATCAAAAGGCATGGATTGGTAGAATGGATTTGTAAAATGATCCTACTACATCCTGTCTAGGAAATACTTTAAAGACACAAATAGGTTGACAGTAAAAAGGGGAAAAGAGTATACCATAAAAAGACAATCAAAAGAGAACTGAAGTGGCTATACTAGTATTAGACATAATAGACGTCACACAAAAATTAGTACTAGGGACATAAAGGGATATTTAGTATGATAAAAGGATGAATCCATCAGGGGGATACAACAATTACAAACATGCATGCAGGTAACAACAGAGCTCTTCGATTCATGAAGCCAAAGCTGACAACTGAAGGGAGAAACAGATAATGGTAACAGATGGAGACTTCAAAACCTCACTTTCAGTGATGAATAGAACAGTGAGGCAGAAGCTCAACAAGGAAACAGAAGACTTGAACAACACTATAAATCACAAGATCTAACAGACATCTATAGAACAGGCCACCCAACACCAGCAGAACGCACAGTTATCAACTGTCTATAGAACATTCTCCAAGACAGACCATATGTTAGATCATAAAATCAACTTCAATAAATTTAAAACGGTGGGATCATACAAAGTATGTTTTTTGACCACAAAGGAATGAAATTAGAAATCTATAGCAGGAATAAACTTGGGAAATTCAACAATATGTAAGAAGTAATGAACAAAATCCTAAATAACCCATGAATCAAAGAAGAAATCACAAGAGAAATTAGAAAATACTTTGAGATGGGTTAAAATGAAACACCTGTTTCCACCCTGAGAAACTGGAAAAAGAGGTGCAAACTAAACCCAAAAGTAAGGAAGTAATAAAAGTTAGAGCAAAAGTCAACAAAAACTAATGTTGGTTCTTTGAAAATATCACCAAAATTAACAAGACTTTAGCCAGATAGATGAAGGGAAAAAAAAAGACTCAAATTACTGTGATCAAAAAAGGAAAGAGGGGATCAATAACAACCTTACAGAAATAAAAATAATTCTAAGGGAATACTTTGAACAACTGTATATCAACAAGTTAGATATCCTGGATGAAATTAATTCATTTCTATAAAAACCCAAACTATGTAAACTAACTGGAGAAGAAATAGAAAATTTGAATAGACCTATAGCAAGTAAAGAGATTGAATTAGTAATCAAAAAATTCTCACAAAGAAAAGACCGAGTGCAGATGGATTCACTGGTAAATTCCACTAAACATGAAAAGAATTGATATTAATCCTTCATAAACTCTTCCAAAAAATAGAAGAGGAGGGAACACTTCCAATTCATTCTATGAGGTTAGCGTTACCCTGATAACAAAACCAGACAAAGACATCACAAGAAAACTACAGACCAGGATCTCTTCTCTCTCCTATGAAAATAGTACAAAAACCCTCAAAAAATACTAGCAAACTAAATTCAACAACCTATAAAAAGAATTATATACCCTGCTCAAGAGTAATTCATCCCAGGAATGTAAGATTGATTCATCATATCGAAATCGATGTAACACACCACCTTAAGAGAATAAAAGACAAAAACCACATGCTCATCTCAACAGACTAACAAAAAAGCACTAGACAAAATCCATACAAAAACACCTCACAAACTAGAAGTACAAGAGAATTTGCTTAACCAGGTAAGGAACATCTACCAAAAATAGAGCTAACATCATATTTAATGTTGAGAGACTGAATGCTTCCTCTCTAATTAGGGAACCAGACAAAGATGTCTACTCTTGCAACCTCTATTCAACGTTGTACTGGAGCTTCTAGCTGGGCAATTAGGCAAGAAAATGAAATAAAAGGCATCCAGAGAGGACAGACAACATAGATAATATGATCTTGCATACAGAAAATCCACAAGAATCCGCGTACACCCAACACAATAACTAGTGGAATAAATGAGCCGCACGGATTGCAAGATCCAATAGTAAACACACTTTTCCTAAACACTAGCAATGAACAACCTGAAAATGAAATTAAGAATATAATTTACATATAATAGCATTGAAATAGTAAAATACAGGAACACCTGGCTGTCTCGGTCATGTAACTCTTGATCTTGGAACTGTGAGTTCAAGCCCCACATTCAGCATAGAGCTTACTTAAAAAAAAAATTTTTTTTAAATAAAATATGGAAGAATATATTTAACAAAAGAAAAGCGAGACTTGTACACTGAAAACTACAAAACACTGTTAAAAGAAATTTTAAAAGATCTAATTAAGTGCAAAGAATTCCAAGTTCATGGATTAGAAAACTTAATATCGTTAAGACTGCAATATTCCCAAAATTGATCTGTAGATTCAACTCAATCCCTATCAAAATCACAACTGCTTTTGGGGGAAAGAAATTGACAAGCTGCTCCTAAATTTCATATGGGAATGCAAAGTATTCAGAATAGACAATGTCATCTTAAAAAATGAACAAGTTGGAAAACTCAGACTTCCCAATTTCAAAACTTATTTACAAAGCTTTGTAATGAAAACAATGTGATATTGCCATAATGATGGGGCTGTCCAAGGAATAGAAATGAGAATAAAAAATAAACCCTTAAATTTATGGTCAATTAATTTTTGACAAGGGTGCCAAGATAATCTGATGGGGAAAGAATAATCTATTCAACAAATGGTGGTGGGACAAGCAGATAACCACATGCAATAAAGGGATGATTCCACGTTGATCCTTACCTCACACTATATACAAAAATGAATTTAAAATGGATCATAGACCTAAATATAAGAACTAAAACTATGAAACTCTTAGAAGAAAACATAGGGCTAAAGCTTTGTGACCTTGTATTTTGCAATGGTTCTTAGATATAACACTGAAAGCAAAAGCGATAAATAAATTGGACTTCATCAAAATTAAAAACTGTTGTGCTTCAAAGAACATCATAAAAAAAGGAAAAGACAGCCCACAGAATGGGAGAAAATATTTGCAAATCATATATCTGATAAGGGATTTTATACCTTGAATACATAAAGAACAGTTACAATTCAATAATAAAAGACAAGTCAACTTATAAACAGGCAAAGGGTACAGACATTTCTCCAAGGATGTATAGATGGTCAATAAACATATAGAATGATGCTCAACATCATTAATCATTAGGGAAACGCAAATCCACAGTGAGATATCACTTCACACCTGTTTGATGGCTAAAATTAAATATACAATAACACCTTTTGGCAAGGATGTGGAGAAACTGGAACCCTAATACATTGCTGGTAGGAATGTGAAATGATGCATTCAGTTTGGAAAACAGTTTAGCAGTTCCTGAAAAACTTATACATAGAGTTATCATAAGACCCAGCAATTGCACCCCTATATATTTACCCAAGAGAAATGAAAAACATGTCCACACAAAAGCCTGTACATGCTGTATATTTTGTCACAATAGCCAAAAAGTGGAGAGAACCTAAATGTCCATCAGTTGATGTATGGATAAACCAAATGTGACATATCCATATAGTGGAATACTATTCAGCTATAAGGAGGAATGGAGTAGTGACAGATGCCATGACATGGATAAAATGTGAAAACATGCTAAATGAAAGAAACCACCCACAAAGGATCACATACTGTATGATTCCATTTATGTATGATTCCAGAATAAGCAAATCTAGACAGATAGAAAGTAGTTTAGTGGTTGCTTAGGGCTGGAGGGTATGGAGGCAGAGGACCAGGGAATGACTCTTAAAGGGTATGAGGTTTCTTTTGTGGCTGATGAAAATATTCTAAATGGCAGTAGTCGTGATGGCTGCACAACTCTGTATATACACTACAAACCACTGAACGGCATTCTTCAAAGGCATGCATTTTATGGTCTGTGAATTATTTTATTTTTCAAAGCTCTTTTATAGACACATTAAAAAACAAGCAGGTATTCTTCAAATTACTCTGGCATCTCCTGAGACCCTGAATAATCCCTGCTAAGAAGCAAAAGTCAAACACCATATTTGTTCCTTTAGAAAACTAAATCTGATAGAAGCAATAATTGCACTGGAATCTAAGCACCCAGCTGTGAATCTGTGATGAGTTATCTTTCATTACTGGATCTTTCTGAGGCTGTTTACATTGACTGGATGGTTCCCCTACATCTGGACTGTATGTCTTATGCAGAGGCTGCCCGTCTCTCTCTTCCCTCCATTCTAGTTCCTGCGTGTATAGAACATGACCCCATTTATCCAATTTAAGTCAAATGGAGAAGAAGAATGCAGAGGATGGCAACATTAGTAACAGTGTCTGTAATTAAGCTCGGATGGCAAAATGATCATGTGAAATGAAGTGAAAATCTCCACGTAAGAGGACCCTTCATATGAAATCTTATGTAGTGCGGTCAGGAAAGCTAATTCCCAAATAACAGAATGCCTTTGGGGGCCTCTTCATCTTCTGAATGTTCACCCCACAGAGACATCAAGCAATTTATTTCTGATCATTGGTAAAAGGACAGCAATGAAAACCAACTCTTGAGCCAAAGGCCAAGACTAAGCTGTCTTCCATAGCTGTTTTTATATATTTTTTAAAAGGTTCCTTTTTTTTTTTTTTAAGATTTTATTTATTTGACAGAGAGAGAGAGAACACACAAGCAAGGGGAGTGGGAGAGGGAGAAGCAGGCTCTCCGTGGATCAGGGAGCCCAATGCGGGACTCAATCCCAGGACCCTGGGATCATGACCTGAGCTGAAGGCAGACACTTAACCGACTGAGCAACCCAGGCGCTTCTAAAAGGTTTTTTTAGAAATGCCACCAGTAAGCAATCAAACAAGTTTGGTATTTTGAGGAGTAGAAGAAATGCTTAGCTTAGTCCTACGATTGCTTTTCTTCATCTGTGACCTCAGGATTTTGGTAGGACCCTATTTTAACTTGAAAATTGAAGCACTATAAACAAATTCCTTTTGATGAGAGCAACTTGTCTTCCATCATATTCATCTAATTTTGTCTTTGTTAGAACTGCGTAGGTATAGTGCAGACATCTAGAGAACCTGCTATAAAAGCTGATCTTCAACATCCTGTTTAACGTGGCCGTTTCTAGATATAAGACATAGTGCAAGTGCAAAACGCTCTAATTATAAAACTCTGGAAGCATCAGCCACAGAAACAGCTGCAAGCATTACTGACAAATGGCTATTTTGTACTCCTGCCACTTTTAATGTTTCAGAATGATGTTTCTGAAATCATATTCAACTGACTACTACGACAAACTCCACACTTTGAAAAAACACAAAAGATATCATCAATGGCCTGGCTCAAACTTCTAGGGAAATGTAGGCTTAGAATCCAAATCTGCTTCCTCCACTTCCTGCCTTCCTTCTACGTAATGAGTCACAAATCAGTTTAAAAGAACCTCATCATTTCTCAGCAGTGATGTAGTGATTTAAGCTGAGAATCAACTTCTACTGAGACTGAAGATTTTATTTATACAGGATGCTAATGAGTGTGTATGAGAAAACGGAGAGTGGGTGTGTGGCAACAGGAAAGGAGATTCTAGCATAATTACCTCTTCTGTCTCCCACTCTTGAGCTGCTTGTCCAAGAACAGAGAAAGCAGAGAAATCACCACATGGTCATTTGTCTCTACCATTATACAGCGAACTCCTTAAAGAAAAAGACTGGGCTTTCTTTATCTCTGCAAGCATGGGACATAGCATAGCTGCTGCTCAAAAAAACGTGAAGGGAAGGAAGGAAGAAGGGAAAGAAAAGAAAGGAAGGGAAGCAAGGGACAAAGGGAAGAAGGGAGGGAGGAATGGAGGAAGGATGGAAGGAAGGGAAGGAGGAAGGAAGCTTGACTTGTGCTGTCTAGTGACAGGGTCACCACCCTGGCAGCCTGGCCCAGGGACATGATGAGGGTGTATCTTGGAAAGAAGTGGGGAGGACAGTCTGGAATGCAGGCTCTATACTGAGGCACTCTCCTTTCTTATTCATGATAAAAGAGGAGGATATCAGCTCTGGCCTGGACCCAGAAATGGATAACTTTATGAAAATGTGAGGAAAGAAAAGAAAGGAGAGCCAGACCAGGTTGACAGCCTGGACTTTTTAGCAGTTAGAAACAATAACAGGGACTGTAGTCATTTATAACGACTCGTAGCAAATTCAGCTGCTTAAAACAATGCAAATCTACTATTGCGTAATTTCTTTGGGTCCCAGGAGCGTGGGCACAGCTTTACTGGGTCCTCTCTCAGAGTTGCCCCAGAGTGCAATCAAGGTGTCAGCAGAGCTGTGGTTGGTGGACCTTGGTGTCCTCTCCAAGCTCATTCAGGTTGCTGACAGAATTCAGGTTCTTGAAGTCGTAGGACTGATGCCATTTTCTATCTGGCTGTTGGCAGGCAGTCCCTCTCAGCTCCTAGAGGTTGCCACTAGTTTCTAGCCACACGGCCCTCTTACACCACGACAGTGCTCAAGCCGGCAGGAGTAGTAATCATATAGAACATAATATCATCATGGGATGACTGCCCCATCAACATGCTCATGTACCATAACCCAATCCAACCACAAGCCCAACGTGTTCCCAGGTCCCACCACACAGAGGGTTTCTCTGACTTCTGATGGGACTGTGGGCAGTTGCCTGGAGGCTGTGGGGCTTGAAACTCCTCTCTCCACACCCACAAAAGAAAACCCCTTTTTAATCTTATCAAGGATACTCAGATCTAACAAAAACACCAGTTAAGCACCAAAACAGTGAAAGGCAACCTGAGCACCATGCAAAACCAGTGCAGTATGTGGATTCCAGCTAAGGCAGAGTGGCGAGGAAGCCTGTAGTACGCCCTTCTCATACTCATCCTGTTCCCTTCCACCTGGAAGCAGGTGTTTATCAGTCCCTTGCTTTTCTTTATAGTTTAATCACACATGGATGGTTCTCTAAGCAGTATATTGTTTTGTTTTGTCATGTTTTAACTTTAAAGAATAGAATCATTCTGTATGTATTCTTCAACTTGCTTTTTTCATCTAGTATATTCTTCACATTTATCTATGCTGACATAGATAGCTGTAATTCATTTTCAATGATGTATACTATTCCATTCTTTGTATATACCATGTTTTATTTATCCATTTTCCTGGTGACCAATATTTTTGTTTCCAGTTTTTTCTTTCTTTTTTTAAAAACTATTTATTTATTTTAGAGGGAGAGAGAGAGTACAAGTGGGAGGGGCAGAGAGAGAGAGGGAGAGAGAATCTCAGACTCCTGAGTGTGAAGCCCGTCGAGGGGCTTGATCCCACGACCTGGAGATCACGACCTGAGCCAAAACCAAGAGTCGGACGCCCAAACAACTGCACCACCTAGGCACACCCCCAGGTTTTTTTTTCTAACTATAAGCAAGTGACTACGAATGTTGTTGTTTTCTGATACAAATATAAACATTTCTCTGAGAAATATACCTAGGGATAAATCTGTTGGGTCATAGCACACACAGTTCCAACTTAACTAGATAATGCCAAATTGTTTTCCAAAGTGATTCTGTCGCTTCACATTCTCAACAATACTTCCCGTTGCTGACTTTTTAATTTCTGTTAATCTGATGTGGGTAAGATGGTGTCTCATGGTGATTTTAATTTGCATTTGCCTGATTAGTAGCGAGGCTGAGCATCTTTTTAAGGGATACTCCTATTTCCTCTTCTCTGAAATGCTGTTTCATGTTGAAGTCAGGTTTCTCTATCAGCTTTTTCACAATAAAGCCGTTATTTTGATTGCTTCTTGACTATTTATGTCTTATTTCTCAACTGCTTATAAACTTTAGAGGGAAAAGAGGGTATTATTTAGACATCCTGTGGAAGTAATAAATAAAAAACAAATTTGACTATATAAGAGTTCAGGACTTAAGTACCTGTTCAAATATTTTGAAGTGCTGCAATATATTAGAGCACAAGACTGAGTCAGGATATGCCTTTTTTTTTTTTTTTTAAACCATTAGCCTGGTTTAAGATTTTAGAGGATAGGCCAACATGCTCTCGGATACATCATCTTGTTAATATGTCACTGTGATCCTAGCAGATGTATGTCATGCAGTAAACACTCAGCAAATATGAGCAGACTGATGATACAGCAATGGCAGAAAACAGAAACCTACTCAAACCTACTTGTTTGTGAATTTGCTTTATACACAAAACTCTTACCACTAAATGGTCCTTTGATGCTATTTTACTTCTGAATGAATTTTTGTATGTTTATAGTATTTAAAAACTAGTTATTGACCTCACCAAAAAGTATCTAGGATTTATCTTAGTAGTTAAAAAAACAAAACAAAACAGAATTACCAAAAATGTCTGAATTTGGATTGAGATTTTCAGCAACGTATTATCATATTATGTAAAACTGATAATCAATGACTAAATTAATCAAATAATCATATCCTCTACTTCAGTGCTTCCCAAAGTGGTTTCCATGGAGGACCAGTTTAGGGGGGCTATTCAATAAAAGGGTTCATGCTTTAGTAAGTATGGGAAATACCAAGTTATCAAAGTTAAACCAGTTAAACTATCAGTCTTTAGAGATCCTTTAATGTACTGTCAAATGGTGGATCCCCAACAAGAGGTATGGTGTGCAACATACTCCAAATGTCTTTTACCCCAAAATATCTGGAATACCCGAGTTCCAAGAAACATACATTGGAGAATGTGCAGCTCTGCTCTGACTCTCTTGTCATCAGCTTCCTACAGTAATAAAAATCTTTTGTTTTCTTAACTTTTTTCTATTGTTATCTATTTTAGAAATACCATTCTTGGATTTAAATTTTATATCAGCTTTATAGCTATGGGACAGTGTGTAATAAATTTACACTGCAAGAAAAATATTCACAATCCTGAAACTCTACAAAACTCCTTTTTAAAAAGATATAATTCAAGTTCATTAAAATGCTAATTAAATCTAATCCTAAACTAATTAAATGTTGTCATCAAGTGTAGTTTGACATCTTACATAATATGGTGCCTTAAATCCAAATTTTAAAAAAGCCCAAAGCCATAACAGTAGAATTTCATTTATAAAAATATCTATGCTACCTTCCATGTTAATAGAAAAATAAGACAAGATAGGCAAACCACTTGATATTATTACTGTTGAATAAACAAAATATATTTGAAGATTTCTACTTGAGAAATTCTTGTTTAGAGCCAATTTACTTGTAAAATGAAAAGAGCACTTTTAAAAATTGACTCGTCATGGCCTTTTATGTGTAAATGCAAATCCTGCATTTGCGATGTGCCATGGAGCATTCTTCTATAAAGATGGCCCTTCCTGACGAACTGTTGCAGAAAATGGGGTTGCCAGTACTTAGTCTATATGAGGAGACAAACACATTCGCACACAGTCTGCATGCAAATTTAATTTGGTTTATAATCTGCTCACTTTCTTTTAAGATTGAAAGCTGAATTAAATAATGCCAGGCTATGTGCCCCATTTACTCTTATAAAGACAGGCTGGCACCTTTGCTCCAAGGACAGAACGGAACATGACAGAGGATTTAAATGAGCTAATTACCCTCTCTCGTTGACCACTGAAATGTTTTCAACCTCCCACGACAATTCTGAGCTTAGTGAAATTGTAACATGATAAGCATAATGGGCACTTACTTCTCAGGTTGGCATTTACTTATGAAGATGGAATCCAGTGGACCTTCAATAAAACACCAAAATGTAGGCAGGCCATTAAGCAATGTGCTAGAACCCTGACGGTCTTTGGAGAACAGGAAAATTGGTGAAGAAATGAAACTGCCACTGAAGAGCCAATCAGCATAATCAGTTGAGTCAAGATGCTCAGACTCCATAATTGCGCGAACAAGAAAAATGCAGCACTGCTCTGTATCTATCTCCCTCAAACTCCTTCCAGTTCTGACAACTTGCTGTTCACTGTATTCTGTGACTGTCCCTTTCCTCTTCAATTTCTCACCATGGTATCGATTCAAAAAATGTTCTTTAACTTGAGATCATCGTGGGGAGATTATGACCATGTTTCTTGAGATAACTCGACACACATCCTCAACTCCCTCTTTCTAAGGAGTCACATGTAAAAACTAAGGCTGTGAATCACCGCTACTCACCGTTCTGCTTTAAAAACAATGACGTATTCTATAAATACCATTCATTTCCAGCTAGAAATGCCAGTTGAAATATTTCAAACCAGCTCTTTCGTGATCTCGTGAGACAAGCATAAACAAAAAGGAAAAAAGTAAATTGTGTTTAGTTCAGACAATATTCCAAATATCATCTTCTAAGAAACTAGAAAACAGAATCTTCTCCTTCAAATGAATACCCCATCCAAGAGCATGTGCTGTTCTCTTAAAGACTCATTGACCACTTAACCTCTCAGGAAGTTTCCAAATCATGGACATATTGTTACACACAGGGCCCACTCTAAATACAACCGAGAATTAGGAAAGCTGCTCTTCACAAGCTTACTAGTGTCCTCTCATTGTGTCCATTGTGTCCTCTACTCTCAACCTTTTACTTATTTCTCTCTCCTGTCAAAACCTATTTGTACTATGCTTTCTTCTCTGACAGGGACATGATAAAATAATAGTTTCCTGCAAGAAGCAGTTCCTCATCTGTTCTCAGGAACACACAGGTCACACCTCTCCTTTCTATAGGATCCCCCAAAGACTGGAAGGCTCTTTTCAAACAGGGATATACTTTCATAAGGGCATGCAATTAAAAATCAAACACTGGGGTCAGATCGGCTGGGGGTAACTCACAAGGCCCATCTGCTCTAATGAATAAAAACGGCACTCCAGTTCCGCGGAGGGCAGTATTTGGCTTGAAGGCTGGCTGCACTCACACTGAGCAGGTTTTAATTAGCCAGTCTAAACAGCAGCTAGCTTGGTAAACTGATTCTTGCTGAAGAAATAAAGCAGACCAACAAGACAACCACTGAATCCAGCTGGACAAAAAGATTCAGAGCTAAAATATATATTCTGACATGAAACAGAAGGGCCCAGACCTGGCTCAGCTGCATGCCACAAGAAAGCCTTTGTCTGGAGACTGGTCCCAGGTGGTAGGTGTCGGAGATAACTCAGGGGATTTAATTAGTGAATGCAGCTGAAGGATATAAATAATGACCAGTTTTGAGATGCAGTTCACATCTTCTGATCAACTCGGTCAGCACCAGCATTAACAGAACACATCTGCTGGAAAATCCCCTTCAGGATTTCAGATCACACTTGACAAATTGTTTTTCTACAACTGCATTATCTCCAGGCCCCAGCAGTGAGGTTTTATGAAGAACTCGCACGTATCAGTGGCACAGCCCTATTTCAGTCTACTGCTAATTTCACTGCGGTACTCTGTAAATAACTACTTAGCTTTCCAGCTAGTTTGGCAGCACTGAAATGAAAGAAGGATCACCAGCATTCTCTCACAAATGACACAGGGTCTGCAATGGGATTCTAGAACTAAAATGGCCAAATCTGGAAAGCAGAACCCAATGTACTACATGATTATTAATTAAAAAATAGAATATATCCAAATGAAAACACATATTACCACGCTTTTGGTGTATGTGTGTGGAGGGGGGAGTTAGAGAATTCATTAAAAGTTTCCCCATTTTCTCCTCTGCACCTCCCCTACCAACTGCCTTCCACACACCTCATCTTAGTGCTCCTTGATTACAACTGTGATCTTTCCCCAGGTAGGGCTCTCTTCTTTGTCAGCTCCTTAAATACGGGAGTGGAGCTGCCAGCACAAAACTCAGGCATCCGCATTTTGCTCCATGAGTAGTAGAACTCGGTTGCTTGGAGGTGGTATAATATAACCCCCAAATATCCTCAACCAAAAGATGAAGGCAGGGAGGGAGATAATCGGAAGAATCAGCGCTTCTGCTACTTCCTACTATACTATTCGAAATCTTGACTCGGAAAAGGAAAGTGATATTGTTTGGCTTTAACGGGCTGATAGTGTCAATTTCTTGTTCCCTAATTTAGAGAATAGGGACACAAAAACAACATGAATATTTTATGTTTTGGGGTTGGTGTTAGAAACAATGACTTCGTTAAGGACACACTGAATTTGAATATCTTCTATAAGACACTTTTAGGAAAAGGTAAATCATGGCAAGCAATGCTTCCTGTGCTTAACGAACAGGGAAGAGCCAGCCAAAACGCTTGCTTTCAAAGTACAAAGGACTTCGACTGTAGGACACATAGCATACAGCTGGTTTTGAGCTTGGCTTTTGTCACCTTCTAGTTATTAAAAAAAAAAAAAAGTCTTTTGGAAAGAATAGAAAAGGACAGTCTATATATAGCCTTTTTATCTCGCCAACTCTTCTGACTCAGACTAGTTTGTGGCCAGAGGCAAGGGAGGGAGGTAGAATAACAAGTGAAATCAATAGGTTCTTACACTGCATTGTAACAGGGTGCATTGAATGCCCCCCCCCCCCCCCCCCTGCCGTGGGAGAAGAAAGAGCGGTAAGGTAACAAATCTAGTTGGACTGGGACTTCAAAATATTATTTTCAGTGAGATGATGGAGAAGAGTTGATTTGCATCCTATTAAACAAAACAAAACACACCAAATACTACACCTTTAAACAGTATGGGGAATACGTGGTCCTATATATATATATATATGTATATATATATGTATTTTTTTTTAACTTCTGGATAAAGTTAACTTTCCATACATAAGCTTACATAATAGTAAATGTTCCAGTCCAAAAGGAAAAACAAAAACTGAAACCACCTATGGGGAAAACACTGGGCAAACGATCCAGTACACCGCTGTCACCATTGATTCCAAGATCAACACCATCTATGTAAGCAGGAGTAAAGATCATACTGTCAACTGATAAAAACACTATAGAGATAGGTATTAATCAGAGTCACTTGCAAAGGGATTTTTTTTTGGAGACAGCAGTCTCCTACCTCTCTGGCTGCTCCTCAGCCCTGGCAGCTTCTTCCTCATTTGTCCCAGCCTGAAGTGGGGCACCCTAGGGCTCAGCTCATAGAAGACTTCCTCAATTACACTTACTCCCTAGCTGGTCTCATGCAGTCTAATGGCTTTAAATATCATTTGTCTGCTGGTTATTTCTAACTTTTATTTCCAACCCTGCTCTTTCCACTGAACTGTAGACTCATGTACTCAATTACCTACTTGACCTAATTTAGCATCTCAGAGTTAACATGTCCAAAACTAACATCCTGATATTACCCCAGCAAACATGTTCCTCTTACAGTGTTCTCTGTCTCAGAATATAGTAACTCCATCCCAATAGCAACTCAGCCAAAAAGCTTGGAGTCATCCTTGATTCTTCCTTCTCTCACACTTCACATGCAAACCATTAGAATCCCCATTGGCTCTACCTTCACAATCTACCCAGAAGCTGACACTTTTCACACCTCTGGTGCTACCAACATTTCTCTCCTGACTTGCCTCTCTGCTTCCCTCTTCTCCCTCCTACAGTCTATTGTCTACCCAGGTGTCAGAGAGAGCATTTACATAAGTTAGATCATCCCTCTGCTCAGCATCCTTCGATGGCTCCCATCTCACAGTAAAAATGAAGTCTATATCATGGCCCACAGAGTCAATGCCCTGCCCCCAACTTCTCTGATCTGATCTCTATTCCTCCCCACTTGCTTGCTCTCCTCCAGCTCCATAGGATTCCTTGCTCTTCCCCAAACCCATTAAGCTGTCCCTGGCTCTAGGCCTCTGCCCTCAATGGTCCCTCTACATCAAACAGTCTTCCCCCAGAAATCTATTCATCTTCCTTCATTTTCTTCAGATATTCTTATTCAAATGTCACCTTCTATGTGAGGTTTCCTTTGATTACATTGTAACAGCACTCCTCTTATGCACTGGCATTCTTTTCCAGCTCACTCTATTCTATTTTGTCTACAGCCCCTAACACCATCTGACATACTATATATTTACTTGTTATTCATTATCTGCCTCCCCCCATTAGAATAGAAGTCAAGGGGTGTAAGGATTCTGTTTTCTTCACTGCTAAATCCTACTGTCTAAAAAATACCTAGCACATCACATATGCTCAATAAATATTATAGGAGTGCATGACTGGGAGGGTAAGAGGAGTAATTAGAAGGGGCACATTTTCCTAAAGGCAAAAAGAAAGGAGTAACATTGGAGAGGGTAGGATTTCAGAAGGTATTATATAGCATAAAAGCTTCAAACACCAGAGTAAAGGGGAAAAAATGGGATTTTGTAGAAAATGGATTTTTTTAAAAAATATTTTTTTCCACTTTGTCTTCAGCATTATTCAAAGTTTACTTAACTTTAAAAAAATTTAATTGTGGTAAACATACACTATAAAATTTACCATCTCAGCCACTTGTAAGTATACCTTCAGGAGTGTTAACTATATTCAAACCATTGTGTAACAGATCTCTAGAATTTTTTCACTTGCAAAACTGAAACTCAATATCTATCAAACAACTCCCCATTTCCCCCATCCTTAGCCCTTTGCAACAATCATCATTCTACTTCCTTTTTCCATGAATTTGACTACTCTAGATATCTCATATAAGTAGAATCATACAGCATTTTTCGTTTTGTGACTGGTTTATTTCATTCAGCATAATAAGCTCAAGGTTCATTCATATTGTACTATGTAATGGAATTTCCTTTTTAAAAAATATTTTATTTATTTATTTGAGAGAGAGAGAGAGCACACACGAGTCCGGGGAGGGACGGAGGGAGAGGAAGAAGCAGATTCCCTGCTAAGCAGGGGACCCAATGCAGGTGTTGATCCCAGGACGCTGGGATCGTGACCTGAGCTGAAGGCAGACGCTTAACTGACTGCTGACTGAGCCATCCAGGCACTGTGAAATTTCTTTTTTTTAAGGACTGAATATTCCCTCATATGTATGTGCCACATTTCTTTATACATTCATCTGTTGACGGACGTCTAGGCTACTGCCACCTCCTGGTCATTGAGAATAATGTTGCAACGAACATGGCTGTGTAAATACCTCCTTGAGATCCTTTCAGTTCTTTTGGATAGAGACCCAGAAATAGGATTACAACATCCATATGGTAATTGCACTTTTCGTTTTTTGAAGAATCTTCATACTGTTTTCCACAGCTGTACCACTTTACATTCCCACCAACAGTGCACAAGGGTCCTGATTTTTCTACATCTTCACAAACACTTGTTATTTTCTGGTTTTCAGATTAGTTGTTTATAGTGGCTATCCCAATGGATGTGAGATGATATTGTGGTTTTGATTTGCACTTCTCTAATGACTAGTGATACTAAATATCTTTTCATATGCTTGTTGACCATTTATATATCTTTGGAAAAATGTCTTTTTAGGTCTTTTGCACAATTTTAAATCAGGTTTTGTTATTGTCGTTGTTGTTAAAGTATCTCTTTGTATATTGGATATAATTCCTTAAGGAATTATATTCCTTAATTCCTTATTAGATATATGATTTGCAATTGTTTGCTCCCATTCCGTAGGTTGGCTTTTCATTCTATTTGTTTCCTTTTATGTGTGGAAGTTTTTAAGTTTGTGTAGTTCCATTTGTCTATTTTTGCCTTTGTTGCCTTTGCTTTTGGTGTCATATCTGAGAAATTATTGCCAAATCCATTGTCAGGAAGCTTTCCCCTATGTTTCCTTTTAGGAGTTTTATAGTTTTATATTCAAAGTTTATTTTTTAAAAAATAATCACATAAGCAGTTAGTTAATAAAATTTATCTTTGTTGGTCAACTTTATTCAATAATGTAAAATGTTGGTGTTTTTTGTGGTACTTTTTTGTGCAGTTTTTTATTTTAATGGCAAACTTATCAACCCTTTAATTCCTTCTGGATCTGGAGTCACACCTAGGAAGGCCTTCCCTACCCTGAGATTATAAATAAAAATTATTCGTATTTCTTTTAAGACTTCTTCTGTGGTTTAATTTTTTACATTTCAATCTTTGCTCCTTCCAAAATTCATTTCATTCGGACTCATTTTTGCATGTCTAAATCCTACTTACCCTATCTTTCAAGGCCCAATCTAGAGAATAATAGCTTCTAAGTCCTTTGTGGAGGACTTTCATTGTGTTCTAAGTGCTTTACATGTCATCATTCAATACTCAAAAGAGATCCATAGGTAAATACTACTATTTTCATTTCACAGATGAAGAAACTGAGTCACAGATAGCTTACTGAGTAACTTGCCCAAGGTCATTCAGTAAGTGACAGGTAGGATCTAAAACAGAAAAAGTTGGTTTCAGATCCTGTTCTTAATCATTACGCCGTATTACCCTCTCAACTACCACTCTTCCATAACACTTCCCCACTCTGAGCCTAATATGGCCCTCTCTTTTCCCTAAACTCTAGAAAACCTGTACTCCTTACTTTTTTTTAAATCTTAGATCATAGTTAATTGACCACGTTTCATGCTACTTTAAAAGGTAGCTTTCATATTTAATTCACCTTCTACTTCTCACAGAAACAAGTATTACTCAGAAAGCTCAATAAATATTTATTGGGTGAATAAATACATAAATTAGAAAAATGCTTAAAATGTAAATACCTTGAGAAGGTTCATATTAAATTCACATTGTTATGAATGGTTGAGAAAAAAATCCTTTTCCAATCCTAAATTCTAACAGGAGGGAGAAGAAAGAGGGCTTGAGGGCACTGACAACTTATGATGTTTGATAGGAGGGAAAAGGAAGGCCTGGGGGTGTATAATTAAGATTTTTTTATGGCTGGGCCTGATATATAAACATATAGTATGGAGTTTCATATATTTTCCTATCATTGGGAAAAGCTGGTTTTATTTGCTTTAAAACTACAGCCTTTTAGTTCTTGGGTGTTTTCTTGCAGTCTCCTTCATTCAATGCTCTAAAATTGGTTAAATAATTGGTCTGTGATTCTTAGAAAGAAAACTGAGAGGAACAAATAATTATTGTTATTAGACTTGATGAGAAATTATAATTACTTACAGAAGATCTTAAATCTTAATAGTTTGAAGTACACCAAAGCCATGTTCCTGAAATTAAATTCCTAGGAAGACTCTAAAATACACCTGAACCTTAGGAAGTAAAATTAATTCTTCAATAATCTTATCATGGTGTTCTTACTATCACTTGCAAGAAACCACCCAACATAGCCTTTAACGTCATCACTGATGGGTTAAAGAGGTTTTAATCAGATGGATCTTGGAGCTGTGTAAAGTGTTTACAGAAAAAAAATCCAATTAGCTATTAACAAATATACCCTTGGGTGCCTGCCGGCTTAGTTGGTAAAGCATGCGACTCCTGATGTTGGGGTCGTGAGTTCAAACCCCATGTGTGGCATAGAGTTTACTTAAAATTAAAAAAAGAAACGATTATACAGTGCTAATGTAGAGAAATTCTTAACATTATTCTGGGGAAGCTGGGATCAACCCAAATGCTTATTTCTAACTGATTTCTCCAGTATATCTTTACAAAAATCTTATAAAAATGACAAAAGGCTACATATTGGGAAATAGTTTTTGTTAAAAACTGATGCAATCAATATAAATAAGTCAGAAATGTGAAAAACTATTCCACTGGAAATGAAATGTTAAAGGTCTCTAATAACTTTTTTTGTTGTTGCCACATCTATTGGCCTTCTGTCCCTCATTTGTCTTGACTTGCCTTATATATCTGACCCTGCCTACTGGTCATGTGTTTCATTTGTCTGTATTTACTGGTCATTTTTTGAAACTCACTTCTTTCTTAGCTTCTGATACATACATGTTCTTGAATTGCTTCTAACCTCTCTGAATACTTCTCTAGCTCCTTTGCTGGACCTCGTTCACCTATACTTCATATGCGTTCCTCAAACCCACTCTTTGCTTTCCCACCCTTCACTGCCTTTCTCTTTAAGACCTATCTTGAATTACAGCTTCAACTTTAAATTCTTTATTGGACATCTGAGTGTCTGTCTGTATGTATAGATCTCACCTCTTATCCAACTTCTGGCTTCTAACCTCTAATTATTTAAAGCACATGTGTATTTGAATGTTTCACTATCAACTTGCTGTACCAAAGAGCTGTTCCTTTCTATGGCCTGTTTATTCAATCATCTGCTCACACAGCAAACACTTACTAAATGTCTGTTATATGCTAGATTCTGTGGATGCAAAGGTGCTCTGGAGTACCTCAGTGTCTTGGGAAGGAAAAATACCTAAGTAAGTCCTTAAAATACAAACACACAGAAGATTTTAAAGCTTTAAAACTGCCACATTAAGGGTTGCAATTAGAATTGGGCTACACATCCCCTCTTGATTCTGGAAAGGACACTTCTAGGAAGTGAAAAATAAGAAACTTTGCTTTGTCCTTGATGAAGTCCTGAACAAAGCAAAATGACCCAGATTACAGAAGCTGCAGACTGAGATACTGGCTTTGGATACTGGGCATGTGGGCAGGACTTTGAAAATCACTAAGTGATTTCAACTGAACTCCGAAGAACTGCTGAAAGCTGATCGTTCCAGAGGTCAGAGTTAGGGGTCAAGATAGTTGCATCCACAAAAGATTAGGCCTGGCAGAGCAGCAAAATCCTAAGAGGGTAAGAGAAGCACGGCAGCAAGGTTAAGAAGGCCAGAAAGAAAACACCAAGCACACGGGAAGCAGTACCCCGGGACGCAGAGCTGAGGTTTGAGACGTTCCTATTTCCCTCAGGTCAGTTGGGGCTTACAGTACAATAATCTGGATTCAAAACGTATATTACGAGTCACAGATTAGGACAGTGAAATATGGCTTACTAATGCAACACAGTATGACATAAAGCTGTGGTAGACGAGAAGCCCCGCTTGGCCATTTACAAGTAATGTTGTCTTGAGCAAGTTATTTGACCTTTCTGTGCCTTAGTCTCTTCATCTATAAAAATGGACATACTAATTATTCCTTCCTTCGTCCTAGGACGGCTGTCAGGATTAAATGAGTTCCTATTTACAAACAAGGTGCTAAATCTAAGCTATCATTGGGTGTTTACGTTTTACTCCATGTTGCACCAAAACTGCATGTGTTTTGCCAGGAGGTTAGCAACCACGTCATACCTTGAGCGGCTTTACTGAGAAAACGTGGTTCCTTTCACAAGTGTGTGTTGTTGTAGTTTTTTTTTTTTTTAAATAGAGTCATAAAAACTGAAACCCATTCTCTTACCAGGTCAAGTTCTTTACTGAAAAAGCCACGTACTTTTGTAACTAGTATTAATAAACGCAATTATGAAATAACTTTCAGGTCGACCCTATCAGTTCTGGGCTTATAGGCATCATATCACTTTCCATCCATAGTGCTTTATAAATGGTCACCATTATAGTTATATAACTCAATGGTTAATATTTATTCTTGCTTCATAAAAATTTATACTAAAGAAAAGACTTTTAATAATCTTGCTAATACTGCCAATAAATTTATTCATTCTTGCTCAATTTCTTAAAATGTCATCTAGGGGCTCCAAGTCTCCCCAGACACCTCTTCAAAGATGCCTGTCAAAAATCTCCCTCAAAAAAGTCCTTTTGAATTCTGTGTCTCTAATGAAGATGACAACAAAGTCACCTTTATGATTTGCTATAAAGAAAAAAAGAAGGAAAGAAGGAGAAAAGTATAAGAAAATGATAAAAAACTACATCAGATTAAACAATATTTATGTTTTGTTGCTGTTTTATCAATTTGCAAATACTTTTTGCTAGTTGGCAGATAAATACACACTCTAGCAGGGGTGATAACAAAAACATTAACAACCAGCAAGGCACAGATGCTAAACAATTAGAACAGATGCTGGATGTAAACAACCGGAATAGTGAGTCCCAGGTGACAATCAATCCTGTTATGCCTAACTATGGTGTTTGTGGTCATTTCAATACAATCTGGGGCACTTTCAGTAAGCTGTTTTAATGTGGAAACTGGAATGTGGAAATGTCTTCCGACAGAGAGAAATTTTTCCAGTAATGTTATTCGACTTGAATGCAAAAACTACTTGTCTTTCTTTTCTTTTCTTTCTTTTCTTTCTTTCTTTCTTTCTTTCTTTCTTTCTTTTCTTTTCTTTTCTTTTCTTTCTTTCTCTTTTTTTTTTGACAGAGAGAGAGAACACGTGTGCTTATGCAATGGGGGGTAGGGGCAGAGGGAGAAGAAGAGATAGAATCTTAAACAGGCTCCATGCTCAGCCCAGAGCCAATGCAAGGCACGATCTCACGACCCTGAGATCATGACCTGAGCCCAAATCAAGAGTTGGACGCTTAACCAACTGAACCACACAGGCACCCCACCACTACTTGTATTTTCAAAGTAATCTGTACAATTGGAACTCTTAGTTACATATCACTTTTCTTCTGTTATATTTTCCAAATAGGTTCTGTGATAACACTCTTCTCAGGTTTCTCATCAAGATGGGAGGAATTAAGATGGTGGAGTAGTAGGGGGACCCACTACTTGCCTTGTCCCTCAAAAACGCTAGATAAATATCAAATCATTCTGAACACCCAAGAAACTGACTTGAGGACTGACAGAACAAACTTCACAACTAGAGGTAGAAAAGAGGCCACATTGTGGAAGGTAGGAGGTGTGGAGACATGATTTGGGGGAGAAAATAATCACAGGTGCTGCGGAGGGGAGGAAGCCCTGATCGCAGAGGGAGAGAGAGAGAGAAACAGAGTGAAAGCAGCACACAGGGGATTACATAAGAAAAATTTCCCCAAAACCACTGACTGGGAAAAAAGGGGGGCTGATTATCCTGTTTTTACAAGGAGTGGAGTTCAAAGACTGAAGTTCTAGAAGTCTATGCCCTCACTGGGGTGGAGTCTGGCGGGTGTAGAGGTGTTCCTGTGGAGAAGGAGGGCAGAGGTCCGGGAGCAGACAGCATGGTCTGAAGATCCTCTGGGTCACACTGGGAGAGACAGCTCCCCTTTCTGGGGTGCATTTGGGAGAGGTGGCACTGCCTTTCAGGGGACAAAAGAGCCAACAGGTGCCATTGAGTGGCCCTGTTAATTAGCATAGCAGCAGAAGCAGCTGCTGAGGGTAACTAACCTGGACATCAGCTTTTCACTGAGCTCTACCATAACTCCAAGCCCCTGCGCATTCACGCAACTACCCTTCTGGGATAAACCAGCACCAGCACCAGCCCCAGTGCAGTGAGACCGACTCCTAGAGGATCAGCACGAAGCTGTGCTGCGCTGGGTCCCTAAAATTTGGAGTTTTGAATCCAGCCACGTCTGAGATAAAATGCAGGAGTACTGTCTACCAGCTGGGCAGACAGTTCGGACACAGACAGAGTGAAGGCAGACGCCTAGGACACATGAGGGGAGATTATTCACCCTTCTGTGCAGGCTTCGTGAACAGGGGCCCATGCGAACTCCCCTCCCCTGGGACAAGACAGCAGGCTGACTCCATTTTCCCCCTGCACATCGCATGGACAGACTTCAGTGAGCTGCACAGCAGCCACAGTGGAGGCCTGAGCTGCTTACACCAAGCCCCCTGTACTCTGCAGGTGCTTTTTACTAGGGCACGTGTGCCTGAGAGTCAGAGCAGCAGCAGGCCCTTCCCCCCGAAGACCAGCACTAACCCCCACACGCACCGAGTCTATTGACCATAGAGCGCTGCAAAGCTCCAGCTCTAGTGGAAATAGGATCAGGACTCTTTTTTTTTTAAGTAATCTGTACACCCAATGTGGGGTACAAACTCATAACCCCGAGATCAAGAGTCACATGCTCCACCAAGTAAGCACTCAGGAGCCTCCAGGTCTCTTTTAACAAGCAGAGCAGAGCACACTTAGTTAAACTCACCACACACTGGACCAGGTCCAAATACTCCCCACTGCAAGGAGGAGAAACTCTGCAGAGGACTGACCTGAGGGAAAGTGTAGCCAAAACACAACAGCAGAGTGCACACAGAATACACGAGAAACACTTCCTGAAGTGCCTGGTCCTGGACAGTATATAACCTCTTCTTAATATAGCCATTACTCTCAGAAGCAGGAAACATAACAGGCTTTCCTAACATACAGGAGACAAAGACCTAGACAAAATGCCAAGATGGAGGAATTCACCCCAAAAGAGAAAACAAGAAAAGGTCACAGCCAGGGATCTAATCGAAACAGATATATTGATGATAATACAAGAATAGTAGGGGACTTTAACACCCCACTTACAGAAATGGACACATCATCTAAGCAGAAAATCAACAAGGAAACAATGGTTTTGAATGACACACTGGACCAGATGGACTTCACACACATTCACAACATTTCACTCTAAAGCAGCAGAATACACATTTTTTTTGAATGCATATGGAACATTCTCCAGAACAGATCACAAACTGGGTCACAAATAAGGCCTCAACAAATACAAAAAGATTGATATCATACCATGCACACTTTCCTACTACAATGCTATGAAACTTGAAGTCAACCACACACACACACACACACACACACACACACACACACACAAAAAAAAGAAAGAAAGAAAAGGGAAAGACCACTGATACATGGAGGTTAAAGAGCATCCTACTAAAGAATGAAAGGGTTAATCAGAAAATTAAAGAAGAAATAAAAAAAAACATAGAAGCAAATGAAATGAAAACATGACAATCCAAAACCTTTGGGATGCAGCAAAAGCAGTCTAGAGGGAAATCTATAACAATACAGGCCTACCACGAGAAGCAAGAAAAAAATCTCAAATGCACAACCAAAACTTACACCTAAATGAGCTATAAAAGGAACAGCAAATGAAGCCTAAAGCCAGAAGAAGAAGGGAAATAATAAAGATTAGAGCAGAAAGAAATAATATAGAAACAAACAAATAAAAAACCCAGGAGAACAGATCAACGAAACTAGGAGCAAACCGGCAAGGAAGAAGTCAAACTTTCACTATTGACAGATGACATAATACTCTATGTAGAAAACCCAGAAGACTCCACCAAAAAATTGCTAGAACTGATACACAAATTCAGCAAAGTTGTGGAATAGAAAATCAACGTACAGAAATATGTTGCATTTATATACACCAATAATGAAGCAGCAGAAAGAGAAATCAAGGAATTGATCCCATTTACAATGGCACTGAAAACCATAAAATACCTAGAAATAAACCTAGTCAATGAGGTGAAAGATCTGTACTCTGAAAACTGTAGAACACTTAAGAAAGAAATTGAGGAAGAAACAAAGAAATGGAAAAACATTCCATGCTTATGGATCAGAAGAACAAATATTGTTAAAATGTCTATACTACCCATAGCAACCTACACATTTAATGCAATCCTTATCAAAAAACCACCAGGGGCAACTGAGTGGCTCAGTTGTTAAGCGTCTGCCTTCGACTCTGGTCATGATCCCAAGGTTCTGGGATCAAGTCCCACGTTGGGTTCCCTGCTCTGCGGGGAGTCTGTTTCTCCCTCTGCCCTTCTCCCTACTCGTTCTCTCTCATTCTCTCTCTTTCAAACAAATAAATAAAATCTTTAAAAAGAAAACTAAAAGGCAAACCTATAGAATGGGAGAAGATATTCCCAAATGACATATCTGAAAAAGGGTTAGTATACAACATCTGTAAAGAATTTACCAAACTCAACACCCAAAAAAATAATCCACTTAAGAAACGGGCAGAAACTCTGGAAAACAGTATGGAGTTTCCACAAGATGTTAAAAATAGAGCTACCCTGAGACCCAGCAATTGCACTACTAGGTATTGACCCCAAAGATACAGATGTAGTGAAAAGAAGTGGTACATGCACCCCGTTGTTCATAGTAGCAAAGTCCACAATAGCAAACTGTGGAAGGAGCCGAGATGCCCTTCAACAGATAAATGGATAAAGAAGATGTAGTACATATATACAATGGAGTATTACTCAGCCATCAGAAAGGAGGAATACCCACCATTTGCATCGACATGGATGGAACTGGAGGGGATTATGCTAAGTGAAACAGGTCAAGCAGAGAAAGACAATTATCATATGGTTTCACTCATATGTGGAACATAAGGAATAGCGTGGAGGACCACAGGGGAAGGGAGGGAAAACTGAATGGAAAGAAATCAGACAGGGAGACAAACCATGAGAGACTCTGGACCCCGGGAAACAAATTGAGGGTTACAGAAGGGAGGGGAGTGGGGGGTGGAGTAACCGGGTGATGGGTATTAAGGAGGGCACGTGCTGTGATAAGCACTGGGTGTTATACATAACTAATGAATCGTTGGACACTACATCAAAAACTAATGATGTACTATATGCTGGCTAACTGAACATAAGACAAAAAAAGAAAAGAAATGAAATGGGCAGAAGACGTGAATAGACATTTTTGCAAAGACAACATACACATGGCTAACACACACATGAAAAGATGCTCAACATCACTCATCATCAGGGAAATACAAATCAAAATCACAATAAGATATCACCTCACACCAGTCAGAATGGCTAAAATTAACAACTCAGGAAACAACAGATGTTGGCAAGGATGCAGAGAAAGGGGAGCCCTCTTACACTGTTGGTGGGAATGCAAACTGGTGCAGCCACTCTGGGGAGCAGTATGGAGGTTCCTCAAAAAGTTAAAAATAGAACTACCCTACGACCCAGCAATTCCACTACCACGTATTTAGTCAAAGGATACAAAAATACTGATTTGAAGGGGCACATGCTTTCTGATGTTTATACCAGCATAATCAACAGTAGGCAAATGATGGAAAGAGCCCAAATGTCCATTGACTGATGAATGGATAAAAAAGTTGTGATGTGTATATCTACAGTGGAATATTATGCAGCCATAAAAAAGAATTAAATCTTGCCACTTGGAACAACATGAATGGAGCTAGAGTATTATGCTATGTGAAAAAGTCAGAGAAAGACAAATACCATATGATATCACTCATATATGGAATTTAAGAAACAGAACAGATGAACATAGGGGAAGGAAGAAAAAAGAGAGGGAGGCAAACAAGAAAACAGACTCTTAACTATGGAGAACAAACAGGGTTGCTGGAAGGCAGGTGGGGCAGGGGATGTGCGAAGCGGTATTAAGGAGGGCACTTGTGATGAGCACTGGGTGTTATACGTAAGTGATGAATCAATGGAATCAATATTATACTATATGCTAACTTACTAGAATTTAAATAAAAACTTGAAATAAACAAAAAGTTTCTCATTAAACCTATTTCCTTATCTATGAAACTAGGATCCTGCTTTCCATGTTCTCAGCTGCTCTAATTCTTGGTAAGGTCTTTAGGACATGCACACTTTTATTTTGAGATTGTAAGTAATAGGCTGCCCTTCTTTAATCTAGAAGAGAAGAAGCAATCTATTATACTAGAAAAACACAACTGCAAAATATACCAGCTTCTTTGTTTCCTGCTTGTCCATCTGACTTTTTAAAAATCCCATCAAGAGAATTTTAGAGCCAGAGTAAGACCAGCTACAAAGACCTGGAGTTAATCAGTCTTGTTCAAGCTTAACCTAACACTGTCCTTAAGATGACAATGAGTTAGTCCTTAAATCAGCCCATTCAGCATTTGAAACGTGACTGCTGAGAACTGCCAGATTTCTGTGAAGTACCTAAACAGCCATAACCGACATGTATAAAAGAATAAAAGAGTTTCCCAATCTGGTTTCCCCTGTCGGCATCCATATTTCTGCCAAAAGCATTATCATCCTCCCTTTCACTCAAGGTCCAAAACTCAGAGGTCACCTCCAGTGGATATTTAACATATGTGGGAATATCCTCATCTTTTGAATTAAAGGGGAGACAGAGCCCAATTCCTGTTAAAGAAGCTGAAAAGCCAAGAGACTCACTTTCGCAGCCTCCGTTGGCAGCTAGGCTGCTGCACGCGAGCAAGTCCTAGCCGATCAGGTTTCCTGGCCCGAGACGCTGGAATCCAGAGCTAAGCATAAAAACTTACAGGGGTGTGGAAGAATTCTTTTAGGTAGTGGTTGTATCAGCCAATTTTCAGGAGAAAAATGGCAGCAATAGTGTCCAGCACCCAGTGTGGGTAATATAAACTGCAGAAACGCGACCTTACTGGATTGCTTCAGTGATGATATTTTAGCTGTTGTTCTGATATGCCGCCTCCTCTATTCCTGAATATTTTTCAAGCCTGGTTGCCCAACCTGATCAAATTTTAAGTACAGTAGAAACTCCCTTAGTCAGCATATGTGACATTGCTAGTTTGCCCAATCCCCAAGTTCAAGACTGTCTTTTTACGTAAACCACATCCATTAGGTATAATCTGGAACAGTTCTCAACACATGGACCCCGGACCAGCAGCAGTAGCAGCATCACTTGGAAACTTAACAGAAATACACATGTTCAGAGCCCACTCCAGACTTACTGAATCAGAAATCCCAAGGTGGGACTCAGCCCTCTAGGTGATTCTGCTGTCTGCTGAAGTCTGAGCACGACTGATCTCAGATGTCAAATTCCAGATACTCTAAGCAGAACAACATGTCATCCATTTACAGACAAGTGCAAAAAAGCAAAACAAAACAAAAAAACCCAAACCCTCCCCCCCCAAAAAACCACAAAAACCTGTGAGCAGAATCTTCTTAATTTTTACATATTTCCCCTTATTTATTTGCTCATTCAATCAGCCATTCAATAAATGCCAAGCAGTTCTAAAGCACCTAGGATGTACCACTAAATAGAACAAAGAAAAATCCCAGCCCTGGTATAGCTGACATTCCAGCAAAGTGTATGCTCGAGAGCAGCTCTCTTCTGCGAGGGTTTGGCTTCTGTGGGTGTCGGTCAGCATCAGCTTTACATGTAATCTGACAAGTCAATTACGTGGAGGTTGGTGAGGAGAACATCCTAAACAGACTTACAATTTTTTCATATTGGTTTATTTATTGCTGTTGCCTCATGTAATTCCTAATTCATGTTTGACCAATTACGCTTGTTGTTGCCAACAGTGAAAAGTTAGAGCAGCCTAAATGTCTAATGGTAAATGAATGATTAGTCAGAACAAATTAAAGGCCCAAAATAGGGATTAGCTGGAAAAGCTGAAATATCCAAAATTAATGAGTGGCTTGAATAAATTATGGTTAAGTTATAAAACAGCACAGAATGATTTCCATTTTACAGAAAATAATAACATGATTATATATGTATAGAAAAAAGATTCTGGCAAAACAATACATATGATGATGGAAACAGTATTTATCTCTAGAATTATGGATTTTTAAATATACTTTTGGTTGTCTGTATTTTCTGGTTTCTCTAGAATAAATATCCATTGCTTTCTAATAAATAAGATAAAACATTGAAAAGTAAACCACATCTCCCCCAAATCTGAGATTATAAAGGATTTGTGGTGTGTTTTCTATTTTAAAATGTTTTTCTAACTCATTTTAAGGCAATCATGTTTGCTTGCCCTTATTCATTTATATTTTTAATTTTTATATATAAGGTTGAAGTACATTTAGGTCATTCTAATTATTAGACATTTCATTTTTCCATCTAATCCCTTATTTTGAAGCACTGAGGTTGTCCTAACTAATCCTCAATGGGTGGATATCACAGGCTATTTTGAACTTTTAGCTTACTCCAATATATCCCCTATCATCAGGGATGTAGATTGTTTGACTTTATGCTATTGCAAATTACCCAGATATTCCCTTTCCCAACCCCCTTGACAGCTTGTGACTAGCACATAGCCCAGGCGTGGCAATCAGGAGAACCGGCCCTAGACTCTGAATCCCAAGCAGTCATGCCAAGTCCCACAAAGCCCCACTTGGCTGCAAGGAAAGCTGGGGAATACAGTTTTTGTTCTAGACAGCACTGTGTCCAAATAAAAATCAAGGTTCTAAGATATTTGGGTGGGCAGCCAGCAGTCTCTAGCTCAGACAGCAATCCCTAAAAGGAGGTTACACTCATGTTTCCCTAAAAGATCATCACTCACCTTTTGGCATGTCCCTGTTTACTCTGTCACCATGGAAAGTCCAAGCCTCATTACCAGGACTCATCCCAACTCACCTTTATACATCCCCTAAGCTGTCCCCCATCTCCTGCTTGTCCCTTTTGCTATCCCTTTCCAACTTTTCCAGTATGCCACTAGAACTTCTAATCAGCAAAAGCTCCTGGTGCTCAAAACTCTTTTTTGACCATTGCCTTCACCTTCTTGCTCCAGCTAAGCCTGGCTCTAATGAGGGTGCTGCTTCTCCGGTGTCCGTCCGAAGGGGTGGCAGGCTTCTTTCACATCCCTAATACCAAAGATCTAAGGCAGGGCAGAGCTCTCTTTCCTCAGTGCTGCATCCACACCACTTCCCCTCCCACAAACATCCAGCTCCTTTGAAGCGTCTGCAGTTGGACTATTCGATCTCCTGCTCTATGTTTTAACCATCTACTGTCCTTCTGCTGGCCAGGAGGACTAGCACCTCTCTCTCTATCACCTTCTGTACCACTGCCATCGTCAGCATCTTCATAGACCTTCCGTTGGAAGCCCTGCCACTTAGTTCCTTGGTCTACCTCAGAAATCTTTACTTGAAGCATCTTTTTCTCGAACCACTACCCCCTAACTTTCCACAGCACTCTCACTGGTACTCGGACTCTAGCAATTCTTCAGCCCCACAGAACACAAGATCCATTAGCTCTACCCCTTTTTACTGTCTGTCCCTCACTCCCCTTAAATCCTCATCTCGTCTCTCTTACCCAGCACATCACTGAAATTCCTCCCTTGCTCTTCCCTCTGTGGACTGGCCTGGAAAATCTCCCAATCTGGTTAAATCCTCTTTTGACTTCATGTATGCACTCTATAAACACAATCTTCCTGATTGTTCTCACCTTTAATTTTATTACCATCAATCTCAGAACGCTCATCATTGCATTTTAATTCTGTTTTTCTAGTTAATTCCATCTCTCAGTGTCTGAGCTCTTTCATAGATATCCACCTTTTCTCTAATTTCCAAAGCCACTCTCCCTATCCTCACTCTCAACTCATGATCTCTCTGTTTTACTAAGAAATGAGAAGCAATCAGAGAAAATGAAGGTATTCTCCCATCGTCAATTTATTCACTCACAGAACCAAAAATCTCTCGCCTTCTTTCCTCCCTGTTCCTGGCTCCCTCACCTACTCAAGAGCTTTCCTCTTAAAATTCTCTCTCCTTCACCAGGCATTTCTCCCATTCTAGAGGATCATTCATTAGCATATCAGTATGCTGTTACTTCTCTCATCTTACAAAAAAATCTCTACCTACATACCACAAACCCTCTGGCTACTGGCACATTTCTTTCCTTATCTTCATAGCAAATTGCAAGCAAAATTTGTCTTTCCCTGAGATTTCCACTTCCTTACCTCCCACAATTTTTCCTTAACCCACTTCAAAGACGATTTTGCTCTCACAGTGCCAACAAAGCTGTCGGAAGATACCGACAATCGTATCTTGCCAAATCCCATTGTCAACCTTTGTTGTTCATCTTGTACCACCATTTCATGGCATTTGAAGTAAGTCTCTTGATGCTTCTCATCTCTCTAATTTTACATCCTACCTCCACTGGCTTGCTCATTCTGTTAATCCTTGAACAGGGCAAACATTCCTGCCTCAGGGTCCCTGCATTTCCTGGTTACTTTGCCAGGAATGCTCTTGCTGAGCTCTTAGAAGGCCTCACTTCATTCTGGCCTGTGTGCAGGAGCTTTGCTCACCCACTCACCTTCGCTCCTCCTTTGCCCCACCCGTCAAGCTCTAGTGTCTTGTCCTGCTTTATTTTTCTCCAGAGCACTTCATCACCATTTGCCATCCTATCAATCACTTGTTCATCATTTTGTCTCTGTCAGTACCCTGTAATCTGCGTGAGGGCAGGGAACTTGTCTGGCTCATTCACAGTTTAATTTCTAGTACCCAAAACTGTGCCCGGCACAAAGTAGGTGTCCAATAACTATTTTTTGAATGAATGAATAAAATCTATCAACTATATTTAAGGCAATTATTATTCATGAACAAATAGCATATTTTCCCTCCAAAATAAATCTTGAGTAAGACTTGCAAAAGAGACCAGAAAAGGTGTCGGATGAATCTGCTTATATGCATGGAAAAGAAACCGTTCAAAGTGAAATTAACTGAGCAGTCAAAGAAAATGGGAAAAATGGGGAGGGGGGTCAGGAATGGAAGAGGAAAGAATAGGCTTTGTGTAATAGTCCTTGATGGGAGAAAAAGGAGGAACTACAGAGGACCTATTAGCTATACCAAGAATCCAGAATGGCTCTATCATCAAGAAGAGGGGCAGATGTGAACACCTGTATGTTTGCAGACACCATTTGAAGGTTCACCATTTGAAGGGTGAGGCTTGGGTGTGCCTCAGCTGCTGCTTTGTGTTCTCACTGTAGCGTATGCTCCTCTGTAAAGTACAGAGGTAATCACTGCAATTCTCCTGTTTAGCGGCACATCGGACTTACCCTAGGAATCTGGGTCCCTCCCCATTTACCAAATCAGTCTCCAGGGCTAAGGCCTATGAGTTCTAGTTTCACAAAGCTCCCCAAGTTACCCAATGTATGCAGAGTGATGCTGATGGTTTAGAATCATTACCAGAACAATGTTTTCCAAGGGCAGGCAAGAGGCAATGTTTTGCCACCTTGTGACCATTTTATTCTGACCCTCTTCAGCATGAAAGGCTGTAGTTCAGTTCCCATGTTTTCTTATCTAACTTCCTTTTCGCATCCTCAATTCTGTTTCGGAGAATCAGATAATTTATCAAACTCAAGAGCAATCTCGGTTAGAAAATCTTGAGCTATAATTCATGTAGTTGTTGACAAGCCTTGGGATGTTGTTGCTTGGCGTCACCTGAGACCCGTATGCACTGTAATAAGGTTTTGTTGGACTTCCATTACTGAGGCAATAGCAAAAATATCATTTTTACTTTTGAGCATATAATAACATCAGCTAACAATTAATGAACTATTACCCTCTGCCAGGTACTGTTTATATATAATTATATAGCCTCAGGTACAAAACAAAGAAAAAAAAACCCTCATTGTAATAACAGTGTACCTGGATCAACAATTCCATTACAAGTCGGGAGATGCAATGGCCTGGCAAAGCAGAAATAATAGCAATCAGGTTCTGGCTCAGTTTGGGTCCTTGAAGCAGTGACCTACTATTTGTAAATGTCCAGCATTGCTTTCCCCAGGGAGCCACCTATCTTCCAAGCTATGAGGTCCCCAGTTCCTGCCAATCTTCCTGCAGAGGAATTAGTCAGATAAGCGTAAGGCTCAAACTGGCCAATTAGAGTTCTTCCTCCTAGGCCACTGTCAAATATGAGCATGTGACCCACACTGGCCAATCAAAATCTTCCCTGTGGATATCAGGAAAGACTCTCTCTCTTCCTTTGGAATTGCAAGCATTGAACATCTTTTGTGGCTTCTAGGAGGAAACCATTTGCAATGGATAAGAATAAGGTTAATGTGCAAAGAAAAACAGAACACAAGGAGGGAGAGTTAGAGCTTTGATAGTGTTTGAGACCTGAATCGAGCCATTTCTAAATTGAGTGTATTCCCCGGACTTTTCACTTACAGACCCAATAAATTCCACATTCCATTTTTTGTTTTTTGCTTTCTTTTCTTTTTGCTTAAGAGTCAGAAATGAATGTCTATCAGCTGGAAAGGAGAGTACTGGGCCCAAATGTTTATGAACTAAGTGAAGGCTACACTTATTTTCTCAGTTTTAGAAGTACTGCTGTTCATGTGTTTCTGGTTACACTGAAATTGACACAGAGAATTCCCCGTAGACAGTTAAGGAATAAAGCTATAACAGCAGTACCAGTTTTCTCAACCATTATCACCTCCAAACATTTAGTTTGATCAGACTTGGGAGCAGGATGATATGTAAAGAGGCACCACTTTGTGTATTATAAATTGCCAACCCATATCCTTTACTAAGACATGTGCAGCATAATGGTGAAGAGCTTGTGTTCTAAAAACACAGATGGCCTGGGTTCAAATTCTGCCTTTGCTACTTATTATAGAACCTTAGGTGAGTCACTTAACCTCTTTGTGACTCAGTTTCCCCATGTAAAAATTCTCCGTGTAAAAAATAATACCTCCCACTTAGGGCTCTTGAGACAATGGAACATATGAAATGCTTGGAATAGTGTCTGGCACGTAGAAGTGCTCGATAATTGTTAGTTGTCATTATTAATTATATTACCTAGGGGAAACTAGAGATAAAGCTCTCTTCATTAATTTTTTATAAAGACATACACATATGTGTAACTACACATACAGAATGCAACAAAGTGAGATAAGTGGTATAAACTTACAGACATTATGCTAGCCAATTTCTAGTTAAGCACTTTGGGTTCTCATTATGACATGAGTGGTTTCAGGCACCTCCTTTGGGCCATTCCTATAGGAATGTAGTTGGGACTACAACTAAGGCCCAGGTTTCCAGGACTCCTCAGAAAATGAGACAGCGTAAACTTCAGGAGATTCTAATACATTTACCATAGATCTAGATTAATCCTAGAAAGAAGAACATTTTAAAATTTTCATAAGAGAGTAACACTATTGCCTAACACATAATTGACCCCATTTTCTAGGTCCCTCAAGATGGTGTTTAGGCTTCCAATTCCTGCAATTGGGAGTCTTTATTCCCTGACTAAACCCTTCTTAGGGATTCTAATGAAACCCAGATGGTTTTGTAAAAGCTATAAACTGAGTGTGCCATCTTAACCATCGCACCATTTTTCTTTTTCCTGGGAAGATCCTACAGTTTTAAGGTTCTAATATTTGAAAATGAAACAGTGGCTCTCAGCACCTAAAACCAAAGAAAATTAATCAAAAAAACATTCAAAATGGACTGAAAAACACACAACTCTCACCTGAACTTAATTCTTCACCTCTGTTCCAGACTCTAGAGCACTGGTTCTAAATGGGGGCATTTTGAATATTTGTGGGGACATTTTGGTTGTCACAGGGACTGTGGGTTCCACACACACACATAAATGCAAGGGTCAGTGACACTAGATATTCTGCAACACATTGGACAGTCATATAAAACAAAGACTTTCCTCTGTCACATGAAACTTTCAAATAATAGAAGGGAAAACCTGTTTGTAATCACATGAGCCTGGGCCTTCTGCTTTTTTTTTTTTTAATTATGTTATGTTAGTCACCATACAGTACATCCTTAGTTTTTGATGTAGTGTTCCATGATTCATTGTTTGCCTATAACACCCAGTGCTCCATGCAATATGGCCTTCTGCTTTGCATGCTAACAAAAAACATTTTGGGGATGGTTTTGCTATCCATTGCATTTTCCAGGAATGCAACTACTGTGAAAATGAAGAGGAGCTTGCACGTTGTTTTGTTTAGAACTTTACGAAGAGTTAGTCCCATCTTGGAAAAATCAGTTCATTAACAACAGAACCACTTATTGTATTTGAGTTGTCAAAACAATTCAACCACCAGTTTGCATTCATAGCTGTTGTATTAATGGAGGTGCCATGAGCATCTAAGTGCAGGCATCTGACCATTATGACTTCTGGTGTATTAGTGCCTGAATATTTACAGATTGAAATACATAAATTTTATTTTACATTACTTTCCCTTTGTATTATTAGGATATTTCACTGAAGTTTAAAAATATCTTGCACATGAATTTCTGAATTTCATTTCGAGATGATAAATAGAATGTTATAAAATATTTGTTATAACAAGAAAGTGTTGGTTCTGTAAGGATGAGAACTACTGTTTTAGCATATTAATGGAGATGAAAGAAATACTTAAACTGTTCCCAGTACTAGAAGAACTTATTACAGGGCAATCATCATATTGGTTCACAGGACTTGGTGTGATAAAAATTAAAGCAAAAGAAAGGGAAAATGGGCAGTAAACAGATCTGAAGTAAATGGATTACAAAATATTAATAGGAAAGGAAAGGCAGGACTTCAACATAAGGCACTGAAGTCCTCAAAGTCTTCAGGTGACAGATTTTCCTAAGGAACTGTTCAGCTCATTTCAGTCTATTTCCTCTTTTCATCCTCTCGACAGAAGAAGTGGGTAACAACATTCACTTTAATCAATACACTGGGTTTTATATCAGCCAGCTCTGGTTTGCTCTTCTATGAAAAACCATGCCTTCTTTTTTTCCATAGTGAATATTTTTTCTAGTGAAGGTTCTGATTATCCTTAAAATTGGCTACTCATGAGATCCACAGAACTAGTTTATGAAATCACAGACATTCCTTGCCCTCTTCTCAAGCATAAAGAATCACACAGACATCTTCGGCTAACTGCACTACCACTATAAATTCTATCTGAACAGAAGCAGCAGGTTAGTAGAGCATAAAATTGTGGCTCCCAGGAAAGCTTTGGTAGTTAAAGACTGGCTATCCTATTCTACTAAGCTGTTCTGAGACCCTAAGAAAGTCACTTAACCTCCCCATGAATTAGTTCTCCTAAGCAGAAAGGAAGATGAGAAAACATTTATTTCTTTTTTAGTGCCTGCTCTAGTAGCACACACACCAAAACTGGAACCGTACTTTTCCTTTGCCTGCTACCCCAGGATGCTCAGCTAAGCTAAGCTCATCAGTTAAGCAGCTTGAGAATCTCAAGAAAGATGTTTCATTCAGTGTTGTTAATTATTGACTGGGACTGACACACTAAAAGCCAAGAAAATCTGATATTTAACATCTGCTTCTAAAAGTCGGAAATCTGTAGCAGCTGTGAAATGGTTCTATCATCCTTTGATTCTGCTCAAGGTCAAAACTGTTCTCCTTTCAAGAACAAGGTTGATTTTCTCATATCATTCACTTATGGCTTAACCTGAATTCTTCCAGAACTCACTTCCTTGTAGAGGTCATATAAACACAAATAATTCAAATGTCTTCCTCTTGACAGAAGCTGTGCCTCCCAGGAGCTTCAGTCACCTCATAGCATTTGCCCTGTTCTCTCTGTTGCCCAGGTTCCCTCTATTCACCAAACTGCTTGTGGAAGGCAGTAATATGGTTACCACTCTTGACAGCATCTATGCTAGAGATCTCATTATTTCCTTCTCAGTCATAAACTCCTCTTTGAAAGCTTGCTTCTTTCAGAGCCAGGGAAGAGACTCTGTACTAACTATGTAAGCCTGCTCCCTTTGCCAGAGCTGATAGGACCAGAGGAACTGACCTATAGAATGAGCTGAGCAAATCAGATTCTCTAGTTCAAGAAAAGGCGAAGTCTCTGTTCCTTCATTCAATCTGAGTGGACCTTTGAATACTTTGACCAATAGCATTTGGCAGAAGTGACTCCCAGGCTAGGTAAAAAAGGCATGCAACTTCCACCTGGATCTTCTGGAATGATCATTCTTTGGATTCCCCCCTCTTAGGACACTTCCTCCCAAAACACTACATTGCCATATCAAAAGTGTGATTATCTTTTGGCCCCCATGCTAACGAGCCCACGTGTAGACACTCTGGCCAACAGTACCAGTGAAGCCCATTCCTACACCAAGGTACTAGAAGTTTAAATATGAAGAAGCTATCTTGAAAATGGCTCCTCCAGCACCAGGTCCCCAGCCATGTAAGTCTTTCCAGCTGAGGCCCTGCACACCAAGAGGAAAGACAAGCCATTCCCCTTATGCCTTGACCCCTAGAATCCATGAGCACAGTAAAATGAGCTTGGGGTGGTTTGTTACCTAGCAGTAGTAACTAAACACCAAACACATGAATGACAGTGCCCCAGAATGAAGATCTGCACACTTCTATGAGAGTTTCCAGAGCTGCCTTCATTATATCCTTCACTAACTCTGCCTATTCAGCTCTTCCTTAAGCCCCCCAAAGATTCTATTCTTCTAATAATCCTCCCTTTTTTCTTGAGATAATCTGAACAGATTCCCTCCTTATAATACAATATACTGTAAGGGAATGCCCGTCATGAGGCTGTCCATGAAAAAAAGTGCTGTCTCCTGTTGCAATCCAAACTGCTAATTCTCACGGAACCTCAGGGTTCTTAGGATAGTCCCACATAGTGGGGTAAAATTGGTCCTGTACTATAAAGCAGCACTAACAATGCCCAGAGTCTCCCACAAGAGAGACACTTAAAATTCCTCTAAGTTTCTTGCCCAAATCCTTGTTCCCTTTGGAATTCAGATCCAGACGAGGAGTTAAGCAGAGGACAGATGATACCTGTGACTGGAGGAGCAGCACTGTCCCAAAGTGACACTGAGGTCTCACTGTGATTGCCTGGATGATGAGCTAGGTAGGACTAAGGATTCTCTCCAACTCAGCTTCCCATAGTATCTGGAGTTTCCTGCTATAGCCAGACAGGATACAACTTCCCATGGCCCAAGGTCTCCAGTGGCTGGGAAGCTGGTAATCCCAGACAACAGCTGTAAAAAGCTGGCATCTAAATCTATATTGCTTGAGAAGTTTGGGTTCCATGACTGAGAAGGATCTCTCACATTTGCTTATAGAAAAAGGAAAATAATGTGGGGTGTGAAGATGTGATTTTTCTTTGTAACATAGACACTATGACATGTCCAGTAGAGGGCCCTGGCCAGTGACACATATCTTTGGGGAGTGCTGGAGTATGGGGGACCGAGACCTTCTTTTGCTAATGTTGACCTGGTAAGTTCTCTCTTTCCTTAAGAAAGCCTACTGAATATTCCAAGCTTTGAGAAATTTGTCTTAAGTCCTGGGATGTGCCAGGGGTTGAATCAGAAGGCATTCTTAGCATGACATCATCACATCCTCTCCGTTGTCCTCAGGTGCATGTCTATCCCATATATTAGGAATCAATTTTAAAAAGATATCCACTCCTTCTTCTCTTAGACAAACAAACAAAAAACAAACAAATAAATACCATGCATGGAACCCCTGCACACTGCTTTCCATGTATTGTGTCATTTAATCTCAACAGCAATCCTATATTGTAAGGGCCATTCTTTATTAGCCCCCATTTTACAGATGAGGAAACTATTAATTGGAAAAATTAAGTAATTATCCCAAAGTTATACAGCTGATAACTGGCTGGGGCAGGATTTAAAGCCAGTTTGGGTCAAAGTAGGAACTCTTACTCCAACAGTCTAACTAAACCTTGTAATATTATCCAACAGATTATGAGATGAGACCCTATTTACCACTATCTGCATAAATTTCTTCCTGTACTGAGAAATGTATCTAAACATATTTGTCTGGATGCCTAGATGCCTCAGTTGGTTAAGTATCTGCCTTAGGCTCAGGTCATGATCCCAGGGTCCTGGGATCGAGTCCCGCATCAGGCTCCTTGTTTGGTGGGGAGCCTGCTTCTCCCTCTGTCTGCTTATGCTCTCTCTCGGTCTCTCTCTGACAAATGAATAAATAAAATCTTTAAAAAACCCCACATATTTATCTAGGTAGTCTCCCCTTAGATGTCTCTGACTCTGATGTTCAGTCAGGTAAAAAAGCTACTGCTTTTTGCCTTTAATTTTACTTTTAAGGATATACAAAAACTTCCCAGAAGACATGTGGACACTGAGTTTTAATGAAATCAATTTCAGATCCCACTCCTCAGATCTTTCTTTTGTAACTTTGGTCGGCCTGAGATGGTTCTCCTTTCCCACCTTTCCTTCACATTTGCCCTCCTGCCACATTGCTAAAGAACAGCATGTCCCACATTCATCAGAATCTTACAATGTAACATTGCCCAGAGTATAAAAACTTACTGGAGGTCAAAGGAAGAATTTGAAAATGCATTCTTTCACCTGGCGGACATACTTAGGGCAAGGTGTCACCCAGATGATGACCTACCCATCCATCTTCTTCCCTCCCCCAACCCTCCTTTCTTTCCTTCTATGCATGCACCCATTCATCCATCATCCAGCTATCAATCCTAGAACGAGAATTAAGACATAGGATGACTTTTATAGGGAATTGTTTTCATATCTTCACTTTGAGTTGAAAAATGAAAACAGGCATTTTCTGATAGAAAAGTAAGTCTGATTTGGCCCTTTTGTTTGACAGTAAGGACTGACTTTAACAATAAGCTAAAAAGTAGCCATTTCTCAAAATTTAATGATCTAAATATGTGGCTCAAGATTTGCACTAAAATTTTTTTTTAAAGATTTTATTTATTCGACAGAGATAGAGACAGCCAGCGAGAGAGGGAACACAAGCAGGGGGAGTGGGAGAGGAAGAAGCAGGCTCCCAGCAGAGCAGGGAGCCCAATGCGGGGCTCGATCCCATAACGCCAGGATCACGCCCTGAGCCGAAGGCAGACGCTTAACCGCTGTGCCACCCAGGCGCCCCTGCACTAAAATTTTTAAAGCTCATATGTAATATGCCAGAAATTATATCCTTTGTACCTATTTAAACTTATGATGAGGGGTGCCTGGGGGGCTCACTCGTTAAACTTATGATGAAAAGTTTTATGTGTCAATTTATAAATGAGCAAGAGGACTCTCTAGTTTTCAAAATTCTTTTAGAAGATATGCAAACATTCGTATTTTTTTTGAAGTCATGGTTTTAAAATACTCATCAGTGCCTTTCCCTAGCTTGTGCTTCCCAAAGCTAAAGAGGCCTCTGGGGCAGGGTGCATACCTGCGTGATTCAGGACAAAATATCACCACCCAGAATCCAGTTGCCATTATGGGCCTCCTATTCCTACAACGCTGCTTTCTTCTAGAAACCTTATGATCAACTACTGTTTAAACTATGATGCACTCGTTGCACCCTTTAGACTTTTTCCTGTCATCAACTCTTACTTTTGGGTGGCTGGCCATGCTGTGATTCGTGTTAGATCCTTGTCTGCCCTGAATAATCATCCTACCTTCTGCCTGTGTCTTAATATCAAACATTTATGTTCCTTTGCTTGGGTTTTATGACCTAGTCTAAAGTGTAACCAGAGTATATCTTTTCTACATTACTGTCAGAAATGATCGTAACTGCCTATGTAATTGCATTAAAAATAGTCTGTCTGATTCTGAAGTCATAGAGGAGGGAAGGAATCAGCCCTGACCAGAGGCAGACTTACCTGAAGCTAATGCAGCTTACACTTGAGGGTCCATCCTTGCACAAGCCCTTTCTAAGGCCTGGCTCATGTGTTTTTGAAAAATCTGGAGAAGATATTTGAAGTAAGAAGTAATCAAGTAAGAACACTGTCTGTTTTTACTCTGACCAGCCCTCGGTTATATTTTTCCTGTATAGAGGGAGGTTAGCTTAACCTCCAGTGGGGAGCTAGCTAAGGGGCACTTGAGTTGAGGATATATCAAGTTTGAGCACACAGAAATATATTTATGTAGCTTGCAGTTGCTTTCACATATTGTTAAGGTTTTGCTAGCAAGTTTTCACAGGCCCACCGGGGGAAGAGCCAGGATTCAAATTAGAATTTGGCTGGCTCTAAGGCCAGTGATACTAATATTACACCATGCTACTTTCATATACTCGATGGTCCACCAACGGCCTTGCACTTCTTGAATTAAAAGCACGCCAGATAGTCTATCTTGAGGCACCTGCCAAATTTTGACACTTTCCCCCTTGCCTGCCTCGCTCCAGCACACCTTCCTAGTTCTGTCCCCCACGGCTGCCCTACTTGTACAATATACTGAATCCAAACTGGACACCATGCCTTTGCCAGATCATACCATTGCTCTCCTTTGACCTAAAATGGCCTTGCTAAGGGGTGCCTGGGTGGCTCAGTTGGTTAAGCGGCCGACTCTTGATTTTCAGCTCAGGTCACGATCTCAGGGTCATGAGACTGAGTCTCACGCCTGGCTCCACACTCAATGCGGAGTCTGCTGGGGATTCTCTCTCTCCCTCTGCCCCTTCCCTTGCTCCTGTGGTCGCTCCCTCTCTCTTTCAAAATAAAATAATAATAAAAAAATGGCCTTGCTCCATTACATCTCAGTACATTCTTATTGGTAATCTGACATTCAGCGAAGATAAATAAAACTCATAATGCACCATTACAACAAGGACAATAATAACCAACTGCCTTATGAGTATTATAAATTCAAGGAGTATTTATGATTAGCCACTGCATCAGAAAACTTCAAATGACCTAAAATCTTTCAGCTGATGCACGTAAGAAACTTTGATAGAGGTTTTCCCAGGTTTGGTAGCAATTCTCAAAATTGACACGACATTACCAAACAAGTTGAAAAGCTGAAGGAGACTTTCTAAAACATCAGTTTTAAAAAACAAAACAAAATAAAATCCTGCAAATTTTGTTCAACCATTCTAAAGGACAGACTGAGTTATCTTCTTAGTCCCTCTACAGGAAATAATGTTACAAACACATCATTATAGGAAGAGGTAAACAAAGAGTATGTCAAAAATGTGGGAAAAATAAAACATGTGTCAGACTATAGCATATATTAGGCAATTAATAAAAATATTATTATTTGGGGGGGCACTTGGGTGGTGCAGTCAGTTAAGCGTCTGACTCTTGGTTTCACCTCAGGTTGTGATCTCAGGGTCATGCAATTGAGCCACACATTGGGCTCCACACTCAGCATGGAATCTGCTTGAGATTCTCTCTCCCTCTCCCTCTGCCCCTCACACTCATGCTCTCTCTTTCTCACTCTCTCTCTCAAATAAATAAATAAATATTTTGAAAATTAAAAATAAGAATAAAAATGTTATTTTCTAGGTTCTATAACATTTGGGTATTTGTTACCTCTTTAAATTTGCAACTTACTGTGATTTCTTTTCTCATTCTAAATAAATCTGCATTTTGTACCTAATTTTTATTCTCTTACCCTAAACAGGGTTCTCCAAATTATGTAAGACTCAGGCCCCAGGAAACCTGGGCCTCTCCCTGTCCTGCCTGAGGAACCTGACAAACCAACAGAACATGGGCAGCCTCCGGGCTCTGTGGTCACCACCATTTTCTTCCTTATTCCCATGCCCTTTGACTGCTGTGCAGCACCTACTGACGGGCTTGTGGGGCACAGGTAGAAGAGCAGGTTAATGATCCAGATTTCAGATGGCTCTCCAGGACTTACACCACACTCTACTCCTTCAAAGGAGCTGGAGCTGGACAACCTGATCTCCCGTGCGGCTTTGGGACAAATGTGGACAAGGACAGTTTTATTGTCCGCTAGGCAAGCATGTGCTCATTTTTATAAATGGAATGCATTCGATGATGTAATACAGCACTAAGAATTGTTCAATTTACCCTTAACTGTCAACAGCTTTTAGATCCATTTATGGTTTTTTGGGAGCTGGTTCGGGGTTCCCTGAGAACCTGTGCCATCAACACAGGCATCTAAAATAAAATAAAAAAATTTACGTTAATGAAAAGTATACATTATAAATACTTAAAGAATATTTATTTGTTTAGAGTTTAGAGTGACTGTCCATGCACTTGAAAATTTGGTTTTTGGTGAGAGAACATAGTTAAGGAAGGGATGCGGGGAAAACATTCAAAGCAAATATTCTTAGAGTGATATTTTAGTTGCTTTGCATAGCAAATGGATTCAGATAGATGCAAACGATGAGACCTGTTCATCAAGTCATAAAAATACATCGGAGACCTTCAAGGAAAATAAACCTCCAATGCTCCAAACATCCCAAAAGTTAACTGAAAGAACGTCCCTGACTAAAGCTACTAGTAAATACTTGTTATCTTCACTGACCAGCAGGAGAAAAGAACATATCTTATTACACAGAATCAAGGGAAAACGAACTTCCAATATGGCAATGAAAATAGAAGTTCTTCACATTTTAAGTGCTGGCTTTACAGAATAGAAAAAGTTACTACAAATTCACTTGAACTTCACAATACTATAATGGGACATTGCCCACACGTCAAACCACATTTTAATAAGGCCCTTGCAGGTTCTTTAGTAAGGAAACTATCTGGGATAATGCCCTACGCTAGTCTTGACCTCCAAAATTGTTTGCGCTAAAGTGGCAGCTCTCGACCTTGGCTGTGCACTGGAATAACCTGGGGAGATTTAAAAACTACTGAGGCCCGGGTCCCACTGCTCAGAGATTCTGATTTAATTGGTCTGGGTGCAGTCGGGGCATAAGCCCCCACCCCCAAATGATTCTAATACAGCACAAAGGTTGAGAATGACTGCTTTAAAGCAGTTCTCAACCTCCAACACTATCAACATTTTGGGCCAGATAATTCTTTGCTGTGAGGTCTGTCCTGTACATTCCAGCATATTTTACCAGCATCCTTGGCTTCTACTCACTAGATACCACTGGTCCTCCCCCCAACTTCTCCTCCTTAATGACACTAAAAATGCCTCCAGATATTGCCAAATATTAGGAGATGGGGTAAATGTGTTAAAAATTGTCCCTGGTTGAAAACCACTACTGTAGAGTACTATAGTAAACCAATTTTATTATTTTGGGCTGTTAGAAAACAATTCCTGACAAATAAAAGCAGGGCAAAACAGAACCTCATCTGAGACTCTAGTAAGTAGGACCAGTGCACACCAGTGAACAGTGTGCACTGATCTCCAAAGAACAGAATGTAACCAAGTACCTCCAAATGCTTAGAAATAGAGAAAATGCTGAGGAGGTCATCAATCCAGTACGACTTAAAAATAGCCATTTAAAAATTAACACAACTGCAGCTACTCAGGGATTTATAGATTAGAAGTGGACTTGACTGCATCTGTCACGTATGACCTCATTCCATTTTGTAAAGCTTTCACATTACAAAAAAAAAAGCTAAAATCTTGTCAACAGGCAACTATTTTTAGACAAGCTCATTTTCTTTGGTGGCTCTGGAATACTGATTTCCCCTACAGGGTAAGGTTTACAAGGAAGTACAGTCAACTGAAGAGGCTTGACGATCTGACATATATAGCCAAAAGGGAAAATTAACACGCCTAATTGTACTCTGAGCACTCGATCTTCCTACATTTTATTTGCAAATGCAATTACACCAGGCCCGTAACATTTTCAGGTATGATTTTAAAACACATGTAGGCCTTCAGATAAGTAGGCAAATTTGGCTGAGTTTATTTCCTTCTATTTATGTGGGCCAACACGTTCGGCAGGCTGAGTCTAAGTGCAAAAATCAAATGCATCTCTAATTCTGTGAGGGCATTTTTATTTTTCCTAGCTCTTTTAATGTTTAATCTCAGACTGAATCTTGTGTAGATCAGAAAGCAATTTTAAAAGAGTGGTAGGTAAAAAAAAAAAAAAAAAAAAAAAATATATATATATATATATATATATATATATATATATATGCATTCTCTCAAAAATAACGCTTTTCTCCAAACGTTTTTTAAAAAATCTAGCCACAGGGTCACCCAGGTGGCTCAGTCAGTTTGGCGTTCAACTCTTGACTTTGGCTCAGGTCATGATCTCAGGGTCCTGAGGGGGACCCCCTGTGGGGCTCTGCACTCAGCGGGGAGTCTGCTTCAGATTCTCCCTCTCCTTCTGCCCCTCCCCCTGCTCATGTGTGCTCTCTCCTTCTCTCTCAAATACATAAATTAATCTTTTAAAAAAAATCGAGCCACAATGAAGCAGTTTCTAGGAAATCAGGGAAAGTTACTTGCTAGTTCCATCCACAGTCTTGCACTGACACTGACACAATGAGAGACTTGTTTACTGCTGTTTTCTCTCGGAGCAAAGAATCGGAGGTGAGAATTTGGTAGGAAAGGAGAAGCCCACAGCATGGGAAATTATGGAATAGTAAAAAGTGGAAAAGACAGACAAGATATTCAGTGACTTCATTGTTGCTTCTTTACTTTTTCCCTACACTAAAGAAGAGGCAGCCAAGAAGCAATAAAGGAGAGGAAACTCTTTTTACTGAGGGCCACTGCTGGGTCAAATGTAAAAATAATTTCTCTATTCTAATCAACTATTTTAAAAATGTAAAACAAAACAGTCATCAAATTATTTAATAAATATAAAAAATTTAAATGTGATGAATTTTAGAACATAACCAGCTAAAGGAAAGAAACAAAGAAAGAAAAATAAAGTGAGGGAATGAGGAAGGAGAGACAGACAGAAACTACTACCAGCTACAGAGCAATGTCTTCATCTTTTTTTTTTAGATTGTATTTTATTTATTTGCCAGAGAGAGAGAGAGCACAAGCAGGGGGAGGGGGAGAGGGAGAGGGAGAAGCAGACTCCCCGCTGATCAGGGAGCCTGATGCAGGGCTCAATCCCAGGCCCCTGAATCATGACCCGAGCAGAAAGCAGATGCTTAACCAACTGAGCCACCCAGGCGTCCAGTGCCTTCACCTTGAAGCAGTTAGGATACTGCTGTGAAAACAAAGCTGCAGTTTCACACCCGCAGAAATAACTGAAGACTCTGGCCCAGATGTTTGTCTCCCTGCCAAATTCTCATGTTGAAATCCTAATATGACGGTATTTGCAGGTGGGGCCTTTTGGGAGGTGATTAGGTCACGAGGACAGCACCCTCTGGAGTGGGCTTAGTACCCTTTTAAAAGAAGCCAGAGAGAGCTCCCTAGCCCCTCGCACTGTGTGAGGATGCAATGAGGAGTCAGAAGTCTGTGAGCAAGAAGAGAGTCCCTACCGGTTAATGTCGACATCCTGATCTCAGACTCTAGAGTCTGCAGAATTGTGAGAAATAAATTTCTGTTGTTTATAAGCCACTCGGTCTGTGGCATTTGTTATAGCAGCCTGAACGGACTAAGATACCAGGAATTGTGTTAGGAAGCTCTAGAAGGAAAGATCCTCGTGAATTAGAGGAGTCAGAAGTAATACTCAAAATATTTAACAACTGATACATTCATGGCGCATTGGCACTGGCCAAAGGAAACACAAACTGCCGTTGTGGGAAAGAATGCTAAGTCTAAACAGTCCTAAGACCATTCTAGTGCTGGGCTGAATGCTCCAGCTTTGGACTTAAGGGAAGCAGGATGAAGGTATGGATGAGAAAATGAGAGGACATGTGATAACAGAGAAGGGAGGTGAAGGAGTTGGCAGAGTTAAGAGTAGATATTTTTACAACTCAGACAGTGGTAGCTAGCCTCCAAGATGCCCCCAGTGATCCCCACCTCCTGGTACTCATACCCTTGTGTGGTCCCCTCCCACACTGAGTGAGGATTGGTCTTTGTGACCAATAGCATATGGCAGAAATTATGGTATGTCACTTTCAATAGTAGGTTACAAAAGACTGCCATTCAATGTTGGGTACTCCCTTGCTCTTAGATCTCTCAGAGGGAAGCCACGTAGCAAACAGTCTTAAGGAGAGGCCATGGGGAAAGAACTGAGGCCACTGCCAAGAGCCACATGAGTAAGCTGGAAAGTAGTACCTCCAGCCCCAGTCTTCAAGGACTGCTGTCCTGGCTGACAACTTGACTACAACTTCACAAGAGAACCAACCGGGAAACTGTGTGAGAGGATAACAGTTATTGTTTAACGCTGCTAAGGTTTGGAGTGATTTGTTATGCAGCAAGAGATAACTAATACATGGCATTGGGAGAAAACAAACCGAAAACAGAGTACCAATGACCTTGAGGAATTGCTCTTCCATTCAGAACAGCACAAGGAAGAAAGAGGAGGTTGACAGAGCCAGTATTTTGCTGGTTTCTGTTGTGCCCTCTGTGAGAAGTTAGTTCATGCACGGTAGAAGATAGGTAACTCTCTGCCATGAAGGGGTTTGAAAAATGCCCCTGTATACCAACTAAAAATATGCCAAGTTAGGAAATGGCAAAGGTAATAACAGAAAGGCCATCACTGTTAGAGCATCTACCCTGTCATTTTCCATACATTATCTTTAATCCTCATAAAAGGCCCCATAAGGCATGATATTATCATAAGGAATTATCCTGAAGCCAGTTTGGCTTCAAAGTCTAGGCTGTTTTCATTGCGCTATACTTCCCTTGCAAGAAAATCAGTAGAGGTTTGGCTATAATTCGGGAAAGACGATCAGACTAAAAGGCCAACTAAAGTAGCAAGTCAGGCGACTTGTCAGACACAGGAAAATCAAGCTTGGGTGAAACAGAGGCAACCACCAGGGAGTAAGATCAGAAAATGGTGAATCTGATACGGATTCAAAGGGGCACATGCACCCCGATGTTCACAGCAGCATTATCAACAATAGCCAAACTATGGAAAGAGCCCAAGTGTCCATCAACTGATGAATAGATAAAGAAGATGTGGTATATATACACAATGGAATATTACTCAACCATCAAAGAATGAAATCTTGCCATTTGCAATGATGTGGATGGAACTAGTGGGTATTATTCTAAGTGAACTAAGTCAGTCAGAGAAAGAAAAATACCATATGATCTCACTCATATGTGGAATTTAAGAAACAAAACAGATAAACAGAGGGGAAGGAGGAAAAAAGAGAGAAGGAAGCAAACCATGAGAGATTCTTAACTACAGAGAACAAATTGAGAGTTGACAGAGGGTGGTGGGTGGGGGATGGGCTAAATGCGTGATGGGTATTAAGGAGGGCACTTGTGATGAGCACTGGGTGTTATATATAGGTGATTAATCACTAAATTCTACTCCTGAAACCAAAGTTACACTATATGTTAATGAACTAGAATTTAAATAAAAATTTGAAACCAAACAAAAGGAAGAAAGAAAAAATGTTGAATCCACATCAGCTCAATGCCCATGGGTCCTATTCTCTTTCAGGTGAACTTTTTTTTTTTTTTTTTCAATAAGGCTATCTCTCACTGCACTCTGGTACCAGTGCTGGCTCAGGGCATAAACACTTCCAAGAACCCTATGGCATAAGCCCTGGAGCCCAGGTGTTCATTGGCAGGGTACTGAGTTGGTCTCACTACTGATCTTCTCTGGCCTTGACACTGCAGTACCATAATGGCTGACCTTGTTGCTGAGTTCCGTTCTTAACTTATTCCAGGCATATACATGATGACTTAGGGGTGAAAAGCTTTACTGAAAACAAGAATGGCTTTCAGCCTTATTCTATTCTATTTCCATTGCTGAAGATAAGGGGAAATATACTAGGAAGGTTTGTTTAGTTCTATTTATTTTTTGAAAATTTTAAAAAAATAGAAAATGCATGAACAAAGTTAAAAATTGGAATACAATGAGAGGATAAAAATGTAAGTCTCCTTCCCAGCTTCTCCTCTCCAGAGTAACCACTGTTGTGAATTATCTGTGGAAGGTAATTAATTTTTACACATGTGAAAAGCTGGATCTCACTGTGCCACTCAGGTGGAAGAGCCCAGATACTTGAATTCATTAGCCATAAAAATGAGGATTAGTCAATTATTTTGGTTTGAGCTAGGAAGCTGCCAACTGTTACATCAAGCAAAATACCCTCTCCTTTTGTCTTCTGCTGTATGTAAGATTTTTCTATAAATGCACTTGAACGCTCTCTGCATTGGGTAAAGCCAGCTGCTGTACCAGAGCTTTGGAAAACATGAATAATATATCCTTGGCTTTTAAAGATGGTTGTTATGCAAGAAATGACAATAAGACAAACTCACATACGTTTCCTATAAACTTGTTTTAAGATTTCATTTGTTGTGCTCGTGTGGGACATCTCCTACATACCATCTTGCATTCTCTTCGTCCCACCTCTTAAGCTGGCCACTGGTGCAGGGACCAGCTCAGCCCAGATACAGCCTTGCCCTGAGCCATTTATCACTTGCTTCCTTCCTGGGAGCTTCCCTGATGCCAAGGTGTGGGAAACCTGCCGAATCCACTCAGCACTCAGGCATACGTAAACCAGAAGTGTGGAGAAATTCATATCTGCAGAGCTAACATCGACAAAAGAGGAGTGGGACTAGTAGCTAACTGCTTCCCCTTTCACCTCCTGGTGGATGGTTCTGGGATGCAGTTTATAAGCTTCCTTTGTAGGCATAAGCAGCAGTCGCCCTCTGGGGAGGCCAACTCCATAATGTGTCCTTGTTTCTCTTTTCTTTTGCCTCCTTTTGCACTCCCAACGCCCCTCACTCCCATTCCTTGGGATTGCATTCCTAAATTAACTATCTGCACTCAAGGCTTTTGTTCTAGGCTCCGCTTTAAGGGAACCCAGGCTGAGGTAATGTTGTTCAATGTCCTGTTTACCAGGTGCCTTTTGAAAAGGTCTACATAAGCTCAAGTACAGAAGAGAAGTCGCCCCACTGAAGAATGTTTTTATTTTGTCTGTTCTTCATGGTTAGTACCTTTGCTGCCTTCTCTTTTCCGGTGTTGCTTTTCTATTTTTATTGTAACACCATTATTGTACGTGTGTCTCTATTGATTGTATGTAAATCAAACTCTGAGGAAGCAAGTAGGATATAAATAACAAGAGTGCCATTTGCGTTACCTCCTTGAACGAGAAGGACTGAGATCAGAGGAATGGAAAGTTCTGACTCAGGAAGAAGCCGGTTAAGGTGTCATTTTGAGGCAGGTCTCACTAGAAGATGAATTTATAGAGACAAAGTCAACATTAGCAATACATTCAAAGGGAAAAGACTTCTAAGTAGACTGTCCTTCCCCATTTCTTAGACTCTCAGCGCTTAGCCAGAGCCCGGTACACAGTGGACATACGTGTGTGCTGGATGAACGGGGATTGTCCCAGTGATCTCTCTGTGGTTGATCCATAGTTCCCTTGGACTGATGACAGAACTACAAGAGCACATTCAGGTGCTTCTTGGAGGGGAGGTCCTGCAGAGAGTCTTCATCACACGGGCCTCATCAGAAATGGCCTCAGCCACACAGCCTGGAGACAAGGACATTAACTAAAGAAAGAAACACACTGAGAACTCCTCCGGGCAAGAGAGGGTGGCTTGAAAACAGTGCCTTTCAGGAGGCAATTTACCAAATGAAACTTCAGAGTGTCTAGTAGCTCCCAAAGATTAAATTTAACATTCTTGCAAAATGACATTAAACAGCAGTCCAGCTGCCTATGATTAAAGATCTTCCGAGTCTGAAAGTCAGCCAGAGGATGCATTTTGCTTACATCTCACTACTGCAAATGGACAGTCACGGTACATTAGAAATTCTGGCACTTTAAAAATTATCCTATTTTTCCCTACAGACTGAAGGTTTTACAATTAACTTGGATCTCATTAAAATTTATTACAAGCATTCCAACGAAGTCTGTAGAATCTTGGTTACAAAATTCCAATAGTGCAGAGAGGAAGAGATACAGAGAGTATCAGCAGCCCTTCTCTGGCTGGCCAATGCAGTCTAAATTGTGACCACCTGGTACAATTATTTTCTTTGAAGTGTACACATTTTCTTCAGTCCTCGTAATCAAATACTACTTTAGAGCAGGTAATAACATTACTTCCCTTGTGGCAAACAATGACAACTTGATTAGAAAGATAAACACAGCTCCACTGAAATGTTTTAATCACTAGAGGTGGCACTTCCTGATTCTAAATCTCAGTGTTCGTTTCCAGTATTCTCAGCAAAGTTCCTCAAAATTTAAAATTTTATTCTGCACACTGCAAAACTTGGATCAATGTCTTTTCAGAGTGAATATGAGACTTTCCGTTAAAAATGCAAGATGAAGTTGGAGAACATGATTTTTTTAAAAAAAATAACTCCCCATCATCTTGCTTTTACAAAATTCAGTCTGAATTATCTTTTCTTTAAATTTTGGAGATCTCATAAGAAAACAGGCAACGCTGACATATATTGATGTAAGCTAATTAATGTAAACGAATTAATACTAGTTGGAGAGCAACACTTAAAATGTGGAAGGTGGGGGTGCCTAGGTGGCTCAGTCAGGTAAGTGTGCGACTCAGTTTTGGCTCAGATGATGATCTCAAGGTGATGGGATGGAGCCCTGTGTGGGGCTCTGTGCTCAGCACAAAGTCTGCTTGAGATTCTCTCTCTGCCTCTTCCCTAACTTGCACACGCATGTGTGTGTTCTCTCTCAAATAAACAAATAAATCTTAAAAAAAAAAAAAAGTGAAATGCGGAAGGTGATGCTAGAGGGCGAGTATAGGTACTGGCACATAATCACAGGAAGCAAAGAAGAAATAAAGCATTAGTCACAATAACCCTGCCTTTAAAAATGCAACTGACATTACGGTTCAAGAGGCTTACGGATTCTCTTATGATTTTCTGATTTAAGAACATTTCCTCATCCCAAATCTAATTCCTTCCTCCTCAACACATTCACTGTCCTCCAAATACACCCTTTTCAGCACGGATTGCACTGTCCTCCAATTCTATGCTTCTACTGCTGTCTCTGCACACACACATACTTGCAGTGAAGGCCACGTGGTCATCTGGGCATTCCCAGTGGCAGGCACCATGCCTGGCTCACAGGAGCTCAATGTTTACAGGGTGAATACATGAATAAACCAATGAATGTTAAATGAACTAAAGACAGAATCACACATTGGTAAAGCTGAGAGCAACTGAAGAAAATACCTAACGTAATGTCCTTTTTAACAGTGGAAGAAAGCAAGCAGAGAGAGGTGCAATGTCCCATCACAGAAATGAAGACTGGCCCCAGGGTTTGTGGATCACATGTTTGGATACTTTCCAACATCCATGGCCTAGAGTTTTCTAGTTTGTAGATGGCAAAGTCACTTTGTTATTACTCCCTGACCCTTATCTTTCGGCTTTTGAAATCCATGATAAAAAGGGGGAAAGGGAAGAAGTATAACTGAAATTCAAATTAGCATGGTTAAAAAGATTGCTATCCTTGACCAGAGAGAAGTTCTCAGTTTATAAGTGGATTCTGACTTGCTATTTTAATCTTCTGCTCCCACTGTTATGTGACTAATAATTGGCTGCATTACAAAAGTCCTCATTATTGTTTTGTTAATAATACTACCATTCTTATCTATTCACAGACCTCCAAATTCAGGGATTCTATATGGTGATGAGAACTGAAACGTGAATAAAAAAGGGAGGAACCATGCTGGAAATACTAAAAAGGTTATGTGAATGGTAACTATGGCATATTCACTCAATAGGTTATTATGCAACCATTACCAATTACTTTTCTGAGTAGTTTATAAGAGCATAGAGAAATATGACTACATTTCAGTCCTAAGTGAATATATATATGTATATATATATATAAAATTGGGCATAAAGAACTAAACCCCAACAGAGAAAAATGAGTGAAAGTAATTATACTAAAGATGGCGGTTACATTTAAGTGATAGAATTAGAGATTATCTTTTCTATTTGCCACTTTAAAAAAAAAAGTCCTAAAATGTATCTCTATTACTCTTACATGGAAAAATAAAACAGATTTAATTTTTTATAGAAATTCAGAAGTTGGGGGGTGCCCGAGTGGCTCAGTCGGTTGGTTAATCATCTGACTCTGGATCTCAGCTCGGGTCTTGATCTCAGGGTCATGAGTTCAAGCCCAGTGTTGGGCTCCACGGAGCCTACTTAAAAAAAAAAAAACAACTCAGAAGTTGGTATCAGAGGTTGCACAACGAATACTGAATTTCTCTTAAGTTTCTTTTGGGTCCCGGTTTTTCCCTTTCTTCCAAATCCTGTCATCAAGGAGTATCTTTTGAGCCCAGAAATGAGGTCCTGATTGAAGATATAACATAAGGAAACCTTAGTGTTACTCCTTCCATCAAGACATGTTTGAGAAACATACTGAGAAATTCACTCTATTTGTTAGAGTGAAGAACTTCCTGCAAATGCCTTTTACTGCATTTTTTATGTTCTTAGAAAACCTGAAAGGGCCCTAAATAATTCACAGTCTCTTTCCTGGGTTTGGTTTCCCGATGGGTGTTCAATTTTTTCCCCATGGCAGTAAATGGCTTTCCTTTTGAGATCACTGATTACCCTGACACTAATGGCTCAATTAAATTGTAGGTGTAACTTTAAGGTACCGTCTATTTTGAGAAGAACAAAATAAGCTCAATCGGAGGTAACCTTCCGGCTACTTCCTCAACTGCTTAGAGCACATTCTCCACCCTTTTTAAAAGCTATTTCTCCAAAACGTACATTACAGTACTTGGTGTGTCTTCACGGCAGGTAGCTTTGCTTGGGTCCAGCTCCGGGGAATTTCTAATGCAGAGCTGCATCAGGGAATCTCAAAGCAAAGGCTGAAAAATTAATGCTGCTCTTTCTTTCTCACCTCCTCTGGGAAAGTTGTCTGTGATTGCCTGACACTTGTAAATGGATCTGCAGGTCCCCAGCTTTAACTGAGGCCCAAATGAACACAATAAACAGCCAGCTGAGTTCTCTCCTTCCCTCATCTGCACTCTCTGGTTCACTTCCTACTTGTAAGTGCTCTTTCTACGAGGTGGAAACATAGGCTCGTCGGAAAGCTATATGGGTTTCTAGTGAACTGTCAGAACAGAAATAAAATCCTTCCTGGTCTTAGGTTTAACTCTGAGATGAAGCTCTGATCAGCAACTTAGGCAACTGCGTCCGTGGCCCGCAGCAAGCGGGCACAGCTGGGCAGGCCGCCCACTACAGGTGCACTTGGCTGTTCCCCAGGAGGAGGCGGGCAGCTCTTTACTCCCGTTTCCCATGCCTGAGGGTTCCTGAGTGTGAGGCAGAGAATATCACTCTCAAATAACTGGGCCTACTCTCCTCACAATTCCCTCAATGACAAGGCATTACAAGCCGTACTACTTTATCCTTAACAAGAGAATATGGAGGTTATTTATTTATGCCCAAACTAAAAAACAAACCAAAAAAAACTTAAAAACAACTTGAGATTATTTAGAGAAATATGAATATACCAGCATAAAAATAAATAATACGAGGAAAGATTCCCTCTCCTGCAATTTCAGCCCTTTAACTTTTGCCCACTATGACAAATTAAGAAGATTTATGTTAATCACGCTCTGTGAGACGGTGTGAAATGCTATTTTGATCTCTTCTCAAATCATGCCACTGCTTTCTTTGTAAATGTCTCTATGCTAAACTGAACCTATTGAAATGTGTATGCACCTGTACTTCAAGCCAAATAAAAACATTAATAGATCAAATGCAAAATACACCTTACTTCTCACTCTGAATTTTGCTTAGTATTAATAAATGCTAATAATTAATAAATGCTAATACAAATATCTAAGCTGTCTTAATGAGGATCCATAAATGATGGCTCAGAAGCTCTCCTTCCAAAGCCTAGTTTTGCTTGACTTTTACAGTCTCACACCTCATTCCACTAACAAAAGTATGTCTAGGCATTTTCACGTGCAGATGCCTAGAAAGCTGAAGGACGGCTTTATTTTTTTTAGTCAGATATTTTGTACAAGTTACACGGACTACGTGAGAAGAGAAGAGAAAGGCAATAGAACAAACAGAAGGTTCAAGATGAAGCTACATACAACATTGCAGAAACTATGGCAACCTGAGTTTTCCAGTGTCAAGAGACCAGTTACAGTTTTAGAAATGGAAGACATCTATGAGATCCTGTTCACGCCTTTTATTTAAAGATGTATTTATTTATTTAAGATTGATGTATTCACTTTAGAGGGAGAGAAAGAGCATAAGCATGGGGAGGGGTGGCGGGAGGAGACAGAAACTTTAGCAGACACCTCACTGAGCGCAGAGCACGACGCGGGGCTTGATCTCATGACTGCGAGATCATGACCTGAGCCGAAACGGAGTCAGACAATTAACCAACTGCGCCACCCAGGTGCCCCTGTGCCTTTGATTTATGGGAAAATGGGCCTTAGGGAGGTTTGGTGACTTACTTAAGATCATATACCTGGTTGGCAGTAGAGTTAGAATATAGTCTGGGTCTTTTTGGTTCCAAGAGCTCTTTGAATTATACCACAAAACATCTTTATTCCTGTCAAAACTTAAACCACTTGGATGACAATCTTTCTAAACTGGTTTACACAATTCCTATTTTTATATACAAAATATAACTAACACTTTCTGTGAATCAAGGTCATCACTATGAAGATCAATGATGTCAACTCTATAATATAGAGTATGAATGCTGATTTCACAGAGTGCAGTACAATGCTGGGAATATGACAACTGCTTTTGTGGGTTTCTGTGGATTTACTCTTTACTCATATTCCTCACTGCCCTCAGTGCCTCTGCTCCAGTTATCATCCCCTTTCCCCACCTTCTAATTCTAATTTTAAACTCATGTTTTCTACAGTTTATTCTCTAGAGTACAATGAAACGCAGACAAATGCCCGCCATATTCATTGCAGCATTATTCATTATAGCAGAAGGAAAAACAAAAACCACAAACGTCCAACATAGTAGAAGAATGTTTAGTGAGTAGTACTTTCAAGAACAGAATATTGTGCGGCCGTCAAAGTTATCTTCACGTAGAGGTTTGATAATGAGGAAGCCCTGACATACCAATGTTAAGTAAAGAAAGCAGAATATAAAACTGCAGAATATCAACCATATTGCTAGAATTACTATTCTCTTATACCATTCTCCTATCTCTATTTCTGCAATAAAAATGTAACACTCAAAGTCAGAAAAAGAATTTTAAAAAAGAAAATAGCACACTGGAAAATATAACTAACTGATCAGAACAATATAAAATAAAACATATATAGACTCTAGGTGAAAATCTAAAGCCTCTGTTGTACGGGCTTGTCCATGAATTCAGCAACACGGTATGGTTGCCGGTGGTGTTTCCTTACTGCCCAATTCTTTGCTAAATTTCAGGTATGTCAGGTTGCCGGATATTTGAACTGTTGATGAGTAAAGCATTAAGGTATGTATGCTTAAAGGAAAAGAGAGAATGCTGAGAAGAAAACACTAAGAAAGAGGAGGGAGGGAGAAAAGGTTCTAAGCCAATGCTTTCAGACAAGTGTCTAAGGATTTTTTTTCATTAATTGGTTTTTAGAAGTTTAGAAGCCACAGATGGTGGCAACTGTCATTAAGTCACTCAGACTGATTTATCAGTGGATGAGCATTAAAGACAAATTAACCTCTCTAGAGACCAGGCTAGTGTCCAATTAACAATTAACTACTTCCTTGAGCTAGGAGAGCTGAATTAAGAATGTAAGAACATCAAAGCTGGGATAGCATGAGAAGCTAAGCAGTTGAAGCAAATGAGTGTCTTAGGATAGGATGTTTAGATCTGAAGGTACTGGATATTTTTTTTATACCAATTTTCTATCCCAATTCTTTTGTAGTATGATGAAATATCTTTCTGTTAAATAGCAATATCTTTTTTGTATTTTCTCCTTTCTTTAAATGAAATCTTTAGAACATGGGTAATGGAGGAGGAGGCAGTGACCTTTTGATCTGACAACACACAGTGACATTCATTTATTCATACACATATGCTCAGTCCCCATAAAATGTGTCGCCTCATGCAGGAAGGACCCAGGGCAAACTGTGCCCGGAGTAGGTGATTTAACAAACAGATGCTGCTTGACTTCTCAAAGCATCTGAAGAACATTTTTTAAAATTTCATTTTTTTAAAAATTTCCCTCTGCCTTTGCGAACATCACATGCCAAGAAAACACCCTTAACAGTACTTTAAACTGGTCTGAGGGACAGACAAGATCCAAATCTGTTCTCATTCAACATTAGCAGCATTTGCGATATGATTTCTAAGGACTTCCCCAAACATGCTGTTTTATTATGATTACCCTGTGAGATATTACTAGCCCAACTTCATAGATGCAGAGACAGAGGCTATAAGAGATTAAATTGCTAAAGATCATACCAATATGAAGCTAGAGGAAAGTCCCCCAATTTAGATCTCTAGCTCCCAATTCTGTATTCTTCCCACTGCTTCCCACTGCAGGCTTTACTGATCACCCCATGTCAAAGGATTTGCCCCTGAAGTCCACGTACAAGTGCACCTCTGCAGATCAGCAGCTGCTTACCAGCAGTGCAGGTGGGTGCAAAATTATTCCCGAAGAAGGTACAAGTGAGTGGGAGGAGGTTGGGGCTAATGGTCATTGTCATCTTGGTGTCCACTTGGGTCCCTTCGTCCACACAGACTGTGTCTCTCTTCTCTTCATAAAACCGCGTTCATCATTTGTCCTTCAGGGTTTAAACTAATGCTGGCCCCAAATGAAAATCTGAGCCACTTTCACGATTCCTTTACTCCACATCCCTCAGCTTAACTCTGACAGCGTGTGGCTACGACAGAGCGTGCCTATGCCCTAGTTCTCAGGAATTTTACTCCAGGAGTCATACACAGATGTTTTAGCTCCCCAGCTAGACTTTAAGCAACATCTATGTTTTTCTACATCTCAGATTCCTCCCCACCTTTTCAACACTCTTCCCTCTTGTCTTCCAACCGCCTAGGATATTGCTGCGCATTCAACAAATGCCTTCTGAGGGGATGAGAACCTGTGTGAGTGTGGGGAGAATCCAGCTTGATTAGTAATTAGGAGGCTGGAGTCCCAGCTCTATATCTCTCTGTGTGATTTCAGGCAGGTCTGTGGGTCCCGGTTTTCTCAGCATAAAATGGTTATGGGAACAGGAAGTGGGTGGACTACATGAGTTCTATGATCTCTAAGAGTCTATGAATATTTATATTATTTTGATTGGGCTGATCACAGCCTTCCTTTTTATTTCATTAGGGATGAGAGGGAGATAAATGTGAATTCTAAAGAAAAGAATGTTAAAAACAAGACAAATACAGAGATCAAATAACTAGCCACCTGATAGGCAGAAGAAAGCCAACGTGTCTGGAAAATTAATAAGCAAAGGAGAATGAGAAGGAGTAGAAATGTCTCGGGCTAGAAGTGTGGGTCCTGTCTGACGGGGATGTAAAGGGCTTGGAGGCTCGAATGTAAATGGGAGTGGACTGGTAACTAGAAAACTGCTGTAGTGGTTAGGCATATGTAGCGTGATGTTTGCTTTTTAAATTTGCTCTTCTGTTTGCTCTTCAAGCTTGAAATCAAATGTTAAGAATGTCAGCACAGAGACCGCTGAGATCATGAGGAAGAAAATAAAATGCAAACTAAAAACTTCCTTGTGAAACTAAAAACAGAAGTTCTTGGTATTAAAATGGGGGTTAATACTACCAACGTTTGACCATTAGCAATCTATTTTCCTATATTTTCTCCATTGGGGGGAGAAAAGGGTAAGTAATGACAATTTTAATCAGGATATTTCTCCTAAGTTTAATTTTATTAAAGATTTTAAAATTCCAAGTAATACTGTACTGGTTTCACTAAAATTGGGTTTTAGCTAACAGACCTTGTAATAATCTAAAATGGTGTTATAAGAAGGTCTGTCTGTGCCTTCATTAAGAAACTCCCTTAGATGGGATGAGCTTATGGCAGGTAATAAGCCAAAGTTTCCATCGGGGTATTAGGGGTGAGAATTCATCTGAGGAGCTAAAGGAAAGGAAAGTCAAGTTCAGCCCGAAACTTCAAGGGAAAAAAAGGGTACCTCTTTAGAAAATAAAATCTCTGAAATTAAAAAATAATACTTGAAGCAAGTAACAATCCTGGGACTATTAGATGTAAAAGTTTTTAGTTGGAATCCAAAACTGAAGTGACACTTTTAACGATTAAATCAATAAGAGTGCATGGTTGTTAAAGGCCAGAAAAATTCCATTAAGAAAAGAGCAAAAATTTTAAAGGGATTTAAGAGCCATTTTTAGAAGTCTCTTGATGAAATTTTTGATACTAAAACTGCAGAGAAGAAACCTACTGTTAATCCATATTATATAATTTTGAATCCAGTCTGCCCTTCCTCTTCTACCTCAGAAAAGGGCCTAAATTTAACCAAAGTCTGTAAAGACATTTCTGCAGGGAGAAAAATTTGTGTGTATGTGTGTGTGTGCACGTGTGTGTGCATGTGTGTGTTAAAGACAAACATACCTGCTTCATCATAGGATACAGTCAATTTTTCTAGCATTTCTCGGTCAATAGACAGAATCTGCTGTTCAAGGATGGTCTGGTAAGACAGAACACTATTTTCTTTGTCCTTCTCGTAGTCCTGAAGATGCTGTTTAAGGGCCTCTGGGAGTCTCGATTTTACATATTCAGCTGCAGTCTGCAGTTAAAACAGGTAGAGAACCGCATTAGTATTTCTCATCTTAGGCTTTTTACTTCCCCTCAGGTTCTGCGTGGAAACTCAAAGCACCATGAAACCAATCCTTTAGACAAGCATACCCTTGTCATTGTCATTATTAGATTCCACTCTACCAAGTAAGATGAATCTTCAAATAGACAGACTCACAGACCTGTAGGAATTTTCTACCAGGTTTAAAGGTATGAAAGATGATGGATTTGGTTTGGCATACAAAGAGTTAATACTCAGAGTTTCAACTATTCCACTGAACTCTGAAGGCCCCAGGATAGTAATTTTACTGGATATAAACCTGACTTGCCCTTGTCCAGAATGCAGGAGCCAGTCACTCATCCCAGCAGTGAGCCCACCTATGCTAAGGCATCCACATCTCTGCTTTGATGTTCTGTGCTCATTAATGCTTCCACGGGAACTCTTGTGAAGTGAACAGAAAGGAGAGTCCTCTGCTGGGGCTGATAATGGAATGATGGGATAAACAGAGAATGAAGAGATCTAAGACAATGATGCCCCTTAACCTGAAAAAGAACTGTTTACCAATGTCTTGGCGCACCTCTCTCTCTCTCTCTCTCTCTTTATATATATATATATATATATATATATATATATATATATATATATATATATATATATTTCTTACATATACATATATAATTCTTCACTTGTTTTTTCTCTGCTACACAATCTGTGCAAAGCACTCCTAACTAGTAACCTCTGAAATTACATGCAGTGATTTTTCAACCAGGTAAGCATGCTTCCATTTGAGGTAGGAAGAAGGCATGTGTACTTTGAAAAAGACCTCCCCAAAGATTCTGATAGGCTCTGCTGAGGGGCTGGAGAAAACATACTCTTCTCCCTCCCAGTTTAGAAACACAGTTAAAAATTAAACAGAACTTTAAGAGAGAAATTAAGTAACAGAGAGGCATGTATGAATCCGGGGAATTCTGAAATTCTTAAAACATCTCTCTTAAGAATGCCAAGTTTGGCACCTCCTTGCAGTGCAGTCCTGCATCATACACACAGGGTCTGAAGTTGATCAAATAAAGGCATACGTATATTGTTTAAAATTATACTCACAACCACTTGAAAATGTAAATAAAAGAAACTGTTAAAAAGGATTATCTCTGAGATATGTGCCTAGAAGACCCATCCACACAGTTAAAATTTTTTTTAATTCCTGTACAGCTATTAATTGCATAATTTAAGACAAGTTTGAGTTATACACACACATATATACAGTACATGCTCATCAAAAGGGGTTTGTTGTGTTTTGTTTTGTTTTTTTCCTTTGTCAAACAGCTCTATAACCTTTGGAAGAAAATGAGAAAGGTCTGTATGTACCGACAAGGAAGAACGTCATGGTAATACAGTTAAGGTTAAAAAGCAAAGTCACAGAATACCGGTGACAGTATATCCTTTTTATGTAAAGCATACATATATGTATATGTCATATTCTGTAATATGATACGTGTGGGAGAAAATACTGTGGGCTATATTCCAATTGCAGAACATACTCACTTTCTACTCTCCACATTTCTGTATTGTTCAGTACTCTTATTATTGCAATTTTTAAGAATTAACTTTAAGATGTTTTTTGTAACTTTCATAGTTTTCCTTTTAAATGTTAGCACAATTTAAGATGAAGAGAAGCTTGCCGGAACGACAACTGACTTCCCAGGGAAAGTCTCCTGGGCAACGGTGGGGAAAAGTTATAGATGGGTCCTCAGAGTGGCCAAATACAGCACATACACTTTTTATTTCCAGATTTACATTTAGATTCCATAAGTCAGTTGTTGATGGAATTACAATTTTTAAAATATCACCAAACATTATTCAATTTCTCTGCCAGCCATCTAATGCAGAACAAATAAAATTATTCCATAAAATGTAAATGGACTCAGCACATTAGCACAGCATATTTAATTCTAGAACTTAATAACAATTTTCTCCCGACACTGGAAAACGAAGAGACACACTGCTGAATAACTATTTTTAGACTCATACTACCTTGCTATTCAAGAGATAATCTCTGAGGTACCAGAAGTAAAGTAAAATGCATATTTTACAAATATTGGTATACTCTCTATTATTGAAAGCGTACACATTTCCTTCCAATTCTGTCTACTGATTTACTCTTCTAATTAAAATCATGATACAGGCCTTTGAAAAGGGTCTCTCTTTCTCTCTCTCTCTCTCTATATATATATATTTACTACATTGGAGTTATATTTTGGCATTTCATTTTTTTAAAGATTTCACTTATTCATTTTAGAGAGAGCAGGGGGAAGAGCAGAGGGAGAGGGACAAGCAGACTATGCTCTGAGTGCAAAGCCAGATGTGGGCTCCATCTCACAATCCTGAGCTCATGACCTGAAACCAAGAGTCAGATGCTTAACCAACTGAGCCACCCAGGCATCCCGGCATTTCATTTCTAAACAATACAACTTCATGTACAGAGTTCTTTCTGTTGGGAAAGATTCTCAGGAGGAACAGGGAGAAAGCAACTCTAGCAAAATACTAGATTCTGGGGGCGCCTGGGTGGCTCAGTCGTTAAGCGTCTGCCTTCGGCTCAGGGCGTGATCCCAGTCCTGGGATCAAGCCCCACATCGGGCTCCTTGCTCTGCTGGGAGCCTGCTTCTTCCTCTCCCACTCCCCCTGCTTGTATTCCCTCTCTCACTGGCTGTCTCTCTGTCAAATAAATAAATAAAATCTTAAAAAAAATACTAGATTCTGTCAAGATATTTCAAGAACTCATCTTTATACTGAGGTGAGCCTCTCGATGTATACAAATGGCAGTTAAAACCTTACGCTCAAGCGTGAACCCGTGTTAAAACGAGGCTGTCATACAAATGCCATGTGCTCTCACTTATCTATGCAATCTAAAACAAAATAAAACAAAACTGAACTCATAGATGCTGAGAAAGGACTGGTGGGGTAGGGGTGGACAAAACAGGTAAAGGTGGTCGAACGGTACAAACTTCCAGTTATAAAATAAGTAAGTCTTGCGGATATCATGCTTTGCATGGTGGCTACAGTTGATAATACTGTACAGTATATTTGAAAGTTGCTAAGAGAACAGATCTTAAAGATTCTTATCACAAGGAAAGAAACTGTAACTATGTGTGGTGGCAAATGTTAACTAGGCTTATCCTGGTGATCATTTCATAATATACACAAATACCAAATCATTATATTGTATACCTGAAACTAATATGTCAATTACACCTTAACACAACACCAGGCTGTCATCTTATTAACTGAGATTGTAATTATTCCACAAGGAACAGATAATACAAAGAAAAATTTAAAATTTTCACTGGAATTCTAAAAAAGTGAAAAACGAAATTAAAATTTAAGATGACTTACCTATTCTTTAATCAATGAGAAGTACTACTGGAAGTTTAAATCCTAAATTGCATGTTCGTATAATCAACCACTCCAGAAACAATAATACTGTTACCATTATCAGTATCTTGCATTTGTGTGGTACTTTATACTTTCCCCAGCAATTTAGACTGTTACCATTCTGTTTGTTTGGAATAACTTCGTGAATAAAAGTAGAGAACTTACTGGTTTTGGCTAGTCCTTCACATACTTCAAAGTTTGGCTCAAATGCTACAAATTCTGTTAGTGAACACCTAATAGCAGCCAACAGTCTTTCAAGTGTTTATACAGGTATTTGTATAGGGTAAGTATTTTAGTTCCCCAGTCTGGCTTTGCACCAAAGAAGTTTAATATCTTGACTATATCCAAGAATCAGGTATTTTGAGATAGACTTTGGAGAAAATCTTCTGACAGTTCATAATTCTTTGCCTGCAGTCCGAACTTGCTTTCATGATTCCAGATAGAGCCTAGGAGTCATTTTCTACCGGCAAATGGTACTATACTACACTTACTCTTTAATTATCATTGATGCCATTATTTTACGAAAGCAAACAGCTTAAACCCAAATCGTCATTTATACGCCAAAATAGCAAATTATGTACTTCACATACAGAGCTGTATATGAAGCTTTATTTAAAGAGCCCCTCTTAATAATTGCTTGATCTTCTCCCTCGTCTTTTTTAATTCATTCGGCAATGGGCTTGCTTCCACTAGGGACCCTCGGAGGAGTCATGTGGACCATACCCCAGAACTGGGCCCCTCAGTTGAGGGCTGCCTTGCAGAGGTTCACTCTGCAAAGAGTTCAAGTTTGTACTTATTCAGAGGATCGCAGAGAAGCCTCAGCGCGAGTGGAAGATGCGTAGTTCCCAGGTTCCCCAGGTCACACGTGAGCAGATGGTTAGCAGCTGGAGAGATGAACTAAAAGCTTGTGAGGCAGGACACAAAAGGTGCCCAGCCAGTGTACCTTCTTACAGAAGCCAACTTCAGTCTGAAAGACAGTAAAGGGCCAGAGCAGACCCTGTAAAAAATACTCAAAAGGATAAAAGAAAAGCAGAATGACTAAGGGTCTAAATTTGGAAACCTAGTAGGTAGAAAGGTGATACTGGTTATTAGGCTAAAAAACTATTTACTATTACAGTGGTATGTTCTTTAAGAAATAATCAATATATATGAAAGAATGGGGGGTGCAAGTATATTAAACGCTGCTAAATGCTTCACAATTCATCTTAAAAACCTGTCAGCCAGCCAATTCTATCTTATTGGGTGTCTGCTGAGTAAAGTGCATTAGAACTGCCGCTGCCGCGAGAACAAACCTCGGCCATAAAGGAACCTGCAAGTTTAATGTGCACACAAAACACACACATGAAATATGGGACAAACACTCTTCACAAAGCAATTAAAAAAAATGCATGCATGTCTTGAGATAAATTAACATATTTATTTACTATATGAGCCATATTAAGTGTTAAATGGCCTCTAGGAAGAAACATCGAGGAAAGGGGACAAGAAAAGAATCAAGAAATCACTGGAGTTTATAGATCGGTTTTGAGGTAAGAGGCACTTACTGGAGGAAAGAAAAACAATCTAAAAAGTAGTGAATGTGAGTTCACAGGAAGAAATATTAAGAGATGAAGTTGATAAAAACTAGGAGTAAAAGAGAGCTTGGCAGGTATAGAAGTTTTAACTCCCTGTTAAACCAGGGCGTTTTGATTTGTAGTAGTTAGTAATAGGAAACACTGAACATCTTAGAGTGAAATAAAGGATCACATCTTGTTTGAGAAAGAATGTGCTTGGAGCTGAGTTTAAAATGCACTGGAGGAGGGGGCGCCTGGGTGGCTCAGTTGGTTAGCGTCTCACTCTTGATTTCGGTTCACCGCATGAGATTGAGCCCCGAGTCAGGCTCCACTTAAGAGTCTCTCCCTCTGCCCCTCCCCCGCACTCCTGCTCTCCAAACAAACGAACAAACAAACAAATAAATAAAATGGACTTGAGGGGGGCACCTGGGTTGCTCATTTGTTTAAAAGCCTGACTCTTGATCTCCACTCAGGTCATGATCTCAGGGTCATGAGTTCAAGCCCCTGTGTTGGGCTCCACACCCAGCATGGAGCCTACTTAAAAATAAAAAATGCACTTGAATAAAATTAAAGCACAGAGACAAATAAAAAGTCTGAAGGAAAGGAAAACTGGTCTTTTACACTGTGATTGGAGTATAAATTGGACAATCTCTTTGGACAGAAAATGAAAAAAAATGTAATAAAATTTTAAAACACTTTATAGCTTTTACCTAGTAATTGCCTTTCTAGGAACTTAAATTTTAAGAAAAAGTTAAAGATGAGCCTAGAGATTTATGTCTAAACATGTTTATCAAAGTATTATTCATGATAACAAAATCGGTCTTGAAACTGGTTGACTGAATTATTGGGCATCCATGCAGTGGAATACAACGCAACTGTTCAAAATCAAATTATGAAAGAACACTACATTATGTGGGAAAATGTTCATAATGAAAAGCAGATTACAAAGTAGTTTGTATACTACATGTGAGAGGAAAAAATTGGCTGAAATATATTAATATTGATCACAGTTATCTCAGAGTAGTAAGAGTTCAGGGGATGTTAATTTTTTTTGTCTATGTAGTTTTCTGCCTTTTCCAAATTTTCTAAAATCAAAATGGTAGAAAATGCTTGCCCACTTTCTATGTGCAGGCGTCGAGCTGAATGCTTGATGTGGCTTCGCTTATTTAATCCTCACAACAACCCTGACAGGTTTCTAGAGATGAGGAGACAGACTTAGAGAGGTTAAATAATTTATCCCTGGCTCTGCAGTAAGTGGTGGAGCGGGAAACACCAACCGTGTGTGAGCCAAAAGAGAAAAAAATTTTTTTAAAAAAGAAGGCGATGTATACTGTGGTCATTCCTTCTGTAAGGTAAAGCAGCCCCAGGCTGGGATAAAGGCCCTGAGAAGAGAACAAAAGGGGACTTGAGCCAAGTGCGGTGACAAATGGGAAAGAAAAACTTGTAAAACGGCTTCCATGTTGCAAAACCGGAAGCTAAAGATGAGGTGGTGATATTGAACGTAAATGGGAAAACTGGTAAGGTGAAACAGAAGAAACTTACTTTTGAACACCAAACTGTAAGCCTGAAGACTACCCACCTCCATCACCGCCACTCAAAAAAGAAAAACCTCCACGAGGAGAAAGTATTAGACTTATTTAACAGCACTCAAAAGAAAATACCAGACAAATAACTTTGGTTACAAGTTCTAGGAAGGCAAAAGCTATTTTCAAGAAAAGATATTAGGTGATATTAAATTAAATTCTAATGGAGCCCCCATTTGAGAAAGATCACGAGCAAATTAGACCTACGTTCAAATCACTTTTAGAATTTTTCCCTCAGAATCTGCGGAGGTCAAGTTACTATCCATTTTGAACAGATATAAAAACAGCCTTCTGATGTCATTAATGAAAATATGCTTCATAATTTTTATTTAATACTGCATATTTCACAGCTGCAGGAGTTTTGAAGTTTTTGCCCCTACCTTTCTAATCAAGTATTCTATCTTATTCCCAATTCTAAGACTTAGTTTACCATATGTAATTTTATATTTAAAAATTTTAGGTATGGTGTTCAAAAAAAGGAAAGCACCCTCTAAACTCAACAAATTCTTACTTAGAAGATATTTTTAATGGACACCTTGGTGGCTCAGTCAGTTAAGCGTCTGCCTTCGGCTCAGGTCATGATCAGCTGGGAGCCTGCTTCTCCTTCTGCCGCTCCCCCTACTTGTGCTCTGTCTCTCTCTCTCTCTCTCACACACACACAAATAAATGAAGAAAATTCTTCTTAAAAAGATTTTTTAAAACGAAGAAATGGATTTTTTGAAAGATTTAATTTTTTAAGTAAAATAAAATTGGGCTCTCTCTGGAGCCCAAACTCACAACCCCAACTAGATAGAGTCGCACGCTCCGCTTACTGAGCCAGCCAGGTGTCCCCCCAAGGAATGGCTTTTATCACGAAGTTTGTAATTGTCTGTGTTATAAATGCTAGTTCTGATGTAAGGACCCAATTTCAAAGCAACGCTGAAACATTAACAAATGAGATTCTAAGATTACAGAACCTGGAAATGCATCTTAAAAAGACATACCCACTTTTGTCTCAAGGATGGTCTAGAGTACACTTTGCCAAGATAAAAAAGAAGTGGCAGAATTTTAATATCTTTCAAATTCTCTGATTTTATAAATGACCCCTTCCCCTTTGTTTTATTTAATGCAAACACACACATACACACACACACACACACACACACACGTACACACGTACACGGACACACAATTGTAATTTGGCTGAAAGAAATTCTCCATTGACATGAATGGGACAAACAATTGATGGTAGCATCGTTCAGTTTATATTTATACCATATCGTATGCCTGCCTTGGAACACACAGTGCTACTGCTTCAGATGAGTGTTGACTGTGAATGAACACAGGCTTTTAAAACTGGGTCAAAAAGAGACTATCAGGGCTGATCCTTGGACCCATGTTAACCACAGGCAACAGTGCTCTCATACACAATGAAGTGCTGGATCTGACTCTAGGCACATCCGATCAGTGACCCTTTAGGTGAGAAGCAGACTTTGGTGTGACGAAGACCTTAAGAGCTAAGATGGGAAATCAATTCTGCAAATACTGAGCAGGACGAAAAGCTGAATTTTGGGAAACGGTGACCCAGGAAAGATAGCTAGATATTCACAAGATCAAGGAGAGACCATAAAGGAGATCCTTCAAAATTCATGCTACAGGAAGAGAGAAGAGAGAAGGGAGTAAGGAGTATTTCTATTGCAGACAAGGACTGCCTGCCCTTGAAGGGAAGTGAGTACAATTTGGCAGCAGCCAGCACACAGATCACACATTCATTTACTTAGGTCCACCTTGGAATCCATCTTTCTTAGGGTAACATATCATTAAGTTTCGACAACTGCTCTGTGGCTCCAGGCACTTTAAAACAAAGTCAGAGTGAATGCCCTTGCCCACCAGAAAGAGGACATAAGGCAGGGGAGCTGTTCCTCTCTCACACCTGCCAAGAGCCTCATTTCTTGCCATTTTTAGTCTCTGCCACTTCTAACCTGGAGGGGGTTATTTAAATCAGAAAGGCATCTTTGAGAGGACCATCCTGCACTCCTGAATTCATAATCCTGGCTCAAGAAGGCGAATTTGATTCCTCCAAGAGAGACTACATCAGGACAAAGTTCCAGGCTCAAACCTGAAGTATAAAAATGAAATCCGTTGCTTATTATGAAGATTTGAGATTGCTCTGGAGAACCAAAGCTGCGGCTGTAAAAATGTTAGTCAGTCGTGTGACAAAATGACCACCACAGAGGGCATAGCGCTCAGCAAGTGAGGGACTTGAAATCATATTACCTACTTAATATGGAGATTGAAGTTTTCATTTAGTTTAATCATAAAGGTGCTGACTGCTAAGTTATAGATTATTCAGGACGATTCGCCTGGGATTCTTCAAGTGACAAACCTTTAATAACTTTATCAGTCATCTGATCCATATTTGATCTGAGGCCTTATTCTCGTGGTAGCACCCAGCATGTCCGAGTGTGAAAATATAACTCAAATTCCACTCCTTGAGGGATGGCTTCCCAGACTGCAGATGGTTGTTTTATATAGATATAAAAACCAAAGTACCTTCCTTTTCTAGATCCCTGTTCTCCCATCGCAGTAAGCTATATTAACCAAGGTATCGAACATTGTTTAGCCACGTGGTCTATTTTCCTAATCTTACTACTTTGGTCAAATCTATATTCAAACTCTGAGGGATTAAAAAGTTCATCTGTTTATAGTCTGAGGAAAAGGTGAAATTATTTCTCTATACCAAAGTGATGATTCATGAAGTCTTTGCCCCTCCGTTACTACACACATTCTAGAGAGTCAAGGGGGATTAGACTATACAAGGGCCATGGTCCTTCTTCTAATTTTTTTCTTTTTCTTTTTTTTTTTTTTTAAGATTTTATTTATTTACTCGACAGAGATAGAGACAGCCAGCGAGAGAGGGAACACAAGCAGGGGGAGTGGGAGAGGAAGAAACAGGTTCCTAGCGGAGGAGCCTGATGTGGGGCTCGATCCCATAACGCCAGGATCACGCCCTGAGCCGAAGGCAAACGCTTAACCGCTGTGCCACCCAGGCGCCCCTAATTTTTTTCTTAAAGCACACATACACATCTAAGTTCTCCTGAGAGATGGCAACATAAAAACAGCCTACCAGCAGACTTTTTTCATAAATCTGTTGAGAAAACAAGCAGAACTCAGCCAAAGCAGTCTTGTTAAATTTTTGTGATAGGTGAGTTCCTATCATTTCAGCAGTTATAGAAAGAAGTAAGAAACTGTTTCATATTCCATACACTTGAGATCTATAGAAGAAAAAAGTAAGGCAATGTTTGTTTAGAGAGAGAAAAATGTTGCATTTTTCAAAGAAAATTATGGTTAATTACTGATAAAATTCCCCTCCATTTCTGAATCTTGGGCTTGGGGAAATACTAATTTTCCTAGATGCTATCCAAAAGTGTTCCAGAAAGTTCCATGCAGAATGCTAACTGAAAATGCCCTTGGTGATTCAGGAAGCCAATGGAACCAACAGTTATAAATGAATTATAAAACACTCACGAGTTACTAATCAAAACGAACTCTGTAGCTGTAACAATCGAGCAGTCCCTTATGGAGGCAGCGAGAACACAGTCAGACAAAATGCTCCTTGGCTGGCCATAGGGCCAGAGAACCCTTCTTGGGCCTCACTTGGCTTCTGCTCCACAGCTACCTGTCAGGCTCTTCGGGGAGCACCTCCAAAGAGTAGGTGTGGCCAGGCTGGCAAGGAAGTCCAAGGCCAATGCCAATTGAGCTGATGTCCCCAGCCTGGTATGACTTTAAAAAGTGCCTTCAAAGCCAGTATTTGACTTAAGCTTCTTGTATGTGTGGTGGAGGTGTGGAGAAGGGTCTATCTTTCTGTCCAGGAAGCTGGTAACTAGCTCATTCTACCATTCCATTTTCTGTATGGAACTTTCAATGTCTGGTTTATGCTAGCTCTTCCCCTATCAAAAGGCAAACATCTGAAGGAGTAATACAATAAGAAATGTTCAGCCTTAATGTGGACAAGATGAGCAGGTTTTTACATACAGGGATGTAAAATGAGAAGCAGTAAAGCACCTAGAGAAATTCCTGGGAAAGAGCTGCAAAGTGGGAAAGTGAAGGTCAGGACAGACAGACATTATTTCTCTGAGATTTAACTCTGCATGGAGGAAAACACAGAAATACGCACTACTTTAAGCTTCAATTTACTCTTCTCCATCTCTGGCTCCACCTGCAAGACTTTTCTGAGGCTAACCTAAGAAAAAAACCCTTAATCTGTGGTATCTCACACACAGGGAAGTAAAGAATGCATTCGGTAGCATCTACTGAATGCACATTGGTTCAAAACTCCTCCTGTGCAGACAGGAGTCGTTACTTGGGTTGTAAAACTAGTCTTCCAGAACAAAAGCTACTGTTTCCCTCACCTGTCCCGTCCTTCTCATTCGGACCTCTACCACAGCTCTCAACCACTCACACGGTCTCTCCAGTCACCTATTTGCCGCCCCACTAATTTATGAGCAACTAACAGGTGGGACAAAAGTGTTTTCACACGGACGGGTTGCCCTGACATCAAATGCATAGGGGGTACTTGAAAACGAAGCTTAATGCTCTATCAATGTTAGTTCTATATGATCACAAACATAAAAGACAAAAGGACCGAGCCCATTGTGTTTCTTCCTATCGCTCTGACATTTGCCAGTCTTCTGCCATTTATATAAACGTCATACTGTTTTATCCTCCTTGAGCACCAAATCTTATTTAATACCACAGGAAACAGGACGGCTACTCTGGACATAGCCAGCCCCCGTTGTATCTCAAACTAAGAAAGTGTTTCTTGTTGTTTTTGTATAATTTTGAACCTAAATGAAAATCTGAGGAGAGCAATGGATCCTCTTCCCAGAAACACACACACACACACACACACACACACACTATATACATACATATATACATATGAAAATACATACATATGAAAATACATACATACATATGAAAAAAGAAATTAAAAATATACAAAAGAAAACAGACTCCTAGGTATGTATATATAATGTGTGCTATACATAATGTGTATGTGTGTGTATGTGTGTGTGTGTGTGTGTGTAGTGTCCCATTTTCGGAACCCAAGCATGAAGTTCACGAACCAGATCTCAAGAAGCCTTATTAGATCCACTCACGGAAAGGACCCTGGGACAGGGCGTTAGTTTTTCTACAAAATTTGGCGGATGGACTTGATCAGTGTTTCTCGGGGGCATTACTACTGGGATGGGGGTAGGGGATGTCTTCTTAAAAATGCAGACTATGGGTTCTGCTCCCTATTTAGTAAATCAAGATATTTCGGGTGGGACTCTAGAATCTGCTTTTTAAACTTGTGCTGTGTTTTTTAACAAGCTCACTAAAGGGTGAAACCTACCAGTTTCTACCCCTTAGAGTTCTGATTTTATAAGGTGTAGGTGTGCATATTTTTGTAAAGCTGTACAACAAATTCTGATGTATGTCCAAAGCTATACCAGACCCTCCACGACAACAGCCCTTCTGCATCCCCCAGGACTCAGTCTGACAAGTAAATATTTTTAATTCTTGTAAAAACCTTGACTGTATGCAGTGACATTCCCACACGGCCTGTCTACCCTCCACACCACAGGCTTTTTTTTATTGTATAAAATTGCCAATCTGTTCAGCCTCTCAAAGGCCGAGCCCTCCCTAAAGCAAGTTAACTGACCTTGAGTACTTCTGATGCCAGGAGCACCTGGAACCCTTTTCCAAACAGCTTGTGCGCAATCAAGCAGGTCTCACCAAGCTGTGTGAAACAGGCCACAAAATGACCTGTGGCAAAGCACCTTGAAAACACAGTGATACCCTCTTGACCATGCCCAGGCATGGTCAGAACACCGACTTGACCTCTGCCGGGAACTGCCAGTGGAATTCTGAAGCCTGGAGAATCGCAGCAAAATGTCGCAGAAAGGAAAGCAAATCAGCATCACCAGCCGTGTTGCATAACTTTGCATACAGAGTTTGAAAGGGTATCTTATTTTAGCAAGAGGAAAATGGGATACCTAATTGCGTGGCAAAGCTATAATTTAGCAGTGAATGTGCCTGCCTATGTAAATATAAAATGACACGTTTTAAAATCTGAATGGGCAAATAGTTCACGGACCTTACAGAGAAAAATATATCCTTTTCCAAGTTCTACTTCAACCCCAAACAACAAGAGCTGGATGAGCAGGCATGCAGTCATGGGCCAGACTTACATCCTTTTCAATTAATATTTATTGCCTACTATGTGCCAGACACCATGCTAGTTGTTGGGAATAAATGGTGGGCAAAGGAGACATGTCTCTGCTCTCATGGTGGGGAGACAAAAATTAACCAAATATGTAGTCCCTTAAGTAAGTGTATAAATATAAAAGAAGTGCTCTAAGGAAAGGAATAAGGTTCTTTGAGGGGATATAACAAACCTAAACAACCTGGTGGGGAGAAGGGAGGCTTCTCTGAGAGAATGACGCTTGAGCAGAGATCTAAAAACCAGCAGGTGCACAGGTACAGGGGTAAGGAATCAAGAGTTAAGAAGAGGTCAATACAGGCAGTAAAAAGGGCATATTTCATTGTTATGGATTTTCTAAAATGTGGATCAGTGAGAGCCAAAAGGAATAAAAGTTGCCATTTTATAGGACTTGTACTCTGAGGTGTGAGATAGTGGGCCACCGAGTCCACCGCGGAGCATATGCAAGGGAGCAATACGCACTACACTTGCCCCAGTTAAACCAATAATAACTTTCTACGGGAGGGGGTAGTTTCTGAATTTCTTTTCATTAACATGGGTTTCTTATATAGAAGTTGAGTTAAGAACAACAATGGGCTCCAACAAGCTCTTGACCTCCTCAGTTAATGCCTCGTGTATTTTTAATTTTTTATCTTTCTCACCTCGTCCTCACACTGTTGCCTATCTTTGTTTAGGCAACTGGTAGAGCCTTCGCTTTCCTTCCACATTACTCTCAAGTGTTGAATTTACACCAGATTTTGACCTTTTTGCAATAACATACAGAATCATAACACTTCTGGGTGTCTTATACTATTCTTTTTTTTTTAACGTCAGAAGATATGTTCATTTATTTAATTTAATTTAATTAATTTATTTGAAGATGAGCTAAAATAGCATCAACTAATAAGCATAAACTAGCTTGGAATCATTCGTCCCAAGTTGTAAACTTCCTGCCCCAAAAGTCAGAGGAATAAAACTAAAATGAAATAAAATAAAATAAATAAAATGAAACTTCTTATAAGAAATGTATGGAAGGTACCTCAGCAGGGTAAGAAAGAAGCCCAATGGTCTCCCCACTGCATGATCCCTACATGGTCCTATTCCATGCAGAAAGTTCCCCACCAACAAAACAGTAGAAAAAAAGACTCAAGTGTATCCTGTAGCTTAGTATTTCCCACTGGGAGAGACTTCATTCAGAAAGATAAAATCTGAGTAATTGTGATTCACATCTCCAGGATTTTCCCCACCTACCCGGGAGGGTGGCCGGAGAATCCTAAGAAATGTGAATGTATCCTTCTGGGTGAGCTGGCCCAGCTCTTTCGTAGGTGTATACTTAACAGCTACCATTTACTGAGTTCTTATCGTGTGCCAGGTACTACGCTTGGTACTTTATATAAATTACTTCATTTAATCCTCACAACCCCAAAAGGTAAATATGATTGCTGATGTTTTGCAGATGTCCCCCCCACCCCCCATCTCTCATAGTCCTTTGCTCTTCAACAAAATCTGTAGTTCCAAAATATTTCATGTGGGCAAGTTTTAGGAATTTGGGGCTAAGAAAAATAAAATAGTAAAATTGAGATGAACCCAGGGATAAACTTGAGACACAAAATATATGCCTTAAGATTCCATTTATTTGTTAAATATGAGTTAAAAACCGATTGAGTTCCCTGGCACCCAAAGCAAAGAAATAAAGGCAACCATTTGCACCAGTCACAGTGCCCCTAAAATGAATTATAGAAAGGACCAAAATAATGCTTCTGGCAGACGTTATATTCAATCGAAGAATTATTTGTCATTGAGCTCAGACCCATACTGAGAATCCTCCTCAATACTGTATTCCAGGGAGCTGCCAATCAAAATTAGCACAAGAGATGAAACCTGTTTATGAGCCTTGATCTAAATCCAGGGTGGCAAACTACAGCCCAAATACCTGTTTTTGTAAATAAAGTTTTTCTGGGACACAGCCCTGACCAATTGCTATATATTGTCTATGGCTGCTTCCAACTTCAGTGGCAGACAGAGTACATATGATATACAAAGCCTAAAATATTTGTTATATGGCTCTTTACAGAAAAAGTTTGCCAAACCCTGGTATAGATAAATAGCCAAACTAAAGCAAAATCAGCAGGTGCGTGTATATACACATTATTTATATGTATACATATTACTGATATTGTTGAGGTCCCATCTATTATTTGCCTTCATGTATTGAACAGTGTGTTGCATTCCAGGTGTACACAAATAAGTTATACAGAGTCATCACCCACACAGAGCTCACAATCTAGCTACAGAAATGACGAAAGAGGTAATCACAAAGCAATTTGATCAGTTCTAAAACATTAAGTACATACAATTTATTATGTGAACCCAACAAAGGGATTTAAAATATCTAACACCCCAGAGAGACTTCTTACTATTCTATTTCTTTCCACTTGACCATATAGCCTAAAAAGTCAGGGGCAACATCAGCTCTGTAGCAATCCTCAGAGGAAATGGGTGGATAAAAATGCAGCCAGGCATTATAAAGAGTAGCTGCTTTAACTGGATGTAACATTAAAAATGAAAAGGTCATTAGGCATTCTAGAAACAATGGGCAACTGGCGATGCACCATAAAGAACTAACTTGAGCAACTTTGGATTCTCACAACTGTCATTTGTCAGGAACCACATTATCACAAGAAAATTAACAAGGTTCCAAAGAGACATGTAAAGTTTGAATTAGGATTCATAGTAGATTGGCAGGGACATAATAAATTCATAATTATAATAATCCACAGCTGCTTCAACCTTAGAAAATAATGAATTGCTTGGTATGGGCTGATGTCTATGAAATGGCAAGCAAAAACCATTTGCTATGGAGCAGTGTCCTATCTTTATGTCCTGTACCCAGATAGTCCAAATCCAAGGGAAATTCACCTAAAGATTTATTGTTGCAACAAACAATTTCCAAATGTCATAAATCAGCATGGAAATTGTCAGACTAGAAAAAGTAGAAACTTTACCATCTACATCTTCCATTTATTTCACAAGATGGTACCTATGATTCTTCTTCAAAATGTATTATGTTGATCTAAGTGCCCTAGGATGAAGAGGTCATTAAATAAGTCAACAAGACTTACGAGACACACTCAACAAACCAAGCTTTCTTTTCTAACACAAATCATACATCCACATTCAGGCAATTAAATAGTGAAGCTTAATAGAACTTCAGAAGACAGGCAGCTGGCCATTTAGCTTTGAATAGCTATTTATAAGTTAAGTGTGTTGCCATTTCGGTTTGAAATCTTTCCTTCAAGACCTGTACAAAACAAAATTTTATATATAAGACATTTCACTGTAATACTTTAGTGGCATCCTTCCCAGGAACTAGGTAAGTTCTCAGGGTCCATTCCAGTTCTTTGGTTAGAGAGAAAATTAGATTTGGATATATGAGTGTCCTATGTAATTTTTCAAATGAGAATTCTATAAATGATAGCTCAATTCTGTAATACCTCATTTAATAAGTGTCGTCAGGGAATGAAGTTTCAAGTAAGTGAATGTCCCATTTAACTCTGCTACTCTAAATGATGAAAAATTATTTTAACCTCTTTTGATGGAAATGTTTCTAAAGTGAAACACTTACTTCCACAGATTTTCAACAAGAATACACAGAAGAAAACCTGGCATTTTTTTGATGACTTAAGGCCATCTTTGGAACATGAAGGGAGGTGGAAACATTCATTTTTCCTGCACGTGAACTTGGTTCAAGCACCCTGATTGCCGTGAGAAGCTCTTGCTTCTCCCTCCATAGGTGGATAATCCTGCATGTAAGCGGCTACTTTATTGTATAATTATCTAGCCTAAAGACTTGGAAAATGTTTAACTTTATTGGAGAAAAATGCATGGGCTTTAGGATTGTTTTCTCCTTAGTCCTTTTTTGTTTACTGCCTGGTTCATTACAATGCTCCAGATAGTTGAAATGGGGGGGGGGGGGTCCTAGCCTTCAGATAGGTAGAGTGTAAGTAAAAAATATGAATATTGAATGTATATCTACTTTTTATTAAAAATTGTAAAGAATTTCCATTTTAGATTCATATACTATAAGAAAACCCATCAAAATGGCATGAATAAAACTGGTAACTTTGTCTTATGATGCTTACAATGCACATGGATGGGTCAACGACTATAAGGAACTCATGAAAATCTAAATGGGAGTTGGTATGATTTGCTTATGAAAAGTTACTTAGCTTTCCATTCTTACCTAAATATTCACTATTTGGGCCAAAATTGGAACTCCGTCTTTCATCTCTAGTTCTTTAGCACTTTGTACAATACTGGGCATTAGGTACTGAGTAAATGCTTGGGGAATGAATGAATCAAAAGACCTCAGTGTCACAGAAACATTTTAAAAACTCAATATCCAAATTTTAGATAATCAGTTGACCTAACCTCACTTAAGTTATTGCACTAGATTTTTCTCCATTTTATTATAAAAATTCATAAGCAATCTAAGAATTTAGAGTTGTATACACTGGGTGGCTCGTTTGCTCTTGGATCTCTGCCACTGGTTTTCACTATTTTCTAATGAGCTAAAGCAATTAGAAATCACGGTCTGGAAAGTTCCAAAATTCATAGAGTTTAAATATTTTTATAAACAAGCATTATAAAACTTACCAGTTTTATTCTATCACATACTGGAACAGGTAAACCATATTTAGTTACATAATCTTATTAACCAAAGTAATGTTTGCAAACATTTATCATAATTGACTGACTTCTTAAAATATTAAGAAACCAAATATACAAGAATGAAAGAACAATTACCAGAGAGTTTTTCCTGACTATGCTTCTGAAAACCTCTGTAAAACAGTGGAAACTTCCATATTAATGAACAGTAATCATTTTCACTTCCATGTGGTGGTTCTGGTTAAATATGCACCTGTAGTAACCCTATCCTCCACCAGATGGCATCCATGAATCAAGCGAAATGCCCAACTTCTATGCTACTCAGGAGGGAAACTGAACAAATGTAGTAAGGTGTGGTTGCCCTTGTGTCTACTAGATGAACCATTGTCCAAATCCAGTTATGAAATGCAGATGGCTGCCTGTACTGGGTTACAAAGCAGGCCTAAGAATTCACTCGAGTGTTTGTTCTTTCAACATTTATTGAGTGGTATCAATGCTCCTAGCATTATGCTGAATATAGAGAGCGGAAGAGAAAAGAGTCCTCACCCTCAAAGAGCTTATGATTTAAAGCAGCAGATGAGTGGTAAAGAGACAACTACAAAAGAGTAGAATAAATTTAAGAAGCCATGGAAACACCAAGATACACGAGATCTGTGAGCTGAGTCTTGAGGGTTATAAGGGAAGAGCAGAACAATGGGCAGGAGGGCAATCCAGGCTGAGCACAGACCACACAAAGAGGCATGAAAAATCCTGGTATGTTTGAGGCTAAAATCGGGTTTTAGGGCTGGAGCGAAGAGTGCGTACGTATGTTTCAAGGGGGAGGGAAAGGTGGAAGAAAAGGCAGAAGATGAAGAACTAATATCAGGCTGGAACCATGTATGTATACTTAGGAATTTAAATTCTATAATAATAATAATAATAATAATAATAATAATAATAATAATAATAAGAGCAATACCTAATATTTACTGAAACGTTTCTATGTACTAAACACTAAGTTAAGCACACAAATTCATTACATTATTTACTCTTCACTATGACTCTACCCATTTTTCAGATAAGGCCCCAAAAGTTAACTTACTTAGTTAGCTTAGTAAATGGTAGAGTTGGGATTTGAACCCAAATCACTATTTGATTGTAGGATCAATATATTAAATCTGTAGTTTGTAATGGACCTTCTTGTAGAGTCTATAATATAAACAACTCCTTAAAGTGTTTTAAACAAAAGAACGGACCACCAGATTTGTGATTTAAAACAGCAAGTGGGGCAACAGTGTGGGAGATGCACTGATAGGAGGAAAGTCTGGCAGAAGGGAGACCTGAAGTAGATATGTTAAGTTCATTAAATTAAACCAGATGGAAACAGATAAATTATTTTCAAACACAATTGCTTACCAGGGCCTTAAACTGACTTTATCATATTGAGATTAAAAAGGTTTTTTTTAGAAACAATTTCCAGCCTGCACAGTTAATTATGCTTTGGGGTTTTATAAACTAAGTATTTCCCAGCGAATTTACAAGGTATGATTGAATCAAATTTCATTTCCTTTTTTTTTCAGCTTTACTGAGGTATAGTTGACATATAAATTTGCAAGATATTTAAAGTAGCACACATTATGGTGAATTGATATGTGGATACATTGTGAAAGGATTCCCCCCCCATCTAGTTAAGATATCCATCGCTTCACATTTTCCTTTCTTCCTTCCTCTCTCCCTTCCTCGCTCTTTCTTTTCTTTTCTTTTCCTTCTTTCTTCCTTCCTTTCTTTCTTTCTTTCTTTCTTTCTTTCTTTCTTTCTTTCTTTCTTGATGTTATTTATTTATTTGAGAGAGAGAGAGAGCGTGCAAGTGCACGCACACATGCAAATGGGGGGAAGGGCAGAGGGAGAGAGAGAAACCCAAGCAGACTTCCTGAGCCTGGCACCTGTCACAGGGCTGGATCTCACAACCCTGAGATCAGGACCTCAGGCGGATGCTTAACAGACTGTACCACCCAGGCGCCCCTTGAACACATTTCTTAAAATATCTCTGGCCTTCAGTAAGGCATCTATAAGACAGGGCAGTGGGCTAAAGGGAACATACTAGGTCTGAGGATCTTCAAAATCCCTTTGTGTCTTAAATTTTACTCTATGAATTTTTAAATTTTATCTACCATCTATCTGTTTATTACTTCCCTCTATCATACCATCCTACTTTGGAGGTGCTAATGAGTAATATAAAGCAGGATACAAAGAATTTGCAAGATCTAAATAACCTAGAAAGTCTGAGAGTTAATTATAATTCGGTACACTAATTGCACAAGGAAAATAATAGTTCACGGGTTCCTAATATCTGTTTCGCAAACTTTCTCTTTTGCAGCTCTCATAGTAGTAAGTAGTAATCTCTCAAAGTTAAATTGTATAAGCCTCACCAACAGCATATTGACTATCCAGACAGTTAAAAATATGCTCACATTTTCATGTATCATTGGAACAGAAGTTTCTTACAAATCTCTACGTTAGCTTTAGCGACTTAGCTGCCGTCAGTCGACAGTATGAAGCCATCACTGAATTAACAGAACAAGCTAAGAAATCAGATGGCTTCAAATTCCTTCTGTTACATAAGCGACAATGAACAGATCCATTTCTTAAAGAACAGCAATTCTCTTGCTGAGTCTTCACTAAGGCAGCAAAAATGAGACCTAGTGTGACTCTCTTTCAACGTTACAAGAGTATGATGTTAATAAGCAGTCATGACTTAAGAATAGGACTATGGACTCTGAGAAACAAACTGAGGGCTTCAGAGGGGAGGGGGGGTGGGGGAATGGGATAGGCTGGTGATGGGTAGTAAAGAGGGCACGTATTGCATGGTGCACTGGGTGTTATATGCAACTAATGAATCATCGAACTTTACATCAGAAACCAGGGATGTACTGTACGGTGACTAACATAATATAATAAAAAAACATTAAAAAAAAAACTAAAAAAAAAATGGATGATGAAAAAAAAAAGAATAGGACAGAAAAAATACTTGTAAGAATTTAAAAACACAACATTTAAGGTAAGCACTCTTGATGCCAATCTTTAAAAAAAAAAAATTGAAATATCATGGACACCTGGGTTAAGCTTCTGACTCCTGATTTCGGCTCAGATCATGATCTCAGGGTCATGGGATTGAGTCCCACATCCGGACTCTGTTCAGTGGGGAGTCTGCTTCTCTCTCTGTCTCCCTCATCCTCTGTCCTTCCCCCTGCTCGCACACACTCACACTCTCTCTCTAAAATAAATAAATTTAAAATTAAAAAAAATTTTTTAATTGAAATAGCATCAAACTTAAAACCACATGCTCTTAATTTTATGTGGATCTATACCTGTAAAAAATAACATTCAACAATAATTCAAATATTGAAATACACACATTTAGAAGATATCCTGAATGTGTGGCATAGGTTTGTACCATTCAATGACTCATGCTAATTCATTGCACTTTTGAGCGTCAAACATTTGGGACCTAGATGGATATAGAATTTTAAAAAGATACAAAGTGTTGAAATGGCTTAACCAGACAATAGGCATTTTATTCCTGTTGTGTCAAAGATTTCCCTTACGTGGTTTTGCATTCTTTTATCATCAAAGAAATGGATGATAAATTACAAGAGTTTTCATTCAGAGATGACTATGAAATGAATTTAAATTATTTTACTAGCTCCTGGGAAACATATTTTCTTAAAATTAATTCAGAGTTTATTTTTTTAATTCTGTGAGATTATGTAAATACTCAGAAATTTAACTACTTCAAACAAAAACATACGAGCTGCTACTAGAGATAAAAAAAAATGAACGGAAATATTTTGGTGAGTATACTGAAAATGGTCACAACTGCTAACATTTATTGAGCATTTACTATGGGCCAGATCACTAACCTAAGAACCACACACGCTTTATTGCAATGAAAGTAAACAAAAATTGGGAGGAAAAAAACCCCACTTGGTCAGCACAAAAATTCCACTGGATTGGTTTTCTCAAGTGATATTCATTCTACTTCAGAGTGATTCTGTCAAACATTGCATAATTATTAATACATATGGGGCTCCACCTACGTGAAATGAAAAATATAAGAAGGTAATTTAAAAGGTCATGACCAAAACCATAATTATGGTGACAAATTAATTAAACTCTCCTAAAAAAGAAATACAATATTATTAGGGAGGAATTATTAAGCCCACCTGGGAAACATAAATCTCACAACTATTTCTAATGCTTCATAGTTTAGGTTGTTTTGCATTATAATGTTTCAGCCATTAATGACCTGGTATAATTACACAAGCAAAATACCTAGTATGCTAAAAAAAACAATTCTTTTAAATCATATTTCAAAACACAAAACCAAACACACCCTTGGGAATACTAAAAATCTATTCAAATTCTATTCACTTACAGCTATTTAGAAAAGATACTGCAAAACTTCTTCATGTGTCGTTAGACTGATACCTAGGACTGAATGAATCTTGGGCCTTGAAAATAATGTCAAGCATTTCCATGAAAAATTCTCTGCCAAGGGCGTCTGGGTGGCTCAGTCAGTTAAGCATCTGCCTTCAGCCCAGGTCATGATCTCAGGGTCCTGGCATCCAGCCCCACGTCTGGCTCCCTGCTCAGCAGGATGTCTGCTTCTCCCTCCCCTCTGGCCCTCCCCCAGCTCCTGCTCTCTCTCTCTCAAATAAATAAACAAAATCTTTAAAAATAATAAAAAATAAATTTAAAAAATTCTCCCCCAATTCCCTGCACAAGACAGTGATAATAGAGGAGAGAAACAGACAAAAAGAATGCCTCAGATCTGACCCAGGTGAGTCTTAGGTTATTACCAAATCTTCTAATTTCTTCTGCAGGGCCTCTCGAGCATCAGATTGACGCAGGCCTGGGAGAGCAACGTGGCGAGGACCTCCAGCTTTACTAGATTGTCAACATGTTTTCCTGATCTTTCTACAGCACAACAAAACACGAACCATTCAAAGGGAGCACGCATTCTTTAGGAGCTGACTTAGTACAAGGGCCTGATGACATTTTCCAGCCATGGAGCAGCTCGTAATTAAATATCGAGGAGTTAATGACCTGGCTGACTCAGTGAGCTTTGATTTGGTGCAATTAGGACTCCTTCACCGAGACTCAGTCTCCTCTCGGGTTCCCGAGGTGCACAGCTCCAGGCCCCAGGACCAGGCAGAATCCACTATTTCCACACGGCTACTTCAGCACTGCCTAAGCCTCCACTGTCGGCACATTTTCCAGTGTCTCTGCTGCACGGCAGCATGTCTGCCTGGCAAAGTGTAACTGATGGATCACCACTCTGTTGACTACACGAAACCAAATACGAGAAAGAGGCGTTGATAGACACATACAGATGTATGCAGCCAGTCACTCCCTTCGCCTCTGCCCCACCAGAAAGGTTCTCCTGGCCGTTCCAAATGACACAGTTCTTTAAAAATGGAGCTGGAGCAGAGATTAGATGAATAGATTAGAATCTAAACTACATTCTGCAGGATGACAGAATTAAATGATTGCCATTATAAAGTTCACAGGAGTCATTATTTATAATTAAAAGGAGTTGAATAGTCCCTGCAGAGTACACGTTCTCATGGCTTTAAAGAAAAAAAGCTGTACATAAATTATCTCATTTGCTTCAAGCAATGAGAGCTGAGAAACCCTCTCCCCAGGCTTTTCTCAGCCACCAGGAAGTGAGGCAGCAGGCATAAGAACACAGGGATGGAACAGTCCAGACAGACAGACAGTCCCACAGTCCTCTGGGCTGACCCAGCAGCCAGCCTTCAGCCAGCAGTGCACAGGTCCTCACTAGTGCTGGAGTTAAATGGACTGTGACTTACCTTCGGGGTTCAAGGCTTGTTCCTATTTAGATACATTTAGATGATACAACACCATAGAGCCATCAAACATGATGAGGTGAAAGAAGCTTTAACAAGGTGAAAGATTTACAATATATTGCTAACTGGAAAGAAAGTTTTCCAAGATGCCGTATGGTGTGAACTCACATACCCATAAAATAAGGGTGTACGTCACTACGCAGAATCACTGTGAACTGCGGTTCTCTCTGGGTGCAGGAATTACAAGTGGTTTTTTTTTTCCTTCAACTTTTTCGTACTTTTTTTAAGATTTCTAAAATGAGTACATATTACTTTTGTAATAAAATCATCTTGGGTAAAAATAAGAGAAGAAAAAAAAGCAGTAAGATCGTACCACCTCCTTCTTCCAAAGAAGAGGGCGCAAAGGAACACTGAATGTGTAATTCCTTAAATGTACCCCTTAAACTGTAACCTTCTCTCATTTCCAGTCATTTGACGTTGGTCACAGCAGGAAACCTACCAAAAAAGTATTTGGGGTGGGGAAGCGCAGAGCTGGCACAGAAGCAACCTACAGAAAATCAAAGTCTAAAAATAGAAGATGCAGTGAGTTGTTTTACACTAATACCAGCACAGGAGAAGGGTGCTGTGAGGCATTCTTTTTAATACAGTTTAATGGTTTCCACTTTTAAAAAAATTGATTATCTTGATTTCTTGTTTTTCATATCCTCAACTTGTCAACTTACATTTAAAATGAATAATGGCTAAAGTTGAAAACATTTGCTCTTGTTACCCTCTAGCTTTGAAAGAAAAAAAAAGACAAATTCCCTGTGGGAATAGGATTAATGACATATGGTAATTACACCATTAGGTTGAAATATCCATAACAGCGTAAACCTCCATTAAACACATTCCTCAAGAGGCACTTTTATATAAAAGAAATTCAGTCATTTTAAATGCATAAACAGAAAGCTATGTATCAAAATCCTTTTTTTCTGTAATCAGATTGTCTTAAGTCATTTGTTCCACCATTCCCAGCCCAGCAACATTTCAGATAAAGAGAGAAACTTAGGTTACATCCCAGGCAAGAGACAACACACATGCAGATGCAATATTTGAAGCTCTCAATTCAAGAAAAATTGTCAAGGCAACAAAAAGAATGTACACTTTCTATTTGTGTGCTGCAAATTCTTGGTCAGCTCTGGCTCATTTCCCACCAACCTCCAGAGCTCCCATGTCTCCCATTCCCGCAAATAATGAAGAGGCCAGGCAGGGAGGGAGGTGGGGCACACTCCAACAAGGACAATGAAAACTGCTGGTACACAGACAAGAAACACAAAAAACAGGGAGAGCTCTTGCTGTCCCTTTCCCTAGGAGGGACTTTTCCTCGCTTATCCTCAGGCTTCTGAAGATAGCTAGCTGCTTATCTTATTCTTGCTCCAATTCCATCTTTAATTACTTTGTTTTCTATCGGGCTTAATTTTGTAGACAATCTTAAAACTTTTCTGAAAAATGGTAAGATATAAATCCCATATAAAAAATAATTTACTCAAGTGGTAACATTTCAAATCGTAATAAAATAAAAATAAATTGCTTCTTATAATATTTCTATTAAAAAAAGTTGTCCTCAGTTCCATTATTAATAATAGGTATATAATACTAAAATATTAGAACACAAGTGCAGAAGTATTTAATTTTCCCAGCTACAGTGCAATGTGAAAAGAAGCTGAGTTTCTGTTCAACATAACCCCTCGAGGATCCTTTTATTTAAAAAAAAATCTGCTTTGGGGGCACCTGGGTGGTTCAGTCGGTTAAGCATCTGACTCTTGATTTCAGCTCAGGTCATGATCTCAGGGTCGTGAGACTGAGCCTACATCATGATGGGCTCCACGCTGGGCATGGAGTCTGCTTAGGATTCTCTCTCTCCCTCTTCCTCTGCCCCTCCCCGATCACACTCTCTCTCTCTCTCAATAATAAATAAATAAATAAATAAATAAATAAATAAATAAATAAATTTTTAAAGATTAAAATTAAAAAATCTGTTTTTGCAAACCCTGGGTTCCATGCTGTTTGCTTTAAAGGGCAAGAGCACTAGCACTAATTAAACCCTACCACCAGGCAGTGTGGTAAGCATTTTCATAATTTGTATCATTTAATCCTCAAGGCCATTTTGCAGGATGGGGAAACTAAAGCACAGACAGAGGAAATCCCCCCACCGCAGCATATTTAGCACTAACCCACAGGGCTGAGATTCAAACCCAGTTCTCTTGTGCTTTAACAGACATGCTCTGTAACATACGCCCCCACAAGGAATACCTGCATGAGCGGCAGCCGTGTCAGAACACTTCTACCCAACAGGCACACAGATAAGAGGTCATAAATCTTGGCCTCAGGATAAATGATCTGGAGAGAATGGTTTTACAGGCTAAGATCAGTTGTGAACAGAAAACTCAAAATCAGACAGATGGAAACGATAATGATCTGTCAAATGTGAACGTTTTTATTATCAGAACATCTTAAGGTTACTTCACTTATCCTCACAACAAACCTGAGAGGCAGTGTGGTAGACACTACCACTCCCCTCATCTTGGACCTGGGAAACTGAGACAGATGCCACCACTGACTCACCAAGGAGGGCCACAAGTCAGTGGCAAAAGAGAAGCCATAAACCAAGCTTCTTAATGCACTGCCCAGCGCTACTTCTCCCATGTCAGGCAGCCTTCAGGAAATAGGTTTTTACCAGAATAAAACTGAGAACTGATAGCTGGGGCAGGTGTAGTCCACACTTCAAGCAGACATCACATCCCAGTGGAAAAACAGGCCTTTTCTGAATTCATCACATTTCGGTCTAGCCAAATTGTTTTGTGTTCACAATATGCTCCTAACCATATTCACTTTTTTGCTTTCTTGAAGAAAATGTTAAGTGATTTGTTTTGGAGAAAATATTCTTATTAGCCAAATATTCTTATATAGCCAAAAAGGCTTTCCTCACTCAATCCTCCAACCCCTCCCCTTCCCTGAGCTCCCTGCTTTGAAACGGAATAAACAGAGGGATTAACCATGCTAATGAGAAAGCAGAAAACAAAAGAATAACTCCTCTGGGATAGCTCTTCAGATTTCTGATAAGAAGCTCTGAGAGGGCAGACCTGACCACTTAGAGAAAATATACACAAACTTCTATTCCAGTAAACAGCGATGTCTCCTAAAGTAGTCTTTTTAAACAAATTCTAAGCTCTACTTGGAGAAAGGGTAAAGCGCCATCTGAAGAAAACAAGACTTGGAAGAACAGGCCTGAGTGGTGGTACCCTTAGAAAACACACATCGTAATCAAATGTAGTACTTCATTTAGAATTACTGACTACTACTAGTTAATTAGGAATACATGGGAACTGCAGGCTTGGACAAATAGTGGGACCCACCCTTCAGACTTCCTCTGCCAGGAATGCCTCCGGACCTGAACCCCAAACTAAGGTAGGAGATCTCTGCCCTCCCCTGTCCTGTCATTATTCTTCTTGTCACTTAGCACAATTTGCCATTGTACAGTTAAATGTTTATCTGTTTCCCCCATTAGATCGCAAGCTCTGCTGGTTTGACTCACCACTACAGACCTAGTGGCTAGCATAAGTGCCTGGGAAAAACAGGCAGCCAGTACGTAACTAAATGGATGAACTAAACGGATGAATGAGGACTTGCGGATTCCAAGTGATGGGTGCAGTTTCCCATGGGCTCTCTACCTTTCTGACAATTTCTCCAACCCTTGAGTGAAGAAAGGGTTTCTTTGAATGAGGTATAAGATGGTCGGTTTGTGGACCTTTGCAAAGTATCATAACCACTGAGTGTGTGGACAGACATGATGTGTATTCGTACAAACTGTAGGATGCATAAACTGAAAGGGAGACAAATGCTGGCTCCATGGGTGACTCTCATCTTTCATTTCAAACGTTTGTCCCCTACTGTCTTGATTACTGCCATTTATATATTTAGTTAGAAGAGCAGCACTGTGGATTATTAACAGTTCTACCTTAACTAAGTAACGAAGTATGTATTAACTAGACACAATGCAGAGTCACCCTGACTAACGTATATAAATCTCGTGGAGATGTTTGGTTCTTCAAGAAGTACAGCCCCATTTTATTCTTCATTCTATCTCATCGAGTTTCCATACCTCTTCAAGGCAAAGGGAGTTAATTCCCGACATTTGTATAGCACTTCACAGTTTACAAAGCACTTTTTTTTTTTTTTTTTTTTTGAGGTCTGTTAAACTGAGCTACCAAGACAGTGGTCAAGATATTCCAGCTTGAAGACCAGGCCCACACACACATTTGTCAGAGAAATACTGAACAACCTGCTTTGTGATTCTAAAAAGCCTAACCTACACTCAAATGAGAGGGTCAAGAGAATGAAAATGAAGGATTTCTGAGGGAGCCTCTTTGGGAGAGTGATGTGTTATCTGTCCATTCTCTCTCTCTCTCTCTTTTTTTTTTTAAATTTTATTTATTTGAGAGAGAGAGACAGCCAGCGAGAGAGAGGGAACACAAGCAGGGGGAGTGGGAGAGGAAGAAGCAGGCTCCTAGCAGAGAAGCCTGATGTGGGGCTCGATCCCAGAACTCCGGGATCACGCCCTGAGCCGAAGGCAGACGCTTAACGACTGCGCCACCCAGGCGCCCCTGTCCATTCTCACACATAACACAGAAGGAAGGGCGCATCTCCCCTCACTTCATGTCAGGACAAGAGGGGCTTCCAAAGGGCCGCTGAGAAAGCCTAGCACGTGCCCCAGTTAGGAGTACATGCGGGATGTAGGTCTGACTCCTGCCTGGAAAAAGTAAAGGAACGAGAGATGAAAGAGAGGTGGGAGGGTGGCGTGACTACGCCAGACAGACCTATGCTACCAGTCTGTCCAAGGACCAGGAGGGACAGATGACCTCCTGGGATAGGTGTGGGCCACATGGGGGGAGCGAGCTGGTCTGAAGCCACGTAGGTCCTACTTAAGAGGGCTGCCTCGAAGGGTGAAAGGACTCCTCAGTGGCGTGTGTGTGGACCAGACCAGTAAAAACCAGGAGGTAAGGAAATGTACTGCTTACATTACAAGAAAGTAAAACGCAGGGGCATGTACGCCGTCTGAGAACTCCCAAAAGGGGCCGGGAAGGAAAGCGTGTGCTCTAAGCACTTATGAGACACTGAGAGCACGAAGTCATTTTGTGCCACTTTCAGTCAAGAAGCACTTCCCTGCCCTTTTCTTTTCCTCTCCTTCTTTTCCTTCCTTTCCCAGCTTAGACGCTAGTGCGATCAGAAACTTAAGGTAGGATTCCCAATTGTCAAAGGCTTTAGCTAGGGGACAGAAGCAGAGAGATTTAATTTCAAATCAAGTTTGAAGTTTTGATTACGTCATGGAACTGGCCATTCTATTCTCTGATTCAAGACTGTATTTACAACTTGAAAGGGACTATAATCAAGTGTATCACTTACAAATGATCAGACAAGTCACAGGACTGCTCAAGTGTTCATCCTGGGGTGAACTGGAAGAACTTCCTCTACTGAATACATTCTAATGGGCAGTGGGAAACAAAAACACAGATGCTTTCTCACTAGATCCCATGAATCTTGTTTATTCAATTTATGGTTACTAGGTTAACTGAAACTCTTTGAGTAGGAAGTCTTAGACACCCAACAAAATATGTTATGAGCTGTATCCTCTCCTCTAAAATTTGTATGTTGAAGTCCTAACCCTCAGGATCCTACAGTGTGACTGTATTTGGAGACGGGGCTTTGAATGAGGTAACTAAGGTAGGTCCCAATCCAATATAATTGGTGCCCTTATAGGAAGAGGTGATCAAGACACAGACACACACAGAGGGAAGATCATGTGAAGACACGGAGAAAAGTCAGCCAACTACAAGCCAAAGAGAGAGGCCTCAGAAGAAACCAAACCTGCCAACACCTCAATTTTGGCCTCCAGCTTCTACAATTGTGAGAAAATACATTTCTGCTGTTTAGCTGCCAGTCTGTTGGACTTTCCTCTGGCAGCCCCAGCACACTACCTTGCACACTAAGTAGGAATTTTGACGTTAGAAAGGAGGAAGACTATAGCAAAGACAAGAGATTTATCTCATGGCCAAGGAACTTAAGACTTCCTGGGCCTTTATCTCTACTACTCTGTCATCTTAACTCTCCAACAGCAGGAACAGGAACTGACTACTAGAAGCTCCAAGCTCAAGTCCTTACTGCAATACCTGATGAGAAGAAGGGGCCTTGTCAGGTTTGGTTTGAAGAATCCCACAGAAAGATTCTAACTGGTATTAAAACCACAGGCCCAAAATGGTGTCACTTAGAGTCCCCAAACTGGGGCTTAATATATAACCTAATTGCAGTTTCAACCTCCCTTAGAAATTAGTCTTAACTGGCCAGTAAGGAATTTTTGGATCAGCACCAAAGAGTCTGAATCCTAAGCCCACTCCATCCCCCAAAGGAAGATGAGGTAATCAGCATGCTAAGACCTCTTGCTTTTTCCCCTAAGGGAAAGCTGGCCTTGCCTAGAACACTGCTCTTTTGCTAATAAGTTTCTTACTCCACCTTCCTTCTATGAAAACTTTCCACTTTGTACGGCTCCTCAGAGTTCCCAACCTACTTGCTGGATAAGATGCTGTCCGATTCATGAATAAAGCCAACTAGATCTTCAAATTTACTTGGTTGAATTTTGTTTTTTAACACTGGTCCTGCTTCAATCATGTTTCTACCTCCCAGACTAATCGCTGTGTTCAGCTGGGGTAAGGTACCAAGGCCCTGTGTCCGGTATTCAGGATGAGGGTATCATCTGTTGCTAAAAGTGCAAAAGGTGCCAAGCAGATAAAATACACAAACCCTACAATTTGCATCCGTTGTCTCATTTTATCCCTTACAGGGCAAAAAACTGAATAACATATCCAAAGTCATACAAAAAAGCACGTGGTTAGCTGGAATGGCACCCAGATCATCTAGCTGTATGTAAATCTAATATGCTTTCCAATACTCTAAATCTCTTTTTAAGAAGATTTTCTAGAGCAAATAGATCTAGTTCATTTAGTATCTCCTAATAGGGAACTAGACTGACCTCTAATGGCACTTCCAGCTGTAGCATTATATGATTCTAAAATAGGTCATTAACTGATTTATTCCAGGTTTTATGGTATGCTCTGGAGTCATTCATTCTGCTGTTTATCTAGGCCATTCGATGTCCATTTACTGAGTACCTATTACCTACTACATGCCAGACAACCTCTTCTCTTACTGTATTGCTCATGTACGAGCCCCAAACCAGAACAGAGCTAAACCGCTGAACCACACAGCAGCAGCCTGACAAAAGAATGGAAAAATTAGTATAATAAATTCATATAGTCACCAATTAAAATAAGCCATTAGTGGCAAGATTCATTTGACCAGCCACAAGAGAAGACAGAAGCAAACAGATTTTCATATAGACATGGTAATCACTAACACACACACACACACACACACACACACACACAGGAAATAACAGATGTCATAAAAAGGAGAAGCTTCATGGTATAAAAATCACATAATGTGTAACAGTTTCATCACCAGCATGTATAAGTATCTAATTTAAAAAGAAAATTCCCCAGCATCAGAATCCAGACACAGCCATAAAGTAAAGGAGGAAAATAAAATTTTATGTAGGTTACTTTCTAGGTCTTAAATGTAGTTGTTCAAACAGTTCTTCTATTTATGACTTTATAATTTCTCCCTATTTTAAAAATATCCACAGTAGTTATTAAAAACTCATGATAACACCCCACACAACTTCAAAGACACAACTGGAAATTATTTTGCTTTTCCAACTGTACTTTCCTGAGAGAGCTTCTGGTTAGAAGAGATAACACGGCCGGCTTTGATTCTGGGCCTTCACTGATGTTGGTGTATTAAAGTGACACGGGTTAGGGTTTTCTATCTTCCCTTCAGGCATGGGATGTTCCTTGTACACACATCTGGCAAAGGCAAAGATGCAGAGAAAGGCCTCCTGCCCCATCATCCTTCAGAGTATCTATTTGCACTTTATCAACCCATTTGCCTTAGGTAGAAAACTTAACAACTCTGGCTTTCTTAATCCATCTGCAAAACAGAAATACTTGCTGTGAGGCATCCTGGGAGGATCAATGATTATTTACAGGCCTATAACAAGCTCCTTGGAATATACTTGAAATAAAACAAGCATGAGTGTCTTGCCTTTTAAAGAAGTTCCTCTATCAACTCACTCTCTACACATCCAATATTCCAAACAAGTAAGGAGGCTCAGGAGACTACTTTCATGATGACCATTTATTTGGGGCAGAGTGCAGTCCTGTCAAATTAGTACTTGACTTTGTATCCATCGCCCACAGCCACCACCCCACTGCTACAGCACATTCATAGCAGAGCCAAAAAAGGACTTCTCAAATTGAGACAAATATCCCCCCTACTAGGTTGTAGGAAGCCAGAGCCAGCACAACCAGCAGAATTCTTTTGCTCCAAAATCGATTCAGTATGTACATCCACGACCTCAGGAATGTATTCAGCACTGAGAAATGGTCATGGAGAGATCTAAGAAGTCCTTGTCCTCCAAAAGCTTAAATTCTTGGTGCGGAGTCTGGCTTATTGAAATGAAACTACAGAGAGCAATCATGTGGTAGAAGGAGATATGAAATAGGAGTTCTGCTTCATCTCAAACAGGCAGCCTCTTCACTCATTTGAACAAAGGGCTTGGCTAGATGATCTTTTGTTCACAAATTCTGAAATTCTAATCAAGTATCAAAATGCATGGTACAATTTATTGAGGTTCAGAAACCATAAAGGGAGGGTGCTACTGGAGCCCTCCAGAAAGAGGAGTTCACTAGAGTTAGGATACAAATTGGCAGAGAAGCAGATAAAATCATCTACCACCCTCAACGCTGTCAAGACCATCCTTTAAGGAACGCTAGCACCCCATAAGAGTAGAAGGAGCAGGGTTTCTCACTACCTGGCTCTGGCCTTGACTCATTCTTCAACCCTGGACCAGTCATTTATCTCTCTAGACTTCAATTTCCTCCTTCAAAATATCTGCTTTAGTTATATCACCGATTTTATTTGAAGAAACTACATGATATAATAAATATGACTAAGGGCATCTGGTTGGCTCAGTCAGTAGAGCATATGACTCTTGATCATGGGGTCGTGAGTTCCAGCCCCACGATGGGCATAAAAGCTTACTTAAAAAATAATAATAACAAGCATGACTAAACCTTAAGCTCTCTAAAGTTACAAGGTAGTACTTTTTTCCTTATTAATAATGATACAGATGTAAAAACTTAATGAGACAAAGAACTAGAAGAGTCTGATTGATATTCTACTTCCAGCAATGGTGGACTAGTTTATGCAAAACAGCCTCCCGAGAATCCAAGGACAACTGCTGTAAAAATTCAAAACCATAAATTTTGTGGTTAAAACAATATATGCCAAAATCAACTCAACCATTGTTTTGATCACCAAATGGCTAGCTTAACGTAAAATTACATTGTATTTCCATCTATGTGCTCTGTAACATATGGGTACTAAATAAAATAAAAAGCCTCTCAAAAATTGCATGTTTCCTACTTCCAAAACTCACTGGCAGCATGGATTGGAATGAGAAGTTCAATTTTATGCATGCAAATGTGACACTTATAAATAGGGGGTTTTAGTGAACTGGTAAATCAGATTTGCAGAACAGAGGCTGTTGCAAATGGTCACGACTGCTTCTCATCTGATAATAACACGTAGTTTCCATATTTAAAATCCTAAGAGCTGATTTCAATGATTAGGAATAGCTTCCTGATTTTCTGATTTTTACAAGCTGAATTTGTTTGGACAGATGCAGTTTATTCTTAAAGTGAATATAAAACAAACAGGAGAAAACAGTCATTTTACAAATTTTTGCTGAGCTAGGTAAATATGAACCTTCTAGCACTTCTACAATGAGGTTTTATGTCAGTAAAGAGCTGACAGAAGGATAACATATCTGCAAGGAAATCTAAATGTGAATTATTTCCTATCATCAGACATAAGTCAGAATTAGCTTGTAATTTTAGGTTCACTTTGTAAAAATATAACTGACCTATCTTGGTCCCATATGGAGAAGTCAGCCTCACTGTTACATAACTGCTCCCTCTGCTCTAGGATTTTTCTCTATGATATGCCTGAGGTGCTATGGATTACACTTAGATTGCCAGTACCCCTGCCAAGCCTTCGAACAGCAAATGTTTTTACAGGCATCAACTATACTGAGGATGCTGCACTTTTCTAACACCTCAGCTCTATGACTTATTAAACTGTTTTATATTGTCCTAGAGAAAATGTATAGGTAGGTGGAGCTGAATTCCGCATTTGCCCCACTGATTATCAGGCTAGATTTGCCTGGCTAGATTTGATTCTCTCATTCCCTATGATAGAAAATGCCAAAACTACAGATGATTCCTTCTCTGGTCTAGACCTTCCTTTGATTCTGGAAGTTTCAGAATAGAAAAAGAGAAAATGCAAAAGTTTAAACGTCCTTCTCAAATACAGTCTTTTGCTATTACTTACACTGCTTCTACCTTCTGCAAAAGATTGGGTTCTTCAATGTATCCAATCTTTCTAGGCTTCAAACTCATGTGGCTCATAGCCCATAGCCAAGCACTGTGGGAGCAAGCAACCGACTGTTCCAAAGAGGATAATTATTTCCCCTGGGGCAAAAGTTGTGGCTTACGGGCAAAATCCAATCACACCCTCTTTCATCATTTGGGAGAGAGGGCAAACCTTATACTCTTTTCTAAAGGAAACAGAAACAAGTGATTATAATTTCTAAAGAGAGACTTTTAACAGGACTTCTGCAGAAAATTTTCTTGTTTTGCTAAAATAGCTCATCCTCTGGGAAAGGGGAGCACAGATCGTGGTTTCACTTGCCTAAGAATAGCAGATAATGGAGCCTGTTAATTCCATCTGTTTCCCCTGAGATGAAAAAAAAAAAAAAACACCCCGTGAAGGTGTCAGGACTCCCAGAGTCCCAGGAAAAGATCATCCTGAGACTTCATTATTCTCAAAGGTTCAAATGCACCTGGCATGCTTTGTTGAAAAAGACTATTTTGCCTAGCAGAGAATCATTCCTGGGTCCTATCAAACACAAATAGCATCTTAATTCCCTCAATATTCATTTAAAATGATGATGACTAGAGAGGAGACTGATATTTCCTATGGCTAACTACTTTTCTATTTAATCTTCTAGGACCCATTTCCATATCCTTTGATGCTATGTCATTTGAGAGCAATGGTGACAGAAGAATAAAGCTCTTTTCCAAGTGTTGTCATGGGTTGAACTCACTTGAATCCAATTGCATATACTATTTAATGACCTAAACCTTGTGAAAATAAGGCCACATTTTTGTAAGTCATCTTGGGTGATTAGAATAACTTCTAAAGCCTTTAAATCAGAAAGTAAAACATGTAGTTTTCACATGAAGGTCTTTCAGAATAATGAATATTCATTCAAAAAATATCTTCAAGTGGAAATAAGGCAGGAATCAGCCTAACTGGTTTCTGTAATGTGTGATTCATTCCAATTTCCAATGATCAAGCTTTATTGTGGTATCTATAGTAAGATCTCAAAAGGCAGAGAAGCTTCATTTTAAAATAAAGCTCATCAGTGAATAGGGAATAAACTGATTGATTGCTTTAAGAAGTGAATTTTTTTCTTTGTTCCATGAGGTTACTCTTGATGTAACGAACACAAATTCTAGTTACTTTGCTAGTAATTATCTCCAAGTTAATTTTATAACAAGTCCAACTGAATAGGCATCAGTTTAACTCCAGAGAAGAGAAAAATGAGTACCTTTTATTTTATTCATTGGCAGAAATCAGGCCCAATATATAAATACTTGCCTTTATAGTCCCCAAATTTCACTACTAGGGTATGGTCAACAACACTTTATCATATGCTTTAAGAGGAGAGCATCCATGTTTGCCTTAACAATGACTGCATTCCTTTTGCCTAGCATAGTGCCTGATACAGAGATGTTTCTTTAAAAAAAAGAAAGTTGTTACATAAGTTTGCTTATCTGCACATACCAAAAATGCATAAATCTTTTCACTTTTACTGCTGTGGGAACCATGACTTCATGAGAGGTGACTTTAAGGTAGATACTGAAATAGTCCACCTCAATCTATATCACTTTAAGTTAGAGTTATGTGGTCCTAAGAATATGTAAGAAGATCTCATCTAGCTCAAAAGTCTTCAGATGTAAATGGAAGAGTCTTATATAACTTAGGAACCAAAAGTATGCAAACAATGACCCTGGTATGTGATGGAGTCAGTAATCAGAACTTGGTAAGGTGTATATAATCTAAACCCAAGAGCATATGAACATGGAGGACTAACTGTTTTGAAGTCCATGAGACAGAAATTATAAAATAATTTCTCTGCATCCCAGTGAACTGGAATCTAATCAAAGTCCAGATGGAAATCCCTGGTCATTAGTAACTCCAGCATACTAAGAAAGAGCCCTGCACCACTTGACATTTGGTGGTTTCCCTAGCTGGCAATGAGAAATGCTCTGGGTCTCTGCAAGTCTAGGACTTGTACTGACTGAAATCTCTGGTCAAGAGTAACCTTAGCAGAGCACCTGGGTGGCTCAGTTGGTTAAGCACTGGACTCTTGGTTTTGGCTCAGCTCCATGATCTCAGGGGTCAAGATCGAGCCCCGCATCAAGCTCTGCGCTCAGCAGGGAGTCTGCTTGAAGATTCTCTCCCTCTGCCCCTCCCCCCAACTCTCTCTCAAATAAATAAATCTTTAAAAAAAAATAAGTAACCTTAGCTGAAATGTCACCTGCCTTCCTTAAATACAGTTGTGTCTTTTATGCCCCAGAAGTTTCAAAAGTTAAATATAAGTATATAAAAGATTGTTTTAAATCAAATAATTTCCTATCCAAGAATGTATTCTTTTTTTTTTTTTTTTAACTTTATATGTAGTTAGAACATTTAAGAATATTTGAGGATTGGGGGCGCAGTCATTATGCGTCTGCCTTCGGCTCAGGGCGTGATCGTGGCGTTATGGGATCGAGCCCCACATCAGGCTCCTCTGCTATGAGTCTGCTTCTTCCTCTCCCACTCCCCCTGCTTGTGTTCCCTCTCTCGCCGGCTGTCTATCTCTGTCAAATAAATAAATAAAATCTTTTAAAAAGAAGAATTTTGAGGATCACTGTGCTTATAAGTTTGATTTATTAGATCTGAAGGCATTATTTACCACCCATGAATGTTTTGTTTAACTCAATTTAAGTACTTAAAAAGAAAACAGTAAATATCTAAAATTTATAAGCAGCTTAAATACTTAAGCAATTTTTTAAATGAGACTAAACATTATTCAAAGTCCCCTTAGGGGCGCCTGGGTGGCACAGCGGTTAAGCGTCTGCCTTCAGCTCAGGGCGTGATCCCGGCGTTATGGGATCGAGCCCCACATCAGGCTCCTCCGCTATGAGCCTGCTTCTTCCTCTCCCACTCCCCCTGCTTGTGTTCCCTCTCTCGCTGGCTGTCTCTATCCTGTCGAATAAATAAATAAAATCTTTAAAAAAAAAAAAACAAAGTCCCCTTAAAATTATTACTAAATGTAGTCTCACACCTAGAAAAGAAGAAACGAGTTACAAAATGAATTGAAAAGCCTACGGAATTCTCAAAGCCAAAATTAAACTATCTGAATAGTCTTTTTGGTCACACACACAAAATCACCCTTAAGAACTTCAAAAAAAAACTCCTATCACCCACAACTTCTGTTTCCACCAGCCTAATATTCAGCCTGTTGACTGGCCCGGTACCTGAGCTAGACTTGACAACGAAGTGTCATCTAGTGACTTCAAAGGGTCACTGCAGGCTCTACAGTAATTATATTGGGGGGGGGGATTAAATACAGGCATTTCTCGAGGTATTGAGGGTTCAGTTTCAGACCACTGCAATAAAGCAAACATTGCCAAGAAAGCAAGTCAAGTGAATTTTTTGGTTTCCCAGTGCATATAAAATTATGTGTATACTCTGCCATAATCTATTAAATGTGTAATACCATCATGTCTAAAAAAATGTACATAACTTAATTTAAAAATACTTTCCTAAAAAGTGCTAGCCATCCTTTGAGCTTTCAGCTAGTCCTAATCTTTTTGTTGGTGGAGGGTCTTGCCTGGATGTTGATGACTGCTGACTGATCAGGGTGGTGGTTGCTGAAGGCTGGGGTGGCTATGGCAGTTTCTTAAAATGAGGCAGCAATGAAGTTTGCCTCACTGATTGACTCTTCTTTTCATAAACAATTTCTCTGTAGAATGTGATACTGTTTGATAGCATTTTACCCAGAGTAGAACTTCTTTCAAAATTGGATTCAATCCCTTCAAACCCTGCACTGCTTTATCAACCAAAGTTTATGGAATATTCTACATCTTTTGTTGTCATTTCAACAGTCTTCACAGCATCTTCACCAGGAGAAGGTTCCATCTCAAGAAACCACTTTCTTCACTCATCCATTAGAAGCAAGTCCTCATCCGTTAATGTTTCACCATGAGATTGCAGCAACTCAGGCTCCACATCTAGTTCTCTGGCTATTTCCACTCATCTGCAGTTACTTCCTCCACTGAAGTCTTGAACCCCTCAAAGTCATCCATGAGGGTTGGACTCAACTTCTTCCAAACTCCTGCTCATGTTGATACTTTGACTTCTTCCCATGAACCATGAATGTTCTTTCTAATGGCATCTAGAATAGCGAATCCTTTCCAGAAAGTTTTCAATTTACTTCGCCCAGATCTATCAGAGGAATCACTCACCATGGCAGCTACAGTCTTACGAACTGTATTTTTTAAATAAGAAGACTTAAAGTTGAAATTACTTCTTAATCCATGGGCTACAGAATGGATGTTGTGTTAGCAGGCATGAAAACAACATTAATCTCATTATGCATGTCCATCAGAGCTCTTGGGTTACCGTGCACATTGTCAATGAGCAGCCATATTTTGAAAGAACTTTTATTCTGAGTAGTAGGTCTCACCAATGGGCTTAAAATATTCAGGACACCATGTTGTAAACAGATGTGTTGTCATCCAGGCTTTGTTGTTCCATTTATAGAGCACTGAAGAATAGATTTAGCATAATTCTTAAGGGACTTAGCATTTTCAAAATGATCAATGAACAATGGCATTAACTTAAAGTCTTCAGCTGCATTAGCCCCTAACAAAAGAGTCAGCCTGTCCTTTGAAGCTTTGAAGCCAGGCACTGACTTCTCCTCTCCAGCTATGAAAGTCCTAGATGGCATCTTTTTTCAATGGAAGGCTGTTTCGTCTACATTGAAATCTGTTGTTTAGTGTAGCCACTTTCATTAATTATCTTAGCAAGATCTTCTGGATCAGCTGCTGCAGCTTCTACACCAGCACCTGCTGTCACCTTGCACTTTTATGTTATAGAGATGGTTTCTTTCCTGAAACCTCATGAACCAACCTCTGCTAATCTTCAGACTTTTCTTCTGCAGCTTCTTCACCTCCTTCAGCCTTCACAGAACCTAAGAGTTAACGCCTTGCTCTGGATCAGGCTTTGGCTTTAAGGGAATGTTGTGGCTGGTTTGATTTTCTACCCAGACCAGAGAAACTTTCTCCATGTCAGCAGTAAGACTGTTTCACTTTCTTATCGTCACTGGGGTAGCACTTTTAATTTCCTTTAAGAACTCTTTCTGTGTATTCACAACTTGGCTGACTGTTTGGTATAGGAGACCTAGCTTTCAGCCTGTCTTGGCTTTCAGCACGCCTTCCTCACTAAGCTTAATCATTTCTAGCTTTTAATTTCAAGTGAGAGACATGTGACTTGTCCTTTCATTTGAACCCTTAGAGACCATTATAGGGTTATTAATTGGCTTAATTTCAATATTGTTGTATCTCAGAGCATAGGGAGGCCCCAGGAAAGGGAGAGAGATGGGAATGGCCAGTCAGTGGAGCAGTCAGAACATACACAACATTTATCAATTAAGCTCACCATCTTATATGGGCATGGTTCCTGGCACCCCAGAATAATTACAATAGTAACATCAAAGATCCTTGATCATGGATCACCATAACAAATATACTAATAATGAAAAAGGTTGAAATCTTGTGAAAATTACCGAAACATGACACATAGGCACAAAGTGAGCAAATGCTGTTGGAAAAATGGTGCCCAGAGACTTGCTTGATGCAAACTTTTAATATGTCAAACTTCCAATATGTCAAAATGCAAACTTGCAAGGCACAATAAAGTCAAGTTGCAGTAGAACGAGGTATGCTTATATTGATTTTTTGTTGTCCTTGTTTTCTGGTATCCTTTATAGGAATATACGACAGTGAAGAACAGGGATTGTCTAAACTAAATTTCAGGAGTCTTAATGACTTTTGACTGGAGAAATCTGATCAGATTTGTATATCTTTGGCAAAATCAGAGTTCAAAAGGGATTTGTAAATTTCTGATTTAAGCTAAGCGATAGGGCTGGAAAGCTAAATAAAAATAGAAGGAAAGGCTGTCATAGTCACTACTGCACACGGTCTCACAAGTGTGGCCACGTTATAATGAGGACCTTCTAGCAACTATGCCTTCTTAGCTGCCAGGGCAGCTGCGTATATGCTACATTCACACAAAAACTGGATGGTGTTATGCTCAGCCTCTAATATATGGAGAAAGTGTGGTGGATGAGGAAAAAATTATTATAACATTAGCATTCTGAGACAAAGATTCCCTCACCACCACTCTTTGATTGCTAAGAGATTTTTCCAAAACAAATATTCTCAGATCTTTAAGACTGTGTGTTTCTTGTGTGTGAGAAAGAGACAGAGACAGAGACAGAAATAGGGAGACAGACAGAGAAAGATGAAAGACAGAGAAAGACAAATAGACCAGTCTTTAAGATTATGTGACAGCCACACACTTGCGAGGAATATAAGACCCTAACTCCTTAAGCTGTAGAACATGCCATGATTAAACTTGCAAAAACTTGGATGGGTGAGGAAAGCAGGTGATCGAGAATTTAATGTGGCAGGATATGAAAACTCAATGCATAAATGCAACTGCTGGGTTTCAACTGCCTCACGTAAAGGTGCAGTCTATCCTTGGGGGATGGGAGGCCATATTACTGCATTTCTAAAAATTAAAACCTTCTTACGTGCAGGAAAAGGTAAACAGGCTTTTATGGTCATAGAGTTTTATCCATTTAGAGCTTCCAGATGGGTCATTAAACCTCACTGTAAAAGAGGAGGCCAAGAAAGGCCCTTCCAGAGTTGAGGTACTAGAAGTTGGGAAGGAGAGGGGCAGGCTGGGGGGGGGGGGTGTCCAGTGAGCCCAGTCTGGGGGCCCCAGCCCTTATTCCCATAGAGCACCCAGAGGTAGCAGACCTCTGAGCAGGGTGCCCACAAATAGGTGGCTTTGGAGCATGCTGCCCTTAACTGGCACTTGTGGAGCATGACTGCAAGGACAAGGACCATGGGTGGGCACTTCTGGGAGTTCCTCATGCCCAAGTAGTGGAGCACCTGGGCAAAGTGAACAGAAGGAGCCATGGTGACCACGATGATGGCTCAGGACCAGGCCTCTCCCAGTGCTCCCAGGACCAAATAAGCCCTGAGAGACCAAGACCAGGACAATACTCTGTGTGCGTGTGTGTGTGCGTGTGTGTGCGTGTGTGTGTGTGGTGGGGGTATGGGAAGGGGAGGCGGAGAACCCAAATAATGGCTGACATCAGATTCCTCACCAGCCCTGGCAAGAAAGGCTCAGAAATTGATTTAATTTGAGTGATAAAAATAGACAAGTAATGCTTTCTTGAGCCCAAGTTTCATAGAGCAATTCACACCAGCTACTCTCTTATTAACTCTCTAAAGCAAAACAGGAAAAAGCAGGTATCTGACATTTTGATGCAGCTATTTCTGACAGGAGGAAATTTTTATTCACTCTAAAAAGAAATTATTCAACTTTAGCTTTTGTATAAATAATAATACAATATGTTCAACAGACATCATTCCTTCCCAAGAGCTTTATTACATCCCCGAGCCTATAAGGGTACCCTCCATAGGTGGCATGAGGATGAAGTCTCTGCACACTTATTATAGTCATTGGTTTGGGTGTTTTTTGTTTTTTGTTTGAAGGGTGCCTTTTATTTTTAAGACAACACTGTTCAATGGCCACAACCAAATATCCTATTTTGGAAGAAAGCCCAGTTCTTAAGTGGCCCAATTATGATCTCAGATAATGAAAAAGCAGAACATAGTTGACACAGGCCAGATGAAGTGGGTAAAGGAAGAAAAGAGAACCTCAGAAAAGGCCTCCCAGGCAGTCAGCCTGCTAAGTCAGAGGGTTCACAGACCTGGCCCTAAAATATCCAGTCTGACCCGACTCTTCCTGTATTTCATGGGTTTCACTAATTTTATTCTAACACTAAATAGTACTAATGGCTACGATTCTCACTCAGACAAATAAAGGAATTTCAAAGCCATTATCCGACTCTGAGAAAATTTCACAATCTTTTTCACTAACCATCCAGGGTTTAATAACCCTTCTCTTTAATCTCTGTTTTATTCCTGGTGCTGTACTTTAAGCCTGGTGCCCTCTTCATTCGTATGTATCATTGTGCTTCTGAGTCTAATTACTTGAATGTGGCATTTTGAAATTTAATGCTATCACCTAATGTCTTCTACTGCCATCTAATTTTTGGTCATTAGCAAACTTGTCAGTAATGTGCTTTCCTCTTTTCTGGATTTGAATTATTCCATATAACAGCATTTTATTAATTACTAGATCCATAAAATAACATGCTTCTTATTGTTCTCTTTCAGCCAAGTCAATGGTGAACATTAATCGTTCTTAAAGTATCATTTTCCAAAATAATTTTTTAAATTATAGGAATATAGTCCATTCAATTGTGTAATTTGATGTGGATACTTTAATATCAAGAGCTCTTAAGGAACAATACATTTAATCCATAACTTCTGTATTATGTTAGAATATTTATACATAGTACCATTTTTTTAAGGTTTTACTTTTTAAGTAATCTTTACACCCACCGTGGGGTTTGAACTCACAACCCCGAGATCAAGAACTGCATGTTCCACTGACTGAGCAAGCCAGGCACCCCCATAGTACCACCATTTAGATTCAGTTTTGTTTTTCACATCTGAAAGACATTCCTGATCCTACTCTGAATTCTAATTCACTGTGATGCTTTGTAATAGAAATTTCAAAACAGATTAGAGGACAATTTTTCAAAAGGTTTGGGCATGCTACTTTTCCAAACCACTATACAGACAAATCTTGGCTACTCAGAAGTTATTTTGGATTCATTCACATTTATTCAACTATTCATTTATTCAAGAATTATCTATGAAGCATCTATTATGCGCCAGGTACTACTGTGCAAAGTGATAGGCATGCATATTAGTGAATAGCTTTTGGTTTCGTGGGAAAGATGAGCAAGTAAACTGGCAATTACCATACAGGGTTGTGAAAGTCATCAGAGTACAAGTAAAGGACACCCAAAGGAGGGGCAGCTAAACCGGTCTTTCCTAAGGTCAATGCCCTTAGCAGGTGGGTCCTGGGCGAGGAGTCAGTGTGTATGTGTACGTGTGCAGAAGAGTGGAGGGAGGGCACAGAGGCATCAGGACAGGGAACAAGAAAAAGTTTTCCTGATGGTCAAGACCTTAAATCTTGATGCAGAAAGACTTATATTTAATCATTTTGGTTTGAAATCTGTCTAGAATTTCATACAAACAAAGAACAAAAAGAACACTGCAGATAATTTAGTATTTTCTTTATAATCCAGGACCATCACATCATACAACACAGGGATGCCCTCAGGCTCCACTGGGATCTGCTACACCTGTACTAAATAGTTCTAAATTGCCTTGGCTTCAAAATCATGCCCTTTATTTTAATTCCTGCATAGTTAACATACAGTGTTATATCATTTTCAGGTGTACAATACAGTGATTCAGCAATTCCATATATCACTCAGTGCTCATCACAACAAGAGTACTCCTTAATCCCCTCACCTATTTCACCCATCCCCCGCCACGGCCGTAACCATCAGTTTGCTCTCTAAAGTTAACACTCTGTTTCTTGGTTTGTCTCTCTTTCTCTTGTCTCTCTCTCTCTCTCTCTTTTTTTCCTTTGCTCATTTGTTTTGTTTCTTACATCCCACATAGGACTGAAATCATATGGTATTTGTCTCTGACTGACTTATTTCACTTAGCATAATACTCTCTAGATCCACCCATGTCATTGCAAATGGCAAGACTTCATTCTTTTCTATGGCTGAATCATTCAGCCATAAAAATAATATATATTATATAATAATTAATATTACATTAATATATCAATGCTATTAATTATATTATTAATCATAATATTAATAATTAATATAATTAATCATACTGTATATTTTATATTATATACATCATATGTCATATATGCAATGTGATATGTATCTATACATATACACATATATATCACATTTTCTTATTTATACATATACACATATATCACATTTTCATATATATATATATATATATATATATATATATATATGTATGTATATCTCACATCTTCTTTATCCATTCATCTATCAATGGACACTTGGGCTGCTTCCATAATTTGGCTATTATAAATAATGCTGCAATAAACATAGGGGTGCAAGTATCTCTTTGAATTAGTGTCTTTGTATTTTGGGGGTAAATACCTAGTAGTACAATTACTGAATCATAGGGTAATTCTATTTTTAATTTTTTGAGGAACCTCCATACTGTTTTCCACAGTGGCTGCACCAGTTTGCATTCCCACTAACAGTGCGTGAGTGTTCCTTTATTTCCACGTTCTTGTAACACTTATTGTTTCTTGTGTTTTTTATTTTAGCCATTCTGACAGGTGTGAGATGATATCTCACTGTAGTTTTGATTTGCAGTTCCCTGATGAGTGATGTTGAGCATCTTTCCAAGTGTCTGTTATGTCCTGTTTTTTTATATGATGGTCTCTTCCTCTGATCGGCTATCAGTGTTTCTGCATATAAGAGTCCTTCTCCATCCCACCTGCCTTTTTGCTTTTAATAACTGTGGACATGGAAACCAGACAACCAGGCTTATGAAAATCATGTCTAATATAAGAATACATAAGCTATGCAAAAGGCTGAAGGAATTCTGCTATGCCTAAAGTATATGAGATAGGAAGAAAGGACCTTATATCTATTTTAGTCATCCAGAGATCACTTTGTTTACTGTCCATTGATTAGTTATATTCAAAATAATCAAGGCCAAAAATGCAAGTTCTAGAAAGTTCAACAATGTCTAAAAGTAGAAACACTTTCACTAGCCTGTCACTCTATAGTTTATACAACAATATAAGCTTAGATGAATCTAATAGAACAGACTATTTATAATGCCAGCAGACCGGGAGATTTCTTTAATACCTTTAAGCATTAGTGGGACTGTGAGAACAAATTTGTCCCACTAATGCATTTGCAGAATGCCTACTCAATGTCACCGAACCAAGTGCTGTCATGCAAAGCCTCTAAGTCAATGAGAGCAGATGATGATACGCAGTTGCAGAGGAACAGAAATGAATGGCATTGGAAGCACTCAAGAATCCTAATTCCCTCTCTTGTTCTCAGCACCTGTTCTCTAAGCTCTTGAGAGCAGTGTCTGTGTTCTGCCCCCATGAAGTTAAGCTCAGAAGAATGCACAGAGATGGAACAAGAAATAGCTGATGAACAAGTGTTCCTGTAGCTTAAAAATTAAAGTTCCTGGCAGAAAAGGATTTGGCGCTGTTTCCAAGTCACTTTAAAAATTGGTGGTGGTCAAATTTTCTTTTCTCTCATATTTGGAAAGCCTGACTCCACCAAGAAGCTCCATGATCTTAATCATGCACATATTCAGGCCAAATGCCTTTCTGATACCTAGAAATGGAACAAGAAGCATATGGAGCAAAAAGCAGGAGCTGAAGTTGGAAGCAATGTTTCTCAAAGGTGCTGCCAGAAAAAAACTCAAATATAAAACTGGCACTCAACTGGCAGCTGTCTAAAAAAATATATTTTTAAAAAAGGTGGATTTCAGAGTGAACTGAAAAGATATGTAGGCAGGCATCTTGGTTGAAATCTGAGATCATGAAAGTTGAAGATGACAGAGTATTTTTAATCTGTATTTTTCTATCAATCTGTATACTCGAATGACATCACAACAGAGGTGTTACATTTTAGCATCTAGACCATTATTTTTATTTCACTTATGCACTGAACCCACTACTATGACAAGATTTCCAGTAATTTCTAGTGGCCAAAAATTAGTTTCAATATTCACAACACATATATATGATAAAGAATTTCTATCCGGAATATATAAAGAAATTTTACAACTCAATAATAAGAAGGCAAACAACACCATTAGAAAAAAATTGACCAAAGACTTGAATAGATGCTTCACAAAAGAAGATATGTATGACTTAGAAATTCCACTCCTAGGTATTCACCCCCACAAAATGAAAAGATATTTCTATTCAGAGATTTGTACATGAATGTTCACAGCAGTTTTATTGATGGTAGTCAAAAACTGGAAACGACCCAAATACCCATCAATAGCTGAATGGGTACATATTATTCAGGAATGAAAAGAAAGGAACTACTAATATATACAACAACACAGATGAATCTCAGAGACACGCTGAGCAAAAACAAGCCAGACACAAAAGAGAAGGTATTGTACCAGTCCATTCAGACAAAACTCTAGAAAAGACCAATTTAATCTATAGTGACAGAAAGCATACCAGTGGTTGCCTGGGACCAAAGGTCAAGGTAGGGGATAACTGAGAAGGCAAAGGGAACTTTCTGCAGTGAGGAAATGTTCTGTATCTCGGCCATGGTGGTCATTACACAGCTATATAAATATATCAAAACTCACTGAAATGTACTTAAAATGGTTTGTTTTATTATAGATAAATTATACCTCAATAAAGTTGATTTAAGAGTTAGTTTCATGTTAACAAAACTAAAAAATCAGATTTTCTTCAGCCTCTGACATGGTTCACTGTCTACTCCTTGAGAGCCTAGTTTCCCTACACGTGTTCAGAACACAGCATTTACCTATTTTGCAACTTCATAATTTAACCTTTTCTACATTATCTCCTTCAAACCCATTAATCCAACTCTATCAGCTGTTGAGAGACCTAGGACTCTATATGCTGTTAGGAACCTCTGCACTTTTTCCTTTTAAACACAGCCCCAGGGACAGCTCATTTATTTGGAAAAATTCATATGTCATCTGCATGGGACACCCATGTGTTATTCACAGAACATCTCGGTTATAGGACATCCCACTAAACATCTCATCTATCTTCTGGGAACTTGCTTCATATTCAACTTACCCCATCACAGCATATAATGCCACCAAAATAAACCTCTTAAATTGGTTACCAAATCCAACTTTCACAAAAGAAAACTTACGGTTATTTATATCACTATTCTTCACTTCCCACAGCTACTCTGTTTCCAAAATCTCCCCCTCTCCTGACTGGAGGATCTCCTACTACACTGTAAAATCTGGGAAAGAGATAACTTATTATTCCACATTTTATCCCTCACAGTACCTACAGGAATGCCCTGAACTTCGCAATTTCTTAATAACTGTTTGTCACATGAATCTGTATATCAAACTACCAGCCAATCTGCTATAATTACTACTTCTTCAACAATTTCTATATGACACACTTCAATTTAAGCAAATAACTCTCTTGCATGGACAGTCACTTTCTTACAGAAGGTCACAGAAGACTTAGAGAAGTAAATTGGTAGAACTGATGGAATTTCAGGTCTTAGGAGAGGAAAGGGAATGCCGTCAGAATCTCTCAGACAACTTCCTCATATTATCCTTTTCCCTATGTTTAAGGGTTTGCTCTCCCAATACAGAATCCTATGAAAAGAAGGTAGCTCTGTAGTGTTTAAAGAGCACCAACCCTAAACAGAGGCCTTACTCAAAGAGTGCCTCAATTTTTTCCCCTGTGACTAATGGGCTGCGTTAAATGTTAATATATGGGGAAGTCCTTTGTAAACGCAACACTAACAAATATAAAGGATTATTTCCTAACCTATGCGAGGTGGAGAGGCATGGATTTGCAAAGGGATGGCAAGTAGACCCCACCTTGCATAACTGCCTGAAGCTCTACATTAGAAAAAACTGAAAGGTTTACCCTGAGTTCAGGAGCAGTTTTGAAAACTAAATATCCCAGGTATTCTCTAAATTCTGTTCAACTTTTAGGGTGTGTGATTCTAGCTTTGTCAAAACCATGCCTCTTATGACTTTACACAAACCATTATTCAGGTCTTCCCAAGCCTTTTAAATCCCCACTCTCCCTTCTCACTACTGCCCCTGATTTAACACAGATTAATCTCATAAACTGAAAAGCCTTTTCTATCAGTCTCTCTGCTTTCCTTCTTAAATGCAGAGATACAAACTACCCTCTGGATTTCAAGACTCCCCCTCTTTCACTTAAGAAACAGAAGAAGGATGCCTGGGTGGCTCAGTCGGTTAAGCACCAGACTCTTGATTTCAGCTCAGGTTATGATCTCAGGGTCCTGGGATCAAGACCTGCATCAGGCTCTATACTGGGCATGGAGCCTGCTTAAGATTCTCTCTCTCCCTCTCCATACCCCCACCCTCTCCCAGTCTAAAAAGAAAAAGGAAGAAGAAAAGAAAAAGAAACAAACAGAAACAGAAGAATTGGTATTAGTGTGGGATCAATGCCAAATGATCTACATGTTAGAAAGTGGGACAGTCAACTTCTTGGGCATGTTTCTTTTGGGTTAGAGTCAATAGAGTCAATAGAAGTTATATCAGAGTCAATAGAGGTTACTGACTCTATTAGATTAGTGTCAATAGAGGTTACTGTTCTTCTTTTGAAATGCCTCCTTCCATGTGTAATAAGCTGCCTCTTGATTGGTAGGACCCTTGCCCCATGAAGGCCTAGACTAGGAAACAATGCTAGTACACTCTTCTTTCTGCTACTGGGGTTTATTTTTCCCACACCAATGAAATGACAGGAATCCAAGAATAAAAATAAGAAGGTTGGACCTTGCTTTGAAAGGAGCTCAGGGAGCCTCCTTTTAGTCTAAGTCATAGATCAGAGGAATAAAATCAATACCCACTCCTAAGTGGTTGCACAAGGGCTTCCACAGAGGGCTTTGGCATCAAAGCCCAGCAACAATGAGCAATGTGCATCTGCTAGGAAGGGCTGCACTATAGAGCTCTCTGAAGAACCTATGGCAGGGCTAGATGGCTATGGTTAAGGTTTGGGGTCCTGCCTGGCCAGCCCTTCAACTCTCTCCATCAGAGACACATGCAGTAAAACCTCACTCTAAATCTCATGACTCTCCAGTGACTTACATTTCCACTAAGAACACACTCAACAACATTAATCTTCATTGAGATCTCTTACTTATATTCTTCCATAGCTAAAAGAGAGGTAAAGGATGAAGCTGTTATTATCAGAACGGTACAGCTGTGGTAGAAAAAATACCAATAGAAATCCTAGTTGTCCATGAAGCTCTAGATGCACGTCCCTGATAGGCAAACCACCACATAGCAACAGCTCATTTTGCTGGCCCTAATTGAAGGCTAATCTCTCCTGTTCATTCATGTTCTTTAATCTTCAAACTATGTATAAAAATGCCATATTGCTGAAATTGTTTATAGAGTAGCATAAATTCAAGTTTCAGTTCCTAAATCCCTGAGTTCCAGAAATGTCTGAGTCCCAAAAGAAATGGCTTACCATGGTGTATATCATCTCGATTACCTACTGCAGCCTCCAACCAAGATAACATTAAAAAAGTTACTTCAATTTCTTTGAAAAAACAGAAACACAAAAACCAAAAGAAACAGTTCATAGACTTTATTTAACATATGCAGTTTGCTAAGAAAACTTTTGGGGTGCCTGTGGGGCTCAGTTAGTTAGACGTCCAACTCTTGATTTCAGCTCAGGTCATGATCTCATGGTTGTGAGATCAAGCCCAGCATCAGGCTTTGTGCTGGGGGTGGAGCCTTAAGATTCTCTTTCTCCCTCTCCCTCTGCCCCTCCCCCCTAAAAATAAGAAAAGAAAACTTTTTTTTTTTTTTTTAAAGATTTTATTTATTTATTAGACAGAGATAGAGACAGCCAGCAAGAGAGGGAACACAAGCAGGGGGAGTGGGAGAGGAAGAGGCAGGCTCATAGCGGAGGAGCCTGATGTGGGGCTCGATCCCATAACGCCAGGATCACGCCCTGAGCAGAAGGCAGACGCTTAACCGCTGTGCCACCCAGGCGCCCCAGAAAAGAAAACTTTTAACACACATTTAAAAAAGGTTTAGGAAACAACTGACTTTAAAAAAAGAAAGAAAAGCCATAAATCAACTGACAGAAATGTGAAAAGGTGCAAGTTCTGATTATATTTGAAGATTGAAAATCCATGATAGAAAGCATTATTGTTCTTCCTATGTGTTGGAAGATTTAACAGAATAGCCAGTTTCTTCTTTCACTTATGGCTTCAAGGGGGAAAATGGTTAATATTCATCACAAGATTTGACACAACATGAAAGGACCATCATGACAAGAAATGGATTCTGCCGCCACACCCTCTTCCTTCTTCCCAGAACTAAGGGGTATGAACTAGGCCAGGGACCACTTTCACGTATTTTAGAGATCCAAAGTTACTCCTGCAAATGATGAAGACCCCTCTCAGCCCCCCATATGATCTCCTGGTGGCAAGGGGGGCTAACCTACAAGTTGCTATAAACACAGTTCTCTTAATGTCATTGTTAACTTCTAAAAACTCCTCATTAGCTTCTATGATAACTGCAGTCCTCTGATTTTCCTCCTCTTTGATTTCTCCTTCCCAGTCTTCTTTATGGCCTTTTGTTCAACCTCTCCTTAAACTGTTCTCTCTTTGGCCCACTCTGAATTCTGAATGAATTCTCTCCATGGGAGAGGGTTCATTTATTCTCATGGCTTTAAAAATATCATCAGGCTGATGTTCCCAGATTTCTATTCTGAGCCCAGGCAACTCCTGAGCTTCTGACTAAAATTTCCAATGCATCTAGTGGACATCTATATTAGACCAATGCTCCAAAACCTCAAATGCAACGAGTCTAAAATTGAACTTGTTAACATGCTTCCTAGGGCAGCTCTTTCTCTTCTATTGCCTGTTAGCTTCACCTTCTACCAATCATCCCAAACAAAAATCAAGAAACCCCCTCGCACATCTATTTTCAACACCTAAGGTGTCTCATATTCGAGGTCTCCAAATTTTATTCCCATGCCATGGCCTTCATGCAAATTCCTCCTCATCCCTCTTGCACTATTACCACAAGCCCCTGTGTACAATTCTCTTACATCTCAAGATGTAAGTTTACCTTAATTTCACCACTATTTATCTCCCCTATTCAAAAAAAAAAATCCTTCTTGGCCATATATAAAATGTAAAGTTCTTGACAAAGCATTCAAGGACCTTGACAATCTGGCCCTATCCTCTCTTGCTGGCATGCTCTTCTACCAAATGCTTCTGAGCACCCTTCACTATTATCATTGCTTGTACATACAAGAGTTCACCTGCCTCACATTTGTATTTTTATTCAGCTGTGCCTTATTCATGCCATTCCCTGAGCCCAAAATGAATTCCCCTCTCCTCTACTGTATTATCATACTCACTGCTCAAGGCTCAGCTCAACTACAAGTTCCTCTGTGATCACTCTGCACTCTTCTGAAGGAGTGAGAGAGCCTGTATCTCCAACAGAGTATATGGGACTCCGCCCATCATTGTTGTCAGTTGTTTACACATTTAACTGCCCTACTTGGTGGTGAAATGCTTGAGAGCAAAACCCGTCTTGGTGATCATCATATTCCTACACTATTTATCTCCATGCATTCACGTTCAGTAGACATGCCTCCATAAATATTTGGTGAATAAATTTCATCAGTCCTCTTTGCTTCTGTGTAATGAGGACTGTTTCCAAATATAAGATATGCTTTTTAAAAAGGAGAGTAGTGATAAGTAGATTACATTTAGTCTCAAGTTATGTTAAGCAGACTTTCTCCTCCAAGTTGATGGGTATTTATAAAATAGGGCTCAAGAAACTGATAAGCAACTACTTAACAAAAATAATTTATTTGCATAAACAACATGGCATCCATTTCTTACTGTTCCAAATTTAACAAGGATCCATATTTCTTCCTTGTAAGTCATTTTAAGGACAAACATCTACAGTAAAAGCAACTTTTAGGTCATGACTTTGATCATAAATAGAATCTAATATAAACATGATCTAATACTTAAAAAAGAAAGCCTAAGGCCAAGTTTCTTGAGTTAGTTGTAACCATTATAAGGTCATCCTTTAAAGACTAGCAAAAATTCAAAGCTTTTTAGAGTAGACAGTGAGTACATCCAAAGGGGTTCATATTCCAAACAAGGACGATACAAAAAAATAAAAAGACCTTTCCTTCTTTGCTGAACATTCTCCTTTTGCCCCTCCAGAATCATTCTCCCCCTCTCCCATGCTCTGCCCTGAGAGACTGATCTATATAGCCAGCATCAATTGGACTCCCTTCCATTCTGGCTTCTCATTGGGTCTGGCCAATGGGAAGCAGGAGATCAGAAGGTGGGAAGAGAATGAAGTTAAGACATTTATCTCCTTAGAGTCCTCCCTGCCAAATTACAGGCTGGCAGTGGCTGTGTTCCTGTTCCTGTAGAGTAGTCCCTCTCTCCTCTCCTCAGTTCTTGCTCGTTTCCACTAACATGATACCCCTTGCTTTAAGGGTTAGGGGTAGTGACAGCTTCCCACTGTTGCTGAACCAAGGATGTTTCACCATCCCATTTTGATTTCCCTTAACTCTGACTTTTGTAAACAGTCTTTTCATTAAACATAGTGACAATACTTGGAAAGGAATTTGGCAAGTTAGTTTATGATGAAGAAAATACTGAAACTCAGCAATAGATAAAACAAATAAAATATAATATATACCTAAGGGGGAAAACACTAAATCGTCAATTAAGAAAAATGAAGAAATGCAGAATAAAAAATATAAACGTGAATGAAAAAGAGAAAAGCATGCATAAGTTTTCTTTAAATTTTATGATAATTTCTTAAACATAAATTTCTTAATCTGTTTTTGATGTGATTTTTTTTCTAAATGGACTGGAAATTATGATAAAAAATTTTTCTTTAATTTTTATCTTAAGCTGCTTCTTAATATCCATATTTTTACAAAGTCATGCTACTGTTGTAATGTTGAAACTCAAGGAATTATCTCAAATTGTATTTTTACTGCCTTCCATGTTCCATGGACATTATGCTTTTATTGCAGCCAAGTATGTTATGTTTCATTCTTTAAAAAAAAAAAGACTTATTTATTTATTTTTGGAGAGAGAGAGAGTGTGAGCACATGGCAGAGGGGGAGGGGCAAAGGGAGGAGAGAGAGAGAGAATCTCCAACTCCCCAGTGAGCATGAAGCCAGATTCAGGGTTTGATCTCACGACTCCAAGATCATGACCTAAGCCGAAACCAAGAGTTGGATGCTTAACTGCCTAAGCCACCCAGGCACCCCTGCCTCCTGGTATTTATGCCCTTATGCAATCTCTCCTCTTGAATGTGTGCTGGACCAAGTGACCTGCTTCAAACAAATAGAATATGGCAAAGGTGATGATTCCAGGGTTAGAAAAAGATTATGGCTTCTATCTTGGGTGCTCTGTCTTGTGTTACATATTTGTGGTATTCTTAAAAGGTTTTAAAGTATGTTTTCTCTAGGGGCGCCTGGGTGGCCCAGCTGGTTGAGCGTCTGACTCTTGGTTTTGCCTCAGGTCACGTTCTCAGGGTTGTGAAACTGAGCCCCGAGTCAGACTCCTTGCTCATCATGGAGTCTGCTTAAGACTCTCTCCCTCTTCTCCTGCCTCTCCCCCAATACCCCATGAATGTGTGCACCCTCTCTCTCTCAAATAAAGAAATAAATCTTTTCAAAAAAAATGTTTTCTCTAGTTCTATTTTTCCCATCAAAAAGTAAATGGGAAAAATGTTAGCCAATACTAGAATCTTAACAACAGAAAACTGTTCTTAAAGGGAACAAGGATAACGAAGGAAAAGAATCCGTGAAAGATAATATAAAAAGCTACATCGATTTGAATCTGTAGATGTGATGACTTTCTCTTAGGGTACTAAAAGAAATCGCTTAAATCTCTTGATGATCACTTGTCCTAATTATTTAAAACAAAGTATCTGTAATGTATAAAAGTTATAAATACATTATGATTTTGATTAGGACTATGAAAAGAAGACAGCCCTAGAAGTTACTGTTTTGTAAGCTTAACTTCCATGAGGGAGAGGACTCACCAAAAAACTAGGAAAATAAAATACAGTTCTCAGAGCTATGATGGACATTCAAGTGATTGAAAGGTCAAAATTCCATGCTTATCAATGAATCAGTTTCAACCAGTAAAAACAATGTTCCAAGGTGAACAGGATTCAGTTGGGGTATAATGAGATTGAGAATGACTGGGAGAACATGCTTTTTATAATAGAGACTGGTATCAAAGTAGGGCTGCAATGGGAAGAGAATACTTATTCTGAAAGACAATGTTATATATTAGAACTAGAAAGAAAATGCAAAAGGGAAATTCAGTAGAGTAACTTTATATGAAGTTCAGTTAGTAAATCACATGGTCAGAATTACCCTTAAGATCCCTTGGAAAGGGTCATGGAAATAGAGGTTGTAACATCTCTCAGCCAGTCGTTCCTCCAGCACTGAATCAGGCCTTTATCTTTCTGCTGTAAACCAGATGAAGAAGTCAGAGCATGCTGTACAAAATCACGTATCTTTCAACACCAAAATAACACCAAGAATGGCAAAAGGCTCACAACACGAGAGGCGCAAAGCAACCAAGGTGACTGAGGAATAGCAGGCTCACATCTCACACTGCAAGCTTGCTCCAGGAATAGCACAGGGGAATCACTCATATCATGAAAGATGTTACGTTCTGTCTCTCACCCTCTCTCCCTCCCTCCTTTCCTCCACCTCCTTCTCTCCCTCTCCACTCCTATAAGGTAAAGTGAATATGACATTAAGCCATTACAGTCAAACGGGGTAGAAAACATCTAGTTATAATGGCAGCTGACAGCAATGTAGCACTGATACTTTTAAGAAAACAAGGTCAGTAAGAATTTGGCCTATTGACTTGAGCTCAGCTTCTGAATATAATAGGCCACAGTCATACCCTTACCAGTTGTTCCTTTTCTACACTGGGATTACACTAAGTACTCCCCTACCACACATGGAGGATTGACACATGGCGGGGGGGGGGGGGGAATAGCACCACTCTAAAAGTCAAGAGACGTGGGCTCTAGATTGGTCTACCCTACCCTAACTGTGTGAACATGACCAGGTCCCATGACTTTTCTAGATCTCAACTTTCTCTTTTTAGAAATATATGCATTATCCTAGACAGTGATCTCTCTAAGACAATTTTTGGCTTTAGATTATGCATCTATTTCCCACTATATCATGTTGTGAAATCTGTTTTTTTCTGGTACTATAATGAATCTCTTGTGAAGTGTTACAATCTAATGCTTAAGAACTGGGGGTCTGGAGTCTAGTAAATCTGGGTTCATATCCCAGTGCTGCCACTTTCTGAGACAATGGGCAAGTCGCTAACCTCTGTGAGCCTCTGTTTTCCCATCTAAAATGGGGACAATATCCCTTTTGCAATAGGACTGCTATGAAGATAAAGCAGGTAACATATATAAATACCGAGTACAGTGTCTAGCACGTTGTAAGCTTTAAATATATGTTATCATTGATGATGATGATGATGACGATGTTACTGGAATAAAATGCATTAAGTGTCTGTTTAGGGTAAAGCCCCAGGCCTGCCTTACAGAAGAACAGGAAGCAAATGACATCCTAGGCTATCAAACCAACACCCTTCCCTCATTAGCTACTTGTGCCAATTCAAAAAACTCTCCAAATCAAATCCTGTCCAAGGTATCATATCTATTCTGGCTTCTCAGTTTTAAACAGGCTTCCTATTCCAGTGTAGGCAAAGACTACTGCCCATAGTTTGTTAGACTGTGATTATTTGCTTATGTAAGGAAGACAAAGAAATTTATCTGAGATTTTATTCTGCTATAAAAATCACACACCCTCTTCTTAGCAACTTTTTTAAGTTTAAAAGGTAGATTTTAAAAGGAAGAGACAGAAAAAAGAGATGAAAATACCTAGAATTAAAATTCTGCTAATAGAAAGGTTGAAGACAAGAACTTATATGCCATACAAGAAAGTTAATTAAAAACAAATTATTTGAAAAGGCATTATGATAACAGAAAACATAATTAGCATGTTTATTTCAGTTAGCTTTTATCCATCAAAGAGCAATTTAATCCCAAAACACAAAACCAATTCAAATCTAGAAAATACAACAGTGACAGTAAAATGAGTATTTCTTTTCTTAAAAAGCCTATTCTTCTAACGGGTATTAACCTAAGAAAACCTTACTTTCAATGGTATATGCTATATTTTGTGCAAGAAAATGGATTCATTTGGCTGATAAACTGCTTTAGTTGACGAGTTTTCCACTCATATCAGCTTCTGGAACACTTGAGCTTCGACTGTTCTATTTTACCTGTTCGCTCAAAGTGGCATGTATTTCAGTGTATTTTATCCACACCTTGTACTGCCCTCAATCTCAACTGATTTTTATCCTCAAACACTTGTTCATGATTTTTTTGTTGGTTTCACCTCACCACAGCTACTGGAAAATAAATATAACTTCAAAAGAAAATAAAGATGAAATCAAATAAATGTCTTAAAGCACTAGTCTTGATTTGTCTTACCTTTAAAGGTAAAACAGGGCTTTGCTAAAAAGTAACCAAGAGAAAGCCTAGGTTCTCTACATTCACCCTAAGGGTCCAAAATGGTTTCCTCTACCAGTCAGTACCAGGTACCTAGAACTAAGAATAAACAGCAACAGGATATGATAATATGAGAGCAAAACAACAACAAAACAATTTTATCTAATAACAATTTTTAATTAATTAGCATCAATTAATATTTAGATAATTAAAAGCAAAAGAAAACAAAAACATCAACAAAAAACTTATATGATTAATTTTTACAATTTGTCAGTTTGTTGATAGGGAAACCTGAGCATCTACGCTCCTGTGGACAGAGTTCTAAATCTGAAGACCTGACTCTATTTCTGACGCTGCCTCCATAGCCTTTAAATATTTATTTAAGTTCTATGCCTCAGATTTCTTGCAACTTCATCCGGATGTTGCAAGGATCAATCTGACAGAGTAAAAAGATATGAAATATCCCTTCCTATAATACATACATAGGGAAAACTTTCAAATAGAGCAAAGGACAGAGAAGAATAGTGTAGATATTAAACTTCAAGTTAAGGATCCCTTCCTATAGAACAGTGGTTCTCAAATTTTAGCACGCATCAGAATCATTTAGAGGACTTCTTAATTGAAGAAGGCTATTTCCCTGAGTAGAATTTGCGTAACAGGTTGCTCATTGATGCTGATATTGATGCTGAGGAGGCTGGTCAAGACCACACTTTGAAAACATTGTTTTAGAATGCTGGGTGGTAGGCCACATCCACTATCCATACTCTCTCCATACCCAGAAGTGTTGGGGTAGATAACCAGCAAACAAATTCTTTTCCAGCCACACAATACCCAGTTTCCCTTCTCCCTGGCTTTCATTCATTCACTAGAAAACAATTTCATAATACCCTTAAGACGATTTCATTATAAAGTGAAAGATGGATGCTTTTATTATCCAGAAGAGAGAAAGAGAAAGGGGCAGAAACAAAATTTGAAAAAAATAATGGCTGAAAACTGCCCAAATTTGATGAAAAACATGAATATAAAGATCCAAGAAGCCCAACAAATTCCAAGCAAAATGAACTCAAAGAGAGTCACACTGCGGCACAGTATAATCAAACTTACAAAAGACAAAGACAGAATTTTGAAAGCAGCAAGGGAAAAGGGAATCATTATATACAACAGACTTTACCACAATTAAAAAAAAAAAAAGAAAAAGGTAATAGACATTCATTTTAGAAAACTTGAGAAAAACAGAAACATATAAAGCATACAATCAAAACAAGCTATAATCCCTTTACCCCAAAATAGCTACTATGAACTTTATGGCATATTTTCTTCCAGTCATTTTCAATGCATATAAAGACTATACTAAATAACATTTTATATGAATTTTCCCCTACCTAACAAATTATAAGAATGTCAAGTATTCTTACAGAATGATATAATAACCTTATAACTATTTTATCATATAGATGGCAGTACACATATCTAGAGCAACATTACAAAACCTATAGGGGAGTAGAGCTTCAGCCTTGGTCCACACAGGAAAAGTATTTTATTCATGCACTTTGCAACACTTTTTTCAACAACAGAGCTGCCTGACCCACTATAATCATGGTAGACTGACATCAACCAATGCTTATCTAGAGTAGATTCATCCAAGACCATTTTCTTCTTCTCTTCAACTCAGGGCAAAAATGGAAACAAGACTCCTCTGATTAGATGGCTGGCTGGCTGGCTGGATGGATGGGTGGATGATGGATGGACACAAAGAGAATTTGAGTACAGATAAATATAAGTATAGATATAAATATATACCAATAGCATAAATATATATTTTACAGTGTTACTTATCCACAATTCCTAGTACATTATAATTTCCCCCCAATTAGGGTATAAACTCCTAAAGAACAAGTGACTTATCCTATCCATCTTTATCCTCCTCCCACACACACCTAACACATGCCTGATATACAGTAGACCCTGAATAAATGTTTACTGGATTTTTAAAAAATGATAAAGTAACAGAAAATGTCATCCTTAAAAATAATAGCTACCATTTATTAAATATCTTTCCCCCCAAAAAAGTCTTAAAAATTGGTCTGATCATAATTCTAAGAAAAAAGGATTAGGAAATACAATTTTATACCCAATCTTTTTTTTTTTTTAAAGATTTTATTTATTTGTCAGAGAGAGAAAGGGAGAGAGAGAGGGAGAGAGAGAGCACAAGTAGGGGGAGCAGCAGGCAGAGGAAGAAGGAGACTCCTCACTGAGCAGGGAGCCTGATGCAGGACTCTGTCCCAGGACTCTGGGATCATGACCTGAGCCAAAGGCAGACTTAACCGACTGAGCCACCCAGGCATCCCTACCCATTCTTGATAAAAACATTTTCAACTATGCACAGACATCAACAAATGTTTATGGAGGAATTACAACATATGAGGCACATTCCAAGCACTGGAGAAAAAGCAACCTATGAGCTGAAACCTGAAGGACATCAAGGAGGGAGCCATGTTGAAATGTGGGAGAAAGTATTCAGGCAGAAGGAACAGCAAATGCAAAGGCCTTGAAATAAACACGTGCTATGAAGGAGGAACAACAAGGAGATCAATGTGGTTAGAGAACAGTGGAAGAGGAGAGGGTTGGGGGGAGCAGTGAGTTCAGAGAGGGGGGTGGGTACAGATCTTGCAGACCATTATATGGATATGGACTTTTACTCTTAGTGAAATGGATGCTGGCTGGCTGCTAGAATGCACCATGGATGGGCAAAGGTAGAAACGGAAAAACCCGCTAGGCAGCTAGGCAGCAACAAAAATAGATGCTAGCAGCTTGGACAAGGGTAATAACCAGGATGATGGTAAGAAATGGTCCAATTCTGGATATATTTTGGATGATAGAGCTTACAAGATTTTCCAGTAAATCTGACAACCCAAAGGTTTATATTGCTTGGCGAACTGGATGACTCCAATGCTTCTGGCTTAAGCAACTGGAATGCTAGCTTTGACCTTAATAAGATCAATAATACTTAAGAAAGTTCAAATTTGGGTAGGGAAAATGAAAGTTCAGTTTGGGCATGTTAATTTTGAGTATACAATCAAGTACACAGAGGGAGGTATTCATTCACAAAAGAGATAAGAGCTAAAGATGTAAACTTTGGGTTTATATGGATGGCATTTAAAACCATGAACCTAAATGAGATCACCTAGGGAATAAGAGTAACAGAAAAAAGCAGAGTTGAAAAACAAGCTCTGAGACATCTCAATATAAAGAGACCAGGGAGACAAAGAACCAGCAAAGAAATGCTGTCCAGTGAGCTAAGAGGAGAATTTTTTAAATTTTTAATTCCAGTGTAGTTAACATACAGTGTTATATTAGTTTCAGGTGTACAATATAGTGATTCAACGGTTCCATATATTACCCAGTGCTCAACAAGATAAGAGCACTCTTAAGGCCCTTCATCTATTTCACCCATCCCTCCACCCATCTCCTTTCTGGTAACCATCTGATTGTTCTCTATAGTTAAGATAAAAGGAGAATTGTTTTAAAGTGGCATCTTAGAAGCCAAATGAATATAAGAGAAAGTGTCAGTTGCTACAGAAAACTTAAGACGCAGACAAAGAACTGATTGTTAGGTATAATGATATGAAAGTCACTGGTGGTACCAATAATAATGTTCACTCATTTACACTTTCTAGAAAAATTACTTGAGGAAGAAGAATTACTCCAGCCAAATGACAAATTAATCCAAATAGAAAACTCAAGAAATGGGTGTGATAACAGGCACAAAATGGTTAGGATCAATGAATCCAGTAAAACAAAATTAAATTACCTCACTGTGGCTGTAAGTGTTCCTGTAATTAATTACCAAGAAAATGTTTTCAAAAGAGACAGAATATATAGGTAAAATACACCTACATGGATGATGATGTGAAAATAAATTTTCAGAATATTTCTATAAAATATTTAAGTATTGTAGGAAGAGGGAGGAGTAAGAAAGGATAAATTAAAGCATGCTAAATATGTTTTCTTATTTATTTGGAGGTTCCAGACATTTTTATTTTGAATATTGAAAAGTATATATGCATTGATTAAAAGGCACCACGAGTAGAAAAAAAATGAATAATTTTCAAGCATTTTTAAAGAAGTCAATAAGTGAAAGAAAGAATCAAAGGCTAAAATAAAACACACCAACAAAGTATCAGAAAACACAAAATAAAATGGTAGCAGGCATAGGACCTATCATATGAGCAATCAAAATAAATATTCATTGGCTACATTTTTAACAAAAGTAAAAAACTATTAATATAAAAGACAATCTCAAAACAAAATGACACAAAAGGGTGATGGATACTATGTATCTCATATATAAACAGATTAGCTATGACAATATTCGTTTTACAGTAAATTTTTTTTTTTTAAATTTGAGTATAGTTGACACACAATGTTACATTAATTTCAGGTGTACCACTTAGTGATTCAACAAGTTATACATTGTGCTATGTTTAGCACAAGTATAGCTAACACCCGTCCCCTTACATCACTATTACAATATCACTGACTGTATTCCCTATGCTGTGTCTTTTATTCCTGTGACTTATTCATTCCATAACTGGAAGTCTATATCTCCCTGTCTCCTGTTTTACAGTAAAGTTAATTCACAAAATAAAATGGAGAAAAATAGATATTTTGTATCGATTAGCAAGTATAATTGAAGTAGACATAACAATCCCACACCAAAACACACAGCATCTAGTTATATGAAGTAAAAACTGAGAAATATTAAGAATTTCATGAATCCAAAATACCAGTGGAAGACCTCTGTCTCAGAATTTGTTAGCTCCTCAGACAAAGAAAAAATAAGGATTAGAATAATCCAATTATAAACGTGATAAATGAACAGGTTCATACCTTTGACTCTTTAGAAAATTTGCCTACATTTGAATATTTGAATATTCATTTCAAATATCTATGGAACATTTTTTTTAAAAAGATTTACTTATCTATTTTAGAGGCAGGAGGAGCAAAAGGAGAGAGAGAGAGAGAGAGAATCTCAAGCAAACTCCCTGCTGATCGGGGAGCGGGACATGGGGCTCAATCTCACAACCCCAAGATCATGACCTGAGCCAAAATCAAGAGTCGGATGCTTAAAAGACTGAAGCCTCCAGATGCCCCTCCATATAACATTTGTAAAAATTGATCATTTAATAGGCCACACAGAAAGCCTTAATGAATTCCTAAACCAATAGTTCAGTAATTTTCCTTGACCCAAAACAATACAAACAAAAACAACTTAATAGATAACAAAAAAAATCTAACCAGTTATAGATTCTGACAACTAGAAATTAAGTCATGAACCAATGAGAAAATTAAAACTAAAGTTACAAACTATCTGAAATTAATAACAAAAACACTATACATTCAAATCTAAGAAACACGGTCAAAGCTATAGTCAAGAAGAAACTAGTTCCTTGGCCTGAAATGTGTTTCCTTTCATTCTCTGTATTTTGAAACCCAGTTCATGAAATGCCTCCATCTTGGCAAAACCATTCTGTACCTTTTATTTGGCATTAATTTTCCTACTTCGGTGCTTCCCAAGCACATTTTAAAACTCACTTCATTTCACATTTACATCATTCTGCTTGGCTTTATAGATACTTGAATCTGTGCCCATCTCAACCCAGTGGACTTCCTGCTACTAGAGTGTAGGGAGCAGGCTTTGACACCTTTCTACAAACTCAGGACACACTGTTGGAGTCCCAGGTCTCTCACAGTAAGAATGTCGGTTGGGAAGATCAGATAGACTCAGGTGAGGATCCTAGCCCCGTTAGTATGGAGCTGACTCCAAGCTTGTCTGACTTGGGACAAGCTGCTTAATCCTCTAGCCCTCCTTCTCCACTCAGAAGTCTATTTCAGAGGTTTACATAATAAAACAGCAAGCACAATATCTGAAACATACCTTTGCTAGATAAATGGAAGCTGTTGTGAACATTAAGAAGTTACACAAGTAAAGGAAAAATCTAAGAAATAGGTGAGTAGTGGAAAACCATGGACTTTGGAGCCAAACAGACTTACAAAATCCTGGTTCTGCCAATCACTTAACAGTATGACCTTAAGCAAGGGACTTAACGTCCCCAAGTCTCCGTCTCCTCCTCTGTAATTCTGTAACACTATTGTTGAGTTGAGAAACTGGCAATATAAAATGCTTAGTAGGATGCCTGCCACACAGTAAATGTTTATAAATAGTAGCCCTGTTGTCACTCCCACGTTGCCTCAGTGAGAGGTCTGCATGGATGTCTGCTGAATTGAATTAGCACTTGACTATCAGAATCTCTCTTGGGTTGGCTTGGTCCCCTGATAACCCAACAAGGGCCAGCAATGATACTAAGTTATCAATTTAGTGAGGCAAGTCCCCAAGAAGCCCCAACACGTGACTGTGGTTCAGCTGGGGTCAGAGTAACTGAGGCCTCACAATTAAAAAGTAATCTCATATGAGGTCGTCTGGCTGAATAATTTGTTAAAAATCCTTTTCATGAAGTTAGATCATTAAAATTGACACCAGAGCAATCTCCGAGAGAGCCTCAGGCAGGTCTCACTCCTCATTAATATAAATTAAATTTCTCAGGAGATGTTGTGAGTCTCCCCACCTCACAAACAGTGTTGACATTTATTGGATTTCCCTCTGACCTTTCTGGACTTAAGAAATACCTCCAAATATTAGCTACGAATAAGCTATTATTTTGGTTTTTACTTCACAACTATTCTTGAGAGTAAAGTGATTTTGTCTACTTTATTTTTCAGAAAGACCCTTCATTTAATGTGTCACCTTCCATTTTATGCTAAGAATACATGAGGTTCTGCATGTCTAAAGAGGAGCAAGTGTGAAGTGAATGACAATTCTGGGGCATTACTCTTTATTGGAGGTCTTTTTTCTTCCATTAAATAAAGACAGATGATTTTTTTCTTCCTTAGAAGTCAAAGCTAAAAGTCTTTCAATTGGTTTCTCAAATACAAGGAATGATATTAAAGGTGTATTAAAATATCAGTTACTCCTTTTGTTGGTACTAATGAATTTCATTAAATTACATAGTTGTAAAATGTTAAGAGGGAGAAAGCTTCTTGCTAAGTGAGTGACTGAGTGGAGGTGGGATGCTGAGAATATTGTTATTAAAATATGCAAACATGAATGTTCACCAGGGATAGTGTAGACTGAAGCTTTTAGCTCTGCCCTTTCCTTGCATCCAGCTGTCAGTCTATCTAATTATTACAGTGCCATTCTGGCAGATGAATTTTGATGAATTATAGAATCTTACAGCCAGAGGCATCTTTGAAATTACCTAATACAACCTACATATTGCTGATTAGAAAAATGAAGTCTGGAGTCATTTGCTCAAAGCTCTAAAGCTCATTAGTGGTCAGAGCCAATGCTACCACTGAGCTCTCTTTGTCTCTTTGCCCCATTCCACATTCCTTTACATTAGGATTAAAGGTAAGGACCACCTGCACTATAGAGTTTCATGGAGGGGTGACAGCAGAAGACTAAGAAAAGCAAAGAGTGACTACCTAGTCAGAGACTTTAGGAGTGCTGTCATCATCTGATAATGAATCTTTGGGAAAGTCAGTAATAACAGAAATGTCAGTCGGTCACTGTGGCTAGCCTAGGAATCATCGTTAAGAGATGTTAACAGTCAGAGGAAGGGTGCACACTAAAGCTATACTTAGTGGGACCACCCAAAGATTAAAACACAAAAGATAAGGCACTATTTCTACTTGGTCATAGAACCATCTGATTATCTAAAGTTTCCAAATGACCTTCTAATAAGGCTAGACGAGATCATAATGAAGCAATTCCCATTAATGTCAACTTGAGTTATGATTCTATCAAAATTTCCATCATAATTCCAGACAAAGATTTAGAAACACAAGGCCCTGAGCCAATAAATGTCTTTTCTTTTTGACCATAATATTGTAAAGAACGATTTTTATCACTTTAGAACACTCTAGTGGTGGAAAACAAAATGTGAAGCATCATTGTTCACAATGGCTCCTGCACATACTTTTGAAAGAGTGTAGGAATGCTCTGGTCACCATCTTGAACATGTCATCGATCTTTGAGACAACACACTCTTCTCCTAAAAACCGATTTTCTATGACTAAATGGAAATAAACTTCCTTTTTAAAAATGAATATAATTTTTTGAGGAAATCATTTGCCCAAGACTCAGTTCTTAGCTTTGAATGCTTAAATATGATCACTAAAAAAAAAAAAAAAAAAAAAATACAAATGGAAAAAAAGATTTAAAAATCAAGATGTGCAGCTGAATTGATTTATAAAATAATGATCCTCTAAAATACCACTTCTTTTTTCAACCTCTCAAATTCCAGTTAATAAAAAAATATATACTTAAAGACATTTGAAGGTAAAGATTTTCCCGCCACACTATTATTTCAACTCTAGGTAAATAGCTCAAAGTAAAATTATAAGGCAAGAACTCAGAAACAATACTAAAAAAAATGCATTTTCCCCCAAAATCAATTTAATAAATATTACTGAGTAACTACAATGTGCAAGGCCTTCTCCTAAATCCTTCATGAGAGCAATCCCGGAAGAAGCTTTCATTCTAGTTATTCTAGAGTAACTCCAAAAAACCACTATGATACCCAACCTAATGTGGGAGGGGAGAGGGGAATCAGAGAAGCTTCAAGAAGAGCAGCATTCATGAGGGGACGTGAGGGAAGGGTAAGATTTTGAAAAATAGGACAAGACAGCAAATAGCAGAGTAGAGCAATTTCCTCCTCGTCCCAAGGTATCAATTAAAAAACTTTTGAAAGAGGGGGGTTTCCTGCTAACAATATTAGACCACTTTACACTGTCTTTTTTATATTTTTCAATTTATTATTCAATTATATTTTTCAATTTATAAAAAGTTTTCTCCTCCTCCTGCCCCTTTTTTTTCCTCCTCCTCCTCTCGCTTCTTCAGGAACAGATATTGGGGGTTTGAGGTGACCCCTTGATGTCCCTATTGACAGAAAATACCCAAAAGGATCAAGGGCTTCCAAACAAAATAAAGCACTCTTTTATAAATTTCTCAGAAATGCTATGAGACACAGACTGGACAAGTATTATTCCCATTGTATCTATCACAAAACAGGTTCAGAGGGCATAGTGATGACCCAGATGAAAACAGTGGGTGAAAAGTAGCAATTGCAGGAACTCAGCCAGGTCTTCCCATGTTAAGAGCTTTTCACACCAGCTCACCAATGTGAGGATGAAATTCGGAGTCAGGCTATACCATAGTAAAGTGCCAAGTGACATCTAACCCCTGTTCTTAAGCAATAATGTGAATGTAACATCAGATACAAGCTATGAAAACTTCCTTTTCTTCCCTAAGACACAATGTAATATAAAGTCACAGGAGAAAAAGGAGTGTATTTTTTAAAACCTAATTTCAAAACATAATAAAAACAGATAACAAGTTAACAAGTTTCTATGCAGTGAATTAAAATATCATAAAAATCTAGAATTTCAAAATCATTAGATCCACACTTCTAATTGATCATGATGCCTGATTATGGGAAAATCAAATCTGCTGAAGGCAGATTTATTATTGAGTATATTTTATGCAAAAAAAAAAAAGTATGCTAAAAATATGGGTGAGGCCAACATGTTTTGTGCTTGTTGGTGGTGTTGTCTGACAAGATTCCATATCTACTGAACTGAAGTATGAATAATAAACTGGGGATCTGGCTAGACATCTAGACAGCTCCTAACTCAGCACTGTTACTAATTGGCTTGGTCAAGGTAACTCATCTCTCTAGAACTTAGGTTCTGATCTGAAAAATGAAGCAACTCAACTAGGTATTATTTATAGGTCCTTCTTTTCTAAAATTGAGTCTATTAATACCCGAGATTCTGGACATATGAGAGGCAATTCAAAAGGCTACATGAGCCATTTTCCCCTAATGGAATATAATAAAACTTGCACACCTGAAAACCTAAATAAAGTGCACACAGAACAGATAAGTCAAGCTTCATGAAACCAATATAATACCCCAATACTTACATAGAACTTTAGTGATTCACAGTGAATTTTCACTTCATGTTTCCTCCATACCTTGACCACACTCATATTATAAGTACTTGCAACAGAAACAGAAACCAATGATCTGTATCTTTCTTGCAAAGCTGGAGATGTTAAAATAGCAACAGAGTTTCAGTGTAGTATCTATAAAGGTTCTAGAAGCATTTGTTACAATGATTATCCAAGGCCCATGATAATTTTACTCTGGCAGAATTTATAACAGCAGATTATATAACTCAGCTAAAATGGCCTCCAAATATAGTATATTGTTTAAAACTACAATGAAGGTTAAAGATGGTTTAGAGACGTATAGGGTCATGGTGGCAGGGGATAATCTTGGTTTGATTTAGAGAGCTCTGTAAATAAAAACAATTTCATTCACTTTCACCTTTATATTTTGACATCTGGAGGCTGGTTTGTGGAATCAGGAAAATGACAGATGAGACTGAACAGGAAATGCTATTCGGTTCATGTCCCAGGGATATTATTTAACAAAAGTGCTGAGTGAGCTATTTCAAAGGCTCAGCTGGAGGGAAGGCATTCACTATATGCTATTTATGATGCTCCCAGTAACATCTCAGGAGGTATAAATTTTGGCAACTTATACACATTCCTTTAGGCATTTTCCTATATTGGTTCCCTGCCTTCCAAATACAAAAAAAATTCTTATCCATCGCAAAAAGGAGAGATATCATCATTCCCAACAGGAAGCATATGCATTTTGATGATGAAAGGAAAGCAAACGCAGTATACGTTGAGGTACTTGGTCAGGAAGTAAACACACCGTGCTTCTGAGAATCACTGAAGACAGTCTTCTATGGTTCGACTACACGATACTACATGACGCACGCAATTTTGCACACACGCGCGCGCGCACACACACACACACTCTTCTACCTGAAAACTATTAAGAAAAAATTATCATGGAGATCTTTGTCAAAATACTGAACATGTCGATTTAAAAAAGAATACAGTTATGCAGCCAAAAGAATGATTTCTCCTGAAATGATCGATCCCTATTACCGGTGAATTCCAGAAATCTAACAAGCAATTATAATCTCCCCCAACTTCCACAAATGATAACATGTAGCAAAAAACTGAATTTTAATTTTTTCTGGACGGTCAAAAAAGTTCTAAGAATCGAAGAATCAAAAGAAATGTGCAAAAAGAAGTAATATCAGTTGCAGAGCATATCCTTGATAATTCTTGATATAATTTGAGCCAAATTACATGTTTTATTTAAATCTCAAAATATCAAACCTCAATCTTAAGCAGAAAGTTTTCTATACATTGTATTGTTTGGTTTGAGCATACGTTAACATGGGTTTAAAATATTCATATCAAAGTAAATTAGGCTTAGAAATAAACTTATAAATTTTCAGGGTGCCTGAGTGGTGCAGTCACTTAAGTGTCCAACTCTCGGTTTCCGCTCAGGTCGTGATCTCAGAGTCAGGATCTCAGGGTTGTGAGATGGAGTCTCACCCCTCCCCCACCCCCCCAGCATTAGCCCCGAGATTAGTCCCCTGATGAGCCCTGCATTCAGCATGGAGTCTGCTTGGGTTTCTTTCTCCCTTTCCCTCTGCCCCTCCCGCACTGTCTCTCAAATAAATAAATAAATCTTTTTAAAAAAGAAATAAACTTGTAAATTCTCAAATGAATTCACTTTGCATGATAACAGTCCAGGTATGATATCTGCCACTATTTTAGAGGTGATCTAGAATCTACTTTGCCTTTACTTAGGTTTATATTTATATTTTTTTCACAACTTTTCTTTTTTATTTTTTGTTTTTTTGGGTTTTTTTTTATTATGTTCAGTTAGCCAGCATATAGTACATCATTAGTTTTTGACATAGTGTTCAACGATTCATTAGTTGCATATAACAACCGGTGTTCATCACACCACTGCCCTCCTTTATACCCATCACCCAGTTACCCCATTCCCCCACCCCCCTCCCTTCTGTAACCTTCAGTTTGTTTCCTGGAATCTGACAAACAATGAGAGACTCTTCACAACTTTTCATTAAGATTTTTCTTACAAAAGTTGAGCAATTATGGCTTGAGCCTTAACTGCTCACACAACTGACAGCACAAGGTCAAGTCAGAGATGGGATGAGGATAGGCAGTGGGAGACTGGAGGAATGGAGGTGAGATATCAGAATCACCAGGGAGCCTACATTGCTCCTAACCTTCTAGGTACCGTCCCAGTCCTGCCCTCCCCAGCACCCCCTGCAAGTCTGTTATGCTGGAAAGGGATAAGAGTAAGGATAAGTATAACATCTGCCTTTGAAAAAGTTCCACAGGTATAAGAATACTGACCCTGATAACTGGAAGAGAACATCTTTGGGGAGATATTCATATGAAGTCAGGGCACAAAGGGTTCTGAGGTTCCATAAACCTGGAAATGACACACACTATATCTCCCTTCATGGGACTCACACTGCACATTAGCACAGGAAGCTTTCCAAAAAGTTTAGTAGGAGTCAAGATACCTGTTCAACTTTATTTAATGATGTTAAAATTTTATTCATCTATTAAGTTTTCCCTCAACACCAATTTGGGAGGATAATTTAGAAATCCTGAAGTATTTTTGCAAATGTCCCTATCCCATTGTACGGAGGCTTTGTGCCAGAGTATATGTGTACTGGCACTTTAGTACGGTGACCAGATTTCTAAGAACATCCAGTAAAAGCTCAATCTTATTCAAGTACAAGTTTATTTACTTGGTAATGGTGTCACAGTGGTTATTAAATGCATTAGTCTACTCAAAAGCCACCATTAGCACTCCTAAAACTATCTGTACCATTGGGTCCTTCAGAGCACGTAGGCCACGAAGTTATAATGGCTGCTTAATTTCAACTGTCTTGGAAGAAATAAGGCCTCTTGTTATATCTCATATGTCTTTTCTTTCTCATCTCCATATCATTGCTTTTGTTTTTTGCTCTGCCTGGAATGCTCCCCCGACTAGGTCTCTAAATGTCAGCCTTACGAACACAGGTACATCTACCCACCTAAATACCAGCTCCTCCACAAAGCCTTTCCTGGTTTTCCACAACTGGCTGGCTTCTACCTTCTTTAAAACTCCCCAACCACTGTGAGTATCTCTTAAAGTAAGAATCAAATTCTTGTCATATAACCATAGGTCTTCTAATCTCATCCTCCAATTAGATGGTAAAATCTTCAGGTATGGGAACTGTGTTTTGTCCCCATATAGATGAAGAAATTTAAGCCTAGAAAAATGTAGCAGCTTGTCTAAGGTCACATAACTAGTAAGTGGCAGTGCTAGAATTTACACCAGATCTGTCCAACCCCAAAACCTAGGATTTTCCCCTTATCCTCCATCCCCCCATCTCTCAGACAGCAAGGCAATGGTTCCTATGGCAACAAAAAGAACATAAGTCACCTCCTATTGGAGACAGTAGCATAAAAGTTCTACCTGTGTGCACTAACTCATTGCCTGGCTTCTGACTCAATGTGTTAACTCTATCTTATGCTTTCAGACCTTCATTTCTCCAAGTATTTTCTGGGAAACAATAGTAAAAGAGAGATGCAAATCATTTTTTAAAAAGAGCTTTACGGGGAACTGTATGCTAAACAACATTAAAAATATTGGTTCTTTACTGCACGACTTTGCATATCATTTAATTTGATACTATGCAACATTATATATAGTTTTTGTATATATTTCATATTTTTAGAAGGCATAAGATATTGACACATATTTTAAGTATCAAAGAACAAAACTATCCTTCATAAGTTTCATCTAATTCAACAAAGCAGTGCCTCAAAGAGTTTTATTTTAATAGCATCATTTTCACAATATAAATTCATTTCAAAACCACTTAATAACATGCATCTAAATAAGAAATATCAAAACCAAATGTTATAGGATTTAATATTACTAGGATTTAAAACTAGTAACAATATTTGTGCCAGCAAGTGAGTGATTAAATGCTACCCACACAGTGTCTGACATTTAATGAGGGAGTCACAGAGACACAGAATATGTTTCACTCAATGATTAATATAGGTTCACTATATTTAGCTTCTACTTGAACATTTCACCTTTTTTTTCCCCCTCATCCCTGAACTCAGCCAAGGACATGGGATAAATCTGATGACTAAAAATCAGGAAGTTTTGATGAATGAAACAGATGAGAATAAGACTGACTCTTCTAGGAGAAAATGAGATTTTCCTCCTTAAGTCATTTTTAGACCAGTTACAACTATTTAAAATAAACTCGAATAATATCGGTGACCTCTCAGGAGGGCACCTGGTTGACTTGGGGACACAGGTGAGAGAGAAACGTTTCATTTACACACTTTTATATCTGTAGTAGGTAAAACATGTCCCCAAAGAAAGACATGTTCAAGTTCCAACACCCCTCTCCCCATACTTATGTATGTGACTTTATTTGGAAAGTGGGTTTTTCCAGATATAATCAAGTTAAAAAGAGGTCATAGTGGATTAGGCTGAGCCCTAATCCAATAACTAATGTCCTCAAAAGAAGAGAGAAAATTGAATGCAGACATAGAGCGACACACAGGGAAAACCCCACCAATGACAGAAGCAGAGAATGGAGTGACACAGTTGCAGGCCAAGGAACACTAAGGATTTCCCTAACCAGCAGAAGCTAGGAGGCAAGGAACGATTCTTTCCTAGAGCCTTCAGAGAGACCATGGCCCTACCAATACCTTGTTTTCAGACTCGTAGCCTCCGGCACATAAGAGAATGGATTTCTGTTGTTTAAAATCACCCAGAGCGCTACTTTGTTATGGCAACCTTAGGAAAATAATACAATACTTTTAAAATTGTATACACTGCAACTATATTACATGTTCAAAAATTAATCAAATTAAAATAAAGTAAGCTCAATGGAATGAAAACACAAACCACAGACTGAGAGAAAATATTAGCAAAAGATATATCTGATAAAGGAGACTGTCATTTAAAATATACCAAAAAAACCTCTTAAAACTCAGTGGTAAGAGGGGTGCCTGGGTGGCTCAGGAGGTTGTGTCTGTGTTCAGCTCAGGTCATGATCTCAGGGTCCTGGGATCAAGCCCCATGTCGGGCTCCCTGCTCAGTGGAGAGCCTACTCCCCCCCCCCCCCAATGGTAAGAAAATAAACAAGTAAATAAACAGTAAAAAAACAGAAAACAGTCCAACTGAAAATCAGCTAAAATCCTAACAAACACCTCACTAAAGAAGATATACAAATGGCAAAGAAGAATATGAAAACATGCTCCATCCGCATCATATGTCATCAAGGAAATGCAAATTAAAACAATGAGATACCACTACAAATCTAGTAAAAGGGTCATAATCTGGAACACTCACACCATCAAATAAATGCTGGCCAGAAGCAATCAGGAACTCTGATTCATTGCTGGGGGGAATGCAAAATGGTACAGCCACTTTGGAAGACAGTTTGACAGTTTCTTACAAAACTCAACATACTCTTACCACACAATCCAGCAATCACACTCCTTGGTATTTACCCAAAGAAGTTGAAAACTATGTCCACATAAAAATCTGCACACAAATGCGTATAGCAGCTTCTTCATAATGGTCAAAACTTAGAAAGAACTAAGATGTCCTTCAGTAGGTGAATGAATAGGTATACGGTGGTACATCCAAACAACAGAATAGTATTCAGCACTAAAAAGAAATGAGCCACCAAGCTATGAAACGACATACAAAAAACTTCAATGCATATTACTAAGTTCAGAAGCTAATCTGACAAGGTTACTCATGCACAATTCCAACTATACGACATTCTGGAAAAGGAAAAACTATGAAGACAATAAAAAGATTAGCAATTGCCAGGGATTAGGGTGGAGGGAGACCGAGCACAGAGGATTTTTAGGGCAGTGAAACTTTTCTTTATGAAACTATTATGGTGATCCACCTCATTATATATTTGTCCACACCACAGAATGTACAACACCAAGTGAACCCTAATGTACATTGTGGACTTTGGGTGATAATGATGTGTCAACATAGTTTGATCAACTGTAAGAAATGTACCACTCTAGTGTGAATGTTGATAATTAAGGTCATCCATGTGTGGGGTGGGGGTAAATGGGAAATTTTTGTACTTTTGCTGTGAATTTAAAAACGCTCTCAAAAACAGTCTAATAAAAAGATATTTTTAAATCATAAAGTAAGCCAAAAGGTCTGTTTTTTTTTTTTTTAAGTAAATTCTACCCCCCAGGACACCTGGCTGGCTTAGTCAGTAGACCATGTGGCTCTTGGCTTACATGAGTTTGAGCCCCATGTTGGGTGTAGAGATTACTTTAAAAAAAAACCCAAAACCTTCCCATGCTCTACCAACTGAGCCAGCCAGGTGCCCCAAGCTCTGCTTTTTTTTTTTTTTTTTTAGATTTTATTTATTTATTAGAGAGAGAGAAAGCATGAGCAGGGAGAGAGGGGCAGAGGGAGAGGGGAAGCAGACTTCCCACTGAGCAGGGAGCCCAACATGGGCCTCTATCCCAGGACCCTGGGATCGTGACCTGAGCCGAAGGCAGACATTTAACAGACTGAGCCACCCAGGTGCCCTCTGCTATTTTTTTATATTATAAATTTACTAACCATCTTGAACCCATGTCTAAAATATGCTATTTTTCCTCAAAGCTTTACATGTTCCTTTTTTCATTTCACTTGTTTATTCAAACTTAACTAAAGGGCTAATTCTGTGCCAGAATACTGTGGTAGCCTGGGAAAGGTTCTAGAGAATCTAGAAATCAGATACTTCTGTCCTTTAAGATGATGTCTACTCTAATAAATAATTATAGAGGAAATAGATTATATCAACTTGTAGTGAAAGCATTATTCATGTATCTTGGGGAATTAAGATTAAGATCAAGTTTTTAAGTGCTATTCAACTATGTACATGAGACATATGATCTTTCTCCTTCCCTCTATTCAAAGATAAATAATATCAAATATACATTAATTACTCGACTATTTCAAGAAGGATCTTGGGAGATAAGAGGTCACTGGATATGTACCATGGCATGAAAACCCTATCAAGAATTCTGAAAAGGAAGAATACATACAAAAATTTTAAAAACGCACTTGAGAGAATAGTTGAAAACAGAAGAAGATTCTGAAATGACTAAAACCCTAGTGTTAAGAAAATGAGAACTAGAGACAAATGAGTCATGTTGGGCGATTCTATCATCTTAAAAAAGTATGGGAAGAGTGTCTTAAACTTATTCTGAAAAGATATTGATCGAAAACAACATTATGTACAAAAGGCTCAACCAACTTCTTCACACTATCCTCTCTCCTAAACTTCTGTTTAAATGCTATTGCCAAATTAAGAAAAAACTGATAACTCTGTTTCCAGAAATTGACAGCATAATTTAGTGTTTCCTTATCATGAAAAAAATTGGAAGAAGACATTTAAAAGAAATGGTGCCCTCTCTTGGAACCAGGTCCTCAATCTTCTTAGAAGGAAAAACAGAGCAAAAGTATCAGACATCATGTTAACATGCATCTTCACATCCAAAGGATTGCTGTATAAACCTGTAGTTTAAATCTTTGCAAAAAAAAAAAAAAAGTACAGTCTTCCTTAGTACCTAATTATATGTATGCATTGGTATGCCTCAAGATAAAAGAACATTACCTTAGAGAGTGGCATTTTTTTTAAAGCTGCTGAAAAAGTAAGAAAAAATAACAAGTTGCTCTCTATATTAGGAATCACATGCAACCAAGCATTTAAAAAAATTACCATAAAGTAAAACAAAGAACTACTGTCCTATGAAATATACACACTGAGTTTCACTACATCCCAAATCCTAATACCACTGTATATGGGGAGTTGAATGTGTATCAATAGAAGAGAATGAAGAAACGGGATAAAGCTGCAAAATCTGGGGTGGACGCGAGAAGGACTTGTGGTAACTTGTTCTTGCTCAGAAATGCCCCAGATCAGCTTGATTAGATCAACCTTAAGTTATCAGCAGGTTAGGAGCTGGTTTCCCCAGATGACAAAGATACTTTAGCAAAACTTATTCTGCTTGTACTGGTATTTGATAAAAACTTCAAATGCAATAAAGTAGGATTCAAATGCATTTAAAGTAAGGATTCCTTACTTAAAAAAAAAAAAGTTGCATGACGCTATTTCCTCAGTAATACGAAGTAGTAGGAGCACATATTTGAGAGTAGAATTGTTTGGATTGCTACTAACTTAATAGCAATGAAATCTTCCACTTTGCTGCAGTAAAACATTATGACAAACCCCCATCTAGAGGATAGGAAAATGTGATTGTATTTCTTCTCCAGAAATGTATATACTCAATCAGCAAGTGTTCTTCTCCAAGCACCAAATAACCCCTTCCAAGGAAGCTTGTTTTCTGAACTCTTCACCCTACATTATTCCTAGATTTTGCTCCTCTCCATTTTCATAATTTTAACTTAACTGGTCCTGAATCCAAAGACACATGTTTCAGATTTGCATTTGGCTGCAGAAAAAATTCTTAATGTACATTAGGGAATGCAGGGGTGAATGTGGGAGGTAGGAGCATGGTGAAAGATAAAATAATAATGGTTAGAGCAAAAACAAGAATAGAGTTTCCTTCCTATTGTTGCCAAGAAGATGATATAAATTTCCTCTCCTTGTAAAAAATTACCTAATTATAGGAAAGAGCTAGCTCTCTGCTTATGATATCACAAGTGGATATTTTAAAGAGTGCTACAAGCTGTCCTCTTAAAATGGGCCAGAAAAGCGAAGCGTGGGTAACTGCATCACATGGGTGACAACAAGAAGCACCATCTCAACACCTGTCAATCATACCTTCACCATCATCTCTCTATTCCCTGATCTCCTAGAGCAGCAGTTGGCAAGTTGCTGTCTCCAGATCAGCAGCATTGGCACCAGTTGGGAAATTAAAAATCCAAATTCTTGGGCTCCACTCTAGACCTACAGAATCAGAAACTCTAGGGGCAGGACACAGGAATCTGTTTCAACAAGCATTCGATGGGATTCTGACTTGATTAACCATGTCCTACAGCAACTTACTATCTGCCAATTCATTCTGGCTTTTAATCATACGCTCCTGGAATTGTTAAACATTTTTATGTGTATACAGTCTCCAACTAATTTATAAGATCCTTGGGGCAAAAATTCTCTCTTCCCTTGTCCCCTTTGCTTTCTCTTCCCCACTAGTACCTTTCCTAGTGCTAATAACCAAAAGCAAACATAATGAGCATTCCTAATGTCAGAAACTGGGGAGAGAGACCTTGGATGGAATTCCCCTTTTTTAATATGATACTCCTATCCACCTGAGATAGCTATTTCCCTTAATTATGATCTAGGAATAAAGGACCCAAGTTCTCCAATTTATACAGTCTAGAGAGGATTCGTTCATTCTTAAGACAGAACGGCTCAGCTTCAGAATTTGGAGAATCCAACTGAAAAACAAATTAAAAGTCGTGTAAAACACTTCCCTCAAAGGCTTGGCCACCTTCAATAGAGACGAGAGGAAGAAGAGGTAGCATTTCTTTCTCAGAAGCACACAGTAGGACTCATATACATGGGAACGTTCATTAGTTACCCCTGTGGCAAGATCTAACCTTCCAAACTCTTTTAATATGAAAGTGCTCTTTTGTTTGCTTTCTCTTGCTTTGCTGCATTTACAACATGAAAGGCAAATACCTTCCCTCACAGACAGGGTGTCCTCTCTATCCTTGAGCAAAGTGGCACCGCTGGCTCAGTTGCTAAGGAGTCAGGTTCTGAGTTTTAAAAATGTCGGGAACTTAGTGGTGGTTCCTGGGGAGGATCTAACCACAGAGGAATTCCTCCATCGAGCATAAATAAATGAAATTTGTTCAGTGGGTTCTGTTAGCATTGGGCGAGTATCCTGTTAAACTGTATGGGCAGAGATGTTCCACATTGTGATGGAAAGGATGACCTGTACCTCCCCTGTTCTAAACCCCATATTTTTTAAGTGTCTGCACACTTAAGAGTAAGGCTTCTCCTAGGTTCTTCCACTCCTCCAATGAATACATCTGGTAGGTTCTTCAAGCCAATGTGAAAAGGGGCTGTCTTCTGGACTGAATGTTTATATGCCCCCCAAATCCCCATGGGATTTGGAGATGGGGTCTTTGGGAGGTAATTAGGTTTAGATGAGGTCATGAGCTTGGGTCATCATGATGGGATCAGTGCCCTCCCAAGACATCCGAGAGCTCATGCACAAGCTTGGTCTCTCTCTGCCATGTGAGGACAAAGCAAGAAAGCAGCTGCCCATAAGCCAGGAAGAGAGCTCTCCCCAGGAACCAAATCTGCTAGTACCTTGATCTTGGACTTTCCAGAACTGCGAGAAATAAATGTTCATTGTTTAAGCCGCCCAGTCTACTGTATTTTGGTACAGCAGCCTGAGTAGACTAATGGAGGCCCCAACCCTGAGCTTCTCTTCCATGGCTTCTCACTAGACCTCTGACCCCAAATCCTTAGTAAAGATAAGAAAACCTTTTGTCTGTCTATGCCAATTCAGGTGAGCTGGTGCCCTATGGAGAGGAGATGGCAGGCACTGGGTGCCCAGCCTCCAGAAAAACAAAATAGTTTCTATGAACCAGGCATAATCAGAAAGCAACAGAGTTGCCAGACCTGAAGAGGAGGTGAATACTGAGGAAAGGGGCATCTCAGCAGAAACGACTGCACTCCCCAGCTTGCCATGAACTCAGACTTGGGAAGAACTTTAAAGATGGCAAAGATCAAATTTCTCTCCAGCCTGGTGGGATTGGGCAAAGTCCTCTGCTGAAAATTCAGCTAACCAAAAAGCATTTTAAAATTGTGAACATTTCTTACAGACCGGAGTTTGAAGTCAGATCTACACCTGTGACACACACAGCTCATAGTAAATAGCCCCTAACAGAAGAATTCAAGTTAAATCCAGGTCTCTGCAGTGAAACACCAGAGCAAATATTAGACTTTAAAAAAAAAAAAAATGCAAACCTTTGTCCTAGGCTGGATTCTTGCAAACCTAAATGCTCTAGAATGTGGCCATGTCCCTTTCTCTGTGGCTAATTAGTAAAACTGTTCTTTTCCTCTGTGGTTGGGGGTCCACAGGCTATCATTGGTTACCTAGGTGCAGAAATCATTCTCAAAGGATATAAAAACAGTGAAGGCTTTTTGTCATATGCTAGGCTCAGGTTGCTGTGTGCAAAACTCAAAAAGAACATGAAGTCTTTTTCCACTCCCTCTGTGTCATTAGGGAAAATGGGACATGCCCACCTCCCAATCACGCACTTCAGCCATTGTAGTTGTGTCCTCACGGAGCCTGTGCATGAAAAGGACTTCTGATAACTCGATGCAGGGGGAGTTCTGAGTTTCCAGGGCCCTGTTGTTTGCTAGAAAATCAATTCCTCTAAATAGAAAATTCAGCAGTGCTAACATATGGCATAGTATTGTATCTGCAATAACATACAGGAGCACTTGCAGACAAGAGATTTGGGCTTTGGTAAGGAACACAGAGACGAATTTTTTCTAAGATCTTGTTTGCGAATTTTCTCCTATAAATTATCTATGCTGATGAAGCTAAGCATGATATCCACATTAAAAAAGAAAAAAAAAAAGCTAAAGTAATCAGGATCTCATTCAACACCAGTATCATTTTCCTGTTCTCCTTCAACTCGAGGTCCGCAGTTTGCCATCACCCCATGCTAACAATGTGGCAGGGAGAGTGTGCACGCATAAACACACAAAAGAGCAGAGTCTCCAAGCTCTTCCTTCAGAAGCCCTCAATCCCTTAGCTACTGTCAAAGTCTCTCAAATTGTTAAGTATTAGAGGTAGGAATCTTCTACTTTAAACCCTTACCAATTAGTGTCATCATGAAGGATAAATTACTTTACGTCATCTGTATACAATTTGTACTCTTCCTACAAAAAATAGATTTGATTCAATAAATTGGTGGAACCAGGTGCCACGGAGGCCATCAGGATCCCCATAAAGCTCCTGTTCTCATGCTTTTCTTAAAAGAATTAAGTGGAGCCTCTTCAAACACTTCAAGACTAGGGAGAAGGTGTGAAAAGTGTCTCTTTGTCTGACTCTGAGAGGGAAATTTGTGGAAAAAGGTAGTTTATCTGTGTTGTCACTGAATATCAGGGGATCCAAAGGTAATCCAGGACAAGGAAGAGGAAGGCAGGAGCTAAGTGCTCAGGTGTCACTCACAGCCATCCTGGCTGTACAGCATGGTGGTTACAAATACACATATGGTCTTAGAGACCCGTACAGTTGTGGGTTCAAATCCCAGCTGCTAGCTATGTGATCTGGGCAAGTTTTACTTACCCTAAACGTGTTTCCTCACCTATAAAATAGGGAGAGTAATAAAATCTACCTCATAAAATTATTGTGATGATTAAATGAGAAGACCTGGAGGCACTTAGCATAGTGTCTGACACATAGTTAAATTCTCAATAACTTCTGGCTGTTTTTCCTTAATTTCTAAAACTCCCTCTAAATCCCCTGTTAAGTGGGACACCCAACCCAAAAGAAAATTAGGATTCTCATTTTGTTTCTGAAAGATGTGTCTTAACAGTGGGAATGAATTTACATTTAGAGGTTTATTTACACAATGTCCAGGCAACGTTTAATCATGGCCACAACGCAATCAGATGTAAAGCGGCTAGAAATAAATATCTAGAAAACTACTATTTTTAATATACCAATATTGAAGATAGCCTTGATATTTTGTATTTCCAACAATAATAAAGCTCTGTAATATTATTCCAGGTAAGTAATTCTATAATAGACCAAATAAATACCATTCTCTTAATCTATAAAATGCAAAAAAGGAGGAAACTAGATCAGTAAGTCCATTTCATATCAACATTCCTGACTTTTAAGGATCTGAAGACATGATTCTATACTCGTAGTTACAACTAGGTGTTCTGGTTTGAATATTTATTATAGTCACAGTCCTGGATATATAATGCCGTATGATAAACCCAAAGTGGCCCAAAACAATAGCAATGCCTATTTTGTTCATGAATCTGCAATGCAGGCTCAATGGAGATAGTTTATTTCTGCTCCAATCAGCATCCGCGGGGCCAGCTCGAAGGCTGGGGGCTGAAATCATCTGAAAGCTTACTCACTCACTGTATGTCATCTGAACTCGGAAAACTCAATCAGCTGGGAGCTGGAACAGCTGGGATTCCTCTGGCATCCCCTCTAACTCGATGTCATTGTCTTTCCATGTGATCTCTCCAACATGGCAGATTCAGGATAACTGGACTCAGGCTCATAAGGAACAGATCACAAAAGAAAGAGAACAAGGAGGAAACTGCTGCCTTTAATGGCTTTATCTTGGAAGTCATCCATCATCAGCTCCATCACCTTCTATTGATCTGCCCAGGTTTAAGGAGTAGGAACACACACCTCCTGGAGGTCTGTGAAACCACACTGTACAAAGGGCATCTAAGATAGGATATACATTGGTGGGACTATTTTTTGGAAGATAGAATCAGCCACAGTTAGCATTCGCACAACAAATCAGTCAGGGTTCTTGGTTATAAACAACAGAAACCAATTTTGGCAGACTTAAAGAAGAAAAAAAAAAGGAGTTTATTTGAAGGATATTGAGGATTCTAAGACTCAAAGAAAAGGCTGGATGCCTGGCCTGGAAATGAGCCAGAATTAGGGGAGGCTGGGAAACAGAAGTCTCCACCACAGAAGAATCCCGTTAAACACACCTTTCTCACCACCAACCACCATGACCACATAGTGATGCTGCTGGACTCTCAACACCACCACTGCTCACAAGAAGAAACCGCCCAAGCTTCCTCGATTCATGTTTTCAACGTTCAAAGATCTGAGTGATTCCGACTGGCTTAGCCTACCACACATCTGAGACCCAGTAAACAGGGACAAGAAGAGGGAAGATCTGGTTCCCCTGCCTCCCACAGAGACCTATACAGCAAGTAACTCACCCAAATCAGAGCAGAAGTGCCGGGGCTGGGTAGCCAAAATCCCAGCAGATGTCTGATACGCAAAGAAAACTAACAGTCCTCTACAACTTTGAAATGAAAGTGCATACCATTTTCTGACAGCAAAGAGCAAGAACAGAGGCTGATGGATAAGCAGATTTTAACATGGAATAAAGGCCAAATCCTCAACCCATGATGCAATCCAGGAGGATGAAAAAATTCCTCACAGTGAAGTATATTAAGTTAACTAAGATAATAATTCTACTGGAGCATAGTGAATTCTAACACTATGGACATCCCACAAACAGAAATGTGCTTGTTCTCTTTTTAGAGGATGGCCTTATATATATATACACCCAGTGCAAGGGTAGGTAATATTCCAACATCCACCTATATAGGTCAGCTGTTCTGAACTTAAAACAAAATTTTCCAAACAATGACTAGATTGCCAGGTTGACACATAAGCATCTAAGTAATCTGAAAAAAATGTACGCCATGGATTACAGACAATAATATTGCCTACAAGAACATAAGCAGTATTTAGAACATGGCTTTTATGGGGGAGGAATCGCCCAGATGCTCTTCAAAACTGTGAACACCCCTGCCTTAGCCTTGGCAGTAGAAAGACTCTCCTTGTCTCATCTTTGGTGGCAGCAAAGGAGGCATGCTGATAGAGTGGGAAGAAAAGGCTTCCCATGGCAGGGTGACTCTCCGTATGGAAGGAAATTTTGCACGTTAACTTTTTAAAAGTCATCTTAGACACCACCTAAATATCAGGACAAAGGATCTACCTAAATCGTGAACAAACTTTTGAATGCAAACGTTGACAGGCAAGTAACTCTCCCAAAATCCTAAACAGTATAGTTAGCATCTTTATGTAAGTTTTGAATGTGTAAAACCAGAAGTACATTCAGTGTTTTTCTTACATTACTTTAACGGTAAGTTAAAATGTAATCGAAATACTTATTATGTGCTACATCTCAGACACTAATTCTACTTTGTTCCTTGTCATGTAAGTGAGCACAAAATAATGGAGAAAAATGTAACATCCCTGAGGGCAGGAACCCAACTTGTCTGTCTTGGTCAGTGCTATATCCCCAGTTACTAGCATGGAGTATATAGCAGGTGCTTGACAAAAATTAATTGTCGTTGTTGAAGCTTTGAATGGATGGGAAAGAGAGAGGATTTAAAAAAAAAAAAAAAACAGGGGCGCCTGGGTGGCGCAGTCGTTGAGCGTCTGCCTTCGGCTCAGGGAGTGATCCCGGCGTTCTGGGATCGAGCCCCACATCGGGCTCCTCCACTGGGAGCCTGCTTCTTCCTCTCCCACTCCCCCTGCTTGTGCTCCCTCTCTCGCTGGCTGTCTCTCTGTCAAATAAATAAATAGGATCTTAAAAAAAAAAAAAAAACAGTAAAAAGAAAAAAAATAATAATGGATTTTTTTAAGAAAAAATATTTAAGCCAATGATACCTTCTGTAAGAATTATTCCTTCATTTCTTCTGGATAGCTGGATGCTGTAAATAACCCCTAAACCTTTCTCCTCCAAAATTCAGATGCCTCATCTCTTGCCCCCACCCCACTACCACCCCCCCCCAAAATGACAGAAAATGGCCAACACACATTTCTTACACTGCCGAGTGACTGCCAACTATTAGCTTCAGTGCACACTAAAAGCCCAAATCACCTTTCAACACTACAGGAGTGTCTTACTTGAGGCAAAGATTTATTTCTCTGGAAATTATTTTTCTGAGTAAGATGGAGAAAAGATCTGTGTTGCATATAACATAGCTTCGGCATTCAGGAACTGCTTTAAAAAATAAATAATGGATTAAAAGGACGCTTTAATTGGAACACAAAGGGGACATTTTCTGTTCAATAAAAATGTTCCAATTATGCTATCTGAACATACACATGAACCACAGTAAAAAGGGGTACTTTAATATAAAATTTTTAAATGACACCTATGTAAAATAGTTTTCAATATTACACAAAATAAGAAAAAGAAAAGGGAGGGAAGAAAGAGGGGAAGGAGGGAGGGAAACATACACGTAACTTCGCTACAGAGCCTGCTGAAATAAATCATTAAATCTTAGGATTGGAAATAACCTTGAGACATACCTAACCATCTCATGTCAGTTTAAAAGCTATCTAGGGAAGACTCAAGATTCTACAACCTAATGACACTAATAGGGTAGAATTATTGGTATACTTTGTCTTGTCTAGATGGTTGAGGTACTTGGTTTAACAAACAAATATTTCTAAATGCTTCCTTGTCTCACCTTAGCCTCTTCATGTTTCAGTCTTAAAACCATATCCTTTTATTTTGCCCTTAGCAGAGATGAGAACAGCTAATCCCCAAAGTCTAAAATCAAACAGTTCAAGTACATAAAGACCTTTATGATAATATATCAGCTTTCTACACTTGCTCCTCTGGAATAAATCAGATCTGTCCCTTCAACCTCTTTTTGTTTTGGTTTTTAGATCCCACTGTTAAATACTTCTTGATTCTTCCAAACCATCTTCTCTTCCCACTCAAGTTCAAATCCTATTCCAAGAAGTGCCAATTATAAGAAAATAGTTTAGAGGAAGTATAACAGCAGATTTTGAAACTGAAGTCTTGATATATATTATATATATATATTAAGGCTGGGGTGAAAGGGGAATAAAAATTTCTAAAGTATCCGAGAATATATCCTTAGGTTTCAAGCCAATTACTTTGAAGTTACCTATTTAAATTTCCAGCTTTGGATTCAATCAAAAGGGTCATGCTATTTAATTTCTGAGAAATCACAAAGGTGTGCTCAACAGATGAGTGGGAAGGTCCCACTTGTCTACTGACAATTAAAAATGACCATTCTTTTCCACAGCTGCTTTCCTTCGATGATGATGACGATGATGACGACGATGACGAAGATGTCAGGCTTTGCTAGGAGCTAACACCATACTACAACATTTGTTTAAATGAAATATTACAGAAGACAATTTTAAATAATTCCCTATTAATTATTCCATTTTCATAAATTGCATGTAAAGACCTGTCTTACACGGGAGGACCTCAGCAAGTCTAGTATTAGCTACAGAACAACAAATCACAATTTTAAGGTTTTAGATTCAATGGCTTTAAAGCCACCGTCACCTGACAAAACACAGACATGACAACTTTCGCAGTTCATGAATTACCACAGAGACACAGCAATGTTCTGCTAAGTGTTCACCACCCTGTCTGTACTGTAGGTCTTAGGCCACTGTGATGTCATCAACTAATGATTTGCTGGTGATTACCATGCCCTGCACCAGAGCAAGTGGCTCTTAATTATTACAGTGGCATGATTTTTAAATGGGTAATAACTGTAAAATCCTTTTTGAACTATTTAGATATCCTGGGGTCTTGACTCCCAAATAAGCAATCTTCTATTATAGTCTTATATTCTTGGGTTACCTTAGGAGGATAGTTGCTTCATGGCCTTAGACCAACCTTGACTCTTTGCTGGAGAGGAGGACAGGATGACTTTCTCACAGTGCTGAAGAGGTAGTTATATTATAGCACTCTGCCCTGAGAGCTTTTACCTGGTATTTTAGCTTTCTACTTTGTGGCCTGCTTTACAGGGTCTGTCATCCTCCCCCCGCCCCCCCGCCTACCTTTCTCTTATAGTTAGAGTCTGGCAGGTGCAGGCAACGAATACTAACCCAGGGTCAATTCTAAATTGTGGCTGCTGCAGACAGATGTTAGGAGGGGTCAAGTTACAGTGACAGCTGGGCAAGAGCATCAGCCAGGGCAGCACATGATTCTGGTAATGGACAAGCCAAGGCTAAAGCATCCTATAGCAATACCTGCAGTACAGGCTGGGACTTCAGAGCACTGTTCAACTACATTCTTTCTAGAATTTACTTGGCTGGAGGGACCCAGCCATACTCAGTTATGCTTGCATTATTTTTTGAGTACTGAAAATAAGTGCAATTTACATAGGAACACTCCACCACTTAATAATGAGGTCATATCCTGATAAACCCATTGTAAGTTGAAAATATCATAAATCAAAAATGCACTTAATACACCCAACCCACTGAACATCACAGCTTAGCCTAGCCTACCTTAAACATGCTCAAAACACTTACATTAGCCTACAACTGGATAAAATCACTTAACACAAGGCCTGTATTATAATAAAGTGTTAAATATCTCATGTAATTCATTGAATACTATACTGAAAGTGAATAACAGATGGCTGTATGGGTTCAGAATGGTTGTCAGTATCAGTGTTTACCTGCATGACTGACTGGCTGACTGGGAGCTGTGGCTTCCTGCCACTGCCCAGCATCACAAGAGAGGATCATAGAGCATATCACTAGCCCAGGAAAAGTACAAAATTCAAAATTCAAAATATGGTTTCTACTGAGTGTGTATCACTTTCACACCATCCTAAAGTCAAAAAAGATCGTAAGTGAAACCACTGTAATTTAGGGATTCTCCCTGTATACGAATGTGTACAGAAACACACCACTGCCACCACCACCAAAGGCAGGAGCTACAAGAAAAAATTTATATTCTATTTCATTGAAATTAAGACTTTGTTTTTTCACATCTTGACATCTCTAAAAATCAATATATGTCATACAATCAATGGTTCATATATTCAAAGAAAAACAATATATCTCATGACATGAAAGCAAAACTTCAAATTTCTACATGGCAGAAAACACCATATAGGGCAACTAATCTTTGACAAAGCAGGAAAAAACATCCAGTGGAAAAAAGACAGTCTCTTCAATAAATGGTGCTGGGAAAATTGGACAGCTACATGCAAAAGAATGAAACTTGATCACTCTCTCGCACCATACACAAAGATAAACTCCAAATGGATGAAAGACCTCGATGTGAAACAGGAATCCATCAAAATCATAGAGGAGAACACAGGCTGTAACCTCTTTGACATCGGCCACAGCAACTTCTTTCATGACACATTTCCAAAGGCAAGAGAAACAAAAGAAAAAATGAACTTGTGGGATTCATCGATATAAAAAGCTTCTGCACAGCCAAGGAAACAGTCAAAAAAACTAAGAGGCAGCCCACAGAATGGAAGAAGATGTTTGCAAATGACACTACAGATAAAAGACTGGTATCCAAGATCTACAAAGAACTTCTCAAACTCAATACACAAGAAACAAATAATCAAATAAAAAAATGGGCAGAAGATATGAACAGACACTTTTCCAATGAAGACATACAAATGGCTAACAGACACATGAAAAAATGTTCAAAATCATTAGCCATCAGGGAAATTCAAATGAAAACCACATTGAGATACCACCTTATGCCAGTTAGAATGGCAAAAATTGACAAGGCAGGAAACAACAAATGTTGGAGAGGATATGGAGAAAGGGGATCCCTCCTACACTGTTGGTGGGAATGCAAGTTGGTACAGCCACTTTGGAAAACAGTGTGGAGGTCCCTTAAAAAGTTAAAAATAGAGCTACCCTATGATCCAGCAATTGCACTACTGGGTTTTTTTTTTTTTTTAAGATTTTATTTATTTATTTGACAGAGACAGGCAGTGAGAGAGGGAACACAAGCCAGGGGAGTGGGAGAGGAAGAAGCAGGCTCCTAGCGGAGGAGCCTGATGTGGGGCTCGATCCCAGAATGCCGGGATCACACCCTGAGCCGAAGGCAGACACTTAACGACTGCGCCACCCAGGCGCCCCTGCACTACTGGGTATTTACCCCAAAGATACAGACGTAGTGAAGAGAAGGGCCATATGCACCCCAATGTTCATAGCAGCATTGTCCACAATAGCTAAATTGTGGAAGGAGCTGAGATGCCCTTCAATAGACAAATGGATAAAGAAGATGTGGTCCATATATACAATGGAATATTACTCAGCCATCAGAAAGAATGATTACCCAACATTTGCAGCAACATGGACGGGACTGGAGGAGATTATGCTAAGTGAAATAAGTCAAGCAGAGAAAGACAATTATCATATGGTTTCACTCATTTATGGAACATAAGAAATAGCAGGGAGTTCAGTAGGAGAAGGAAGGGAAGAATAAAGAGGGGGTAAACAGAAGGGGGAATGAACCACGCAGGACTATGGACTCTGGGAAACAAACTGAGGGCTTCAGAGGGGAGCGGGGTGGGGGATTGGGATAGGCTGGTGATGGGTATTAAGGAGGGCACATATTGGGGCGCCTGGGTGGCACAGCGGTTAAGCATCTGCCTTCGGCTCAGGGCGTGATCCCGGCGATATGGGATCGAGCCCCACGTCAGGCTCTTCTGCTATGAGCCTGCTTCTTTCTCTCTCACTCCCCCTGCTTGTGTTCCTTCTCTTGCTGGCTGTCTCTATCTCTGTCGAATAAATAAATAAAATCTTAAAAAAAAAAAAAAAAAGGAAGGCCCATATTGCATGGAGCACTGGGTGTTATATGCAAATAATGAATCATGGAACACTACATCAAAAACTAAGGATGTACTGATGGTGACTAACATAACATAATAAAAAATTATTATTAAAAAAAGAAAGAAAACACCATATATACAGTTAAAAGGTAAAACAGAGAAAATCATTCACAACATGCCTAATACAAGGTTTATATCCATAATAGCTAGGAGATTTTACAAATCAAACCAAAGCTGAGCAAACAATAGGGAAATGGGAAAAGGATGTCAACAGGAAATTCACAAAAGAAGAGACAGAAAATTTTTAGATGTATCTAGTTACACTGTTACTATTAAGATGATGGATTATAGCTCTACCCCTACCCTAATGCTCCTACATGTCCAGTTATTAATTTAGGCTGAAACAAAGGGAATGAAGAAAGAATCTTTTTTGTCCCTGGCGCTGTACTACTAGATTTCACAAACACGAGCTCATTAAAACCTTACAACAACCCGGGGAGCTAGATATCATCGTACAGTTGGGGGAATTAAGGTCCAGAGAAGCTGAGTGATTTAAGCAAATTCTCTGAGCAGGTATGTCAATGACCAGATCCCCAGTTCAGAGCTCTGATACAGCTTCTGAGCACAGCACAATCCTAGAAATTCTATTCAGATAAAAGATGCCCCCTGAGAACAAGGGCAAGACCTCGGAGTTTTAAACCTAACGCAGCAACTTACGGCCAGAGGCATCACATTTCCTGAATCTGAAATGTTTGTATCTAGCTGCGTAGAAAATTTCTTGAAGTTCTTTTTTGCGGAGTGGAGGGGCAGAGGGAGAGGGAGAAAGAGAATCTTAAGCAGGCTCCATGCCCAGTGAGGAGCTCAATGTGGGGCCCAATCCCACAACTCTGAGATCATGACCCAAGCCCAAATTAGAAGTCAGACGCTTAACCAGCTGAGCCACCCAGGCACCCCAAAATTTCTTAAAGTTCTGACTGCAATTTTCTCACTTTGAAAAAGGCAAAGATAAGAGTCATATTAAATATGTTTTGAATCAAAGATTAAGTGTATTTGATTTAAAATATAGATAACTTTGTACTAATAGTGAAACCATGACTTTAAAAAAAAAAACTTAATTCTTAAGGGTTACCAAACCACCTCAATAAAATAAAGCAGTTGCATCAAGGGTTAATTAGATCCCTATTTCTCAGTTTTAGGTGGAAAAAGAAAATGAAAACTAAACCTCACACTTTTATTGAAGTCCATCCAAGGAAGAGGGACCAGTTACAAGCCGGCCATGCTCTGGTGGCCAGGAGGTAAGGAGCACTATATAAATGGTCTGACACATCAGGGCTACTGGAGTTAATGTCATGGCCATGTTGCACACTTGAGGCCCTGAAACCTGACTCTAATCCTCCAGCTCCCCCTACACTGAAGTCTTGGCAGGGTGCCTTGAAGACAAGTCACAGTCCAGGGAGTGACCAATGTTGCATATGCTGTCACTTCCAGGTGAAAAATGGCAGGGCCCTCCTTCTCTCAGACCAGGGCTATAGGCATAGGGAGAACAGGCAATAGACGTCACTTTTGTATTTGTCACTGTACACAGAAAAACAGGTCTCTTACCCTCTATAAAAAGATCAGGTATTAACAGCGCTCAGTCTGACACATCTGGCTGGGTTACAGAGGATTAAAACCGGATGCCTCTAATTCCTTAGTCTTAGAAACCTAAGGCCTCTATGATACTTCTCAATTTCATCAAAGACTGATATTTCTTCATAGCCTTTTTGCAGACCAGACTGCTCTTTTAAAAAAACTTTATTTTTTCTTGACAACCAAAATGTAATCCAGTAGGAAGTCAGGAAGTTACTTAGCCTAAATTCTGATCATTTTTGAGACTATGTTAAATATGTTAAGAGTGTCATAGACATTCTGGGGCGCCTGGGTGGCACAGCGGTTAAGCGTCTGCCTTCGGCTCACGGCGTGATCCCGGCGTTGTGGGATCGAGCCCCACATCAGGCTCCTCCGCTGTGAGCCTGCTTCTTCCTCTCCCACTCCCCCCACCCTGTGTTCCCTCTCTCGCTGGCTGTCTCTATCTCTGTCGAATAAATAAAAAAAATCTTTAAAAAAAAAAAAAGAGTGTCATAGACATTCTGTCCTGGAACTCAGCCTCCAAAAAAGTTTCCAATTAAAAGGACTAAACCAAAATGACTCTTTTCAGCACAGCTGTTTAACCTTTAGGACGACAGCGTGCCACCAACTGCACTGTGCCAGCTGCATTTCACCAGCCACTCATCAAAACATCGCCAGTTTTTTAACTGGAACAACAAAGAAGAAAATGAATCCTATTCTCTATATACTTCATCAACAAAGATGAGGTTTACAACTGTCTGTCTGCAATACCGACTAAAAAATATTTTATACAAGATAAAAATTTCTTCTAGATTTAAACATCTAAGGAAAAGGGAGGGAAGGGAAGAAGGCTAGGAAATGTGAAATAACACGGAAAGTTACCTATAACTAATATAATTTTAGTGACATATTAACAGTATAGAGTATGTGTTAGGGGAGGGAGAGAGGAAGAGGGAGACAGAACCCAAAGTAATACTTGGGTACATGTACTTAAAACTGGAAATAAAAGGAGAGAAATACAAACAACAAGCCTGTTTGCCCCACTGCAAGAAACAGAATATGGAACTGACTAGAGGCCAGAATCATAAATAGGGTCTGATTTTCAGATTCCTGCTAAGTCAGGGAAGGCTTCAGGTACTTTTAAGAGTTCGTTAAAAATTCAAAAACAGTCAAGTAATTTCCAATAACTACATATTATTTGCTGATCATTTTTTCTCTCGGTTCTTTTAAGTTATAGTCAATTGATTCTAAGAGTATAAAAAGGCATTTTTAAAAAGAGTATAGGGGCGCCTGGGTGGCACAGCGGTTAAGCGTCTGCCTTCAGCTCAGGGCGTGATCCTGGCGTTATGGAATCGAGCCCCACATCAGGCTCTTCCGCTATAAGCCTGCTTCTTCCTCTCCCACTCCCCTTGCTTGTGTTCCCTCTCTCGCTGGCTGTCTCTATCTCTGTCGAATAAATAAAATAAAATCTTTAAAAAATAAAATAAAAAAAAAAATTTTTATAAATAAAGAGTATAAAAAGGCAATGAAAAAAAGCTTTTGTTGTGGTGCCTGGATGGCTGTCAGTTAAGCATCTGCCTTGGACTCAGGTCATGGTCTGGAGTCTGGGGTCATGGTCTGGAGTCTGGGGATCAAGTCCCACATGGGGCTCCCTGCTCAGCGGGGAGCCTACTTCTCCCTCTCCTTCTCCCTCTGCCACGCCCCCTGCTCATGCTCTCTTGCTCTCTCGCTCTAGCTCTCAAATAAATAAATAAATATGTAAATAAATAAAATCTTTTTAAAAAAAAAAAAGCTTTTGAGTCTAAAAATTGGTCTAAAAATCCAGCCATTGTACTACTGGGTATTTACCCCAAAGATACAGACGTAGTGAAGAGAAGGGCCATATGCACCCCAATGTTCATAGCAGCATTGTCCACAATAGCTAAATCGTGGAAGGAGCCGAGATGCCCTTCAACAGATGACTGGATTAAGAAGTTGTGGTCCATATATACAATGGAATATTACTCAGCTATCAGAAAGAACGAGTTCTCAACATTTGCTACAACATGGACAGCACTGGAGGAGATAATGCTAAGTGAAATAAGTCAAGCAGAGAAAGACAATTATCATATGGTTTCTCTCATCTATGGAACATAAGAACTAGGAAGATCAGTAGGAGAAGAAAGGGATAAAGAAAGGGGGGGTAATCAGAAGGGGTAATGAAGCATGAGAGACTATGGACTCTGAGAAACAAACTGAGGGCTTCAGAGGGGAGGGGGTGGGGGAATGGGATAGGCTGGTGATGGGTAGTAAGGAGGGCACGATTGCATGGTGCACTGGGTGTTATATGCAACTAATGAATCATCGAACTTTACATCAAAATTCAGGGATGTACTGTATGGTGACTAACATAATACAATAAAAAAAATTAAGAAAAAATAAAAAATAAAAATAAATAAAAATAAAAATAAAAATTAGTCTGAGAGATTATGAATTAGAAAAAGACAGGGAATCAGATGTCATATTAGTTGCCCAAAATAGCTCAAGAATAAAGACAAAACACCTAAAATGGGTCTTCTATCTACCCTAACGTTACTTTTTCAAAGCTTTAAAACGTTTCTAGAATATGATGAACGAGTTCATATTTGCCCTATTCACATACTTCATGATTTCAGAAAACCTGGGTCGTGTCTCCTTTGAGACTTTGTCTTTCTGGAAAGTCAGTCTTCCTGGTTAGTCATCATACTGAAGCCACTTTAGAGCCTCAATCACCGACTTTCCCAGAACACCTCAGCTCTCTACTTTCTGTAGAGACATCAGAACCGGATACATTAAAAACAAACTGTGACTAGGACAGAAATACCAGAATTTTAAAAATTTGTTTGGTTTTTCAAAAAATCCTTTCTTGTTTGGCTGGTTTTTACTGAACTATATAAACTGCTACAGTGGGCTGTCTTCACGTGCAGACCACATTTGGTAGATTAAAGTGCTGACTTTTTACCTGAAGCTTGGACACCTGATAGATCCAAGTCCACCTTTTTAGAAATAGCATTGGATTTTTTGGTATATGTATTTCTTTAAACTTGCAACTCTGAATTTATTGCCAATTTTTTTACTCACTCATAAGATATAAACTCCTAGACAATCTTGGTTAATACTTTATCCAGAAATTTCTGCAACCTTCTACTCTTCACTTCCCACTGAGAGTAACGCACTATAATTCCCCAATGAGCAGGGAGCATTAAGGCCTTTCCCTGGTGATCAGAGGTATCTCCTGTGGAAATGGCACCATGTCAGTGGTGTCCAAGAGGACAAGACTCATTATTTATCCATTTACGTCCAACACCTGGAAAATAGTAGCTGCTCAAAAAAGAAAAAAAAAAAAAAAACTTGCTGAAACGATTGATCAAGATTTAAAAGCAACTACATGGAGATAAATGGATTACTCTGGAATTCTAATCTTCTAATTTTTAATTTGCATTTACATATCCTTTCACACCTTCCTTCTGGGGCAGTGGTAGAGATGATAAGTCTACCCTAAAGTCCACACTAAAGTTAGATAAGTCAAGAAAGACAGAGAAAATGAGGTTCGAAGATCCCCCTGGGACATGATTTTTCAAAAAGAGTCAGAGGGACCTACAGTCTGATATAGGGTGGTAGCAAAACTAATAGAATTCTGAGTGATCAAGATAGAGATTCTGAGTGAGGTAGTACTGAAATCAGCCTCTTTACCTACACCCAGGATTCACTCATATAGCTACATCCATCCATTTGAGCTGGGTTTTCCAACTCAAATATTCCAATGAAATTAGTTAACTTCCTCACAGAATGAGCTTTCTCACCCTGAGTTCCCCATGAGAGCTTTCAGGGGACTATCAAGTCCCTAGGACTGCACCTTTGACATCTGGAAGAAAAGACTGTTCAAGGAAAAGAGTGGGATGTGAGGGTTTCAGATAGAAGGAGCAGTCTACTTGAAGAATTAGGTTTATTTGACCAAGGGGCCAACTACTAATCATAAATTGTGAAGGTTCAAACTGCAGCAACACACTTAATAACTGCCTAGTCTAGAAAGTGGCCCTCACAGTCTCATAACTTCAGAGTCATACTGTATGCAGATACTGGACACTTTTCACAACAGCACATGACTTAACACAGGGCCAGAACCAGGGCCTGGAGGTTTAATGAGAAATGACAACCTGTTTCTTTTCTTTTCTTTTCTGTTTTCTTTTCTTTTCTTTTCTTTTCTTTTCTTTTCTTTTTAAATAAATATTTATTTAGTTGAAAGGCAACATTCTTCTTTTTTTTTTTTTTAAGATCTTATTTATTTATTTGAGAGAGAGAGAGATCACAAGCAGAGGGGAAGGGTAGAGGGAGAAGCAGACTTCCTGCTAAGCAGGTAGCCCAATGCGGCACTCGATTCCAGGACCTCGGAATCAAGACCCGAGCTGAAGGCAGACGCCTAACCCACTGAGCCAATCAGGCACCCCAAGAAATTACAAGCTGTTTCATCAACTGTCTCCAGGTAGCAATAATGATGAAGTTAAATTTCTGTAGGAAATAAGAATATAATCCGAAAAGGCAGTTAGTGGGGTGACAGGAAACATAAATGCCAAGCAGTAAGGAGTGAGGTTAGTTGGCTAGCAGACAGCACTGGGTACCCCAGGAGCTGGGAAAGAAGGCTAGAAAGCTACAGTTGTACCAGATAACGGAGGCCTCTGGTTCACTGTAGATTGTTTTGAATGTGGTCTCCAGGTCTGCATTTTTAAAATTTTAGACTTTAGTTTTAAAATCGCTATTTTAATCTGTGCTATTTCATTTGAATAAAAAAATTCTAATTTATGCTATAAATTGGTAAATGCACCCAATATGTGAAAATGTTTGGTGGAAACGTCTGGCGGACATTGTATCTGAGAAAGGCTAGGAAACGAACACTTTAAGCAGTTGTCAAAATTAGTGGAATATCCTCATGCTGTGTAACAATTTGTCTGATTTCTGTTTTTAAAGGACATGACAGCCTGTTCTTTATTTTTCTCTTCAGCAGACCTATAATTTATAATAAATTAGGAAAATTAAAGCAAGAGGTATTCTCTACACTAGTGTTTGCAAAAAGCTGATCATTTATTCTACTGCCACTTCACTCAAGCTTTTTTTTTTTTTACTACTTTCCTGAATATGGTCTCTTCATTTTTATTTATTTAGTTATTTTTTTTCTTCCAAATTCTTATTTAAATTCTAGTTAGTTAACATATAGTGTGATACTGGTTTCAGGAGTGGAACTTAGTGATTCACTTACATATAATACCCAGTGCTCCTCATAACAAGTACCCTCCTGGCCTCTTCATTTTTATCTATAGTTTTCCCTGAAAACTAACACTCATTTGGGAATTTGACAGTATTATGGTTTGACAGTATTATGGTTTCAGAACTCTGTGTGTGTGTGTGTGTGTGTGTGTGTGTGTGTAGGATCAGAGAGGAGACAGAAACTTTCTGTGTATCCCCTCACTGGGGTGCGCCTAGGTGGCTCAGTGTCTGCCTTCGGCTCAAATCATGATCCCAGGGTCCTGGGATAGAGCACTGTGTCTTCGGGTTCTCTGCCCTGTGGGGAGTCGGCTTCTCTTCCTCTATCCCCACCCCCACTCGTGTGAGTGCATGCGCTCGCTCTCTCTCTTTCAAATAAATAAATAAAAATTTTACAAAAATAATAAATTTTTAAAAAGACTGTGCCCTCACCAAACTTTAGCCAAATTGTTCAATATTTCAAATATGAAAACTGACCTCCTGCTATGAGCAATTCCTTTACCTCATTCTAAATCAAAACCCACCTGTCTTATTCCACATCACCTCAGTGCCTCACTTGATTTTCCTAACAGTCATTTGTGCTAGGCTGATAGTTGGTTTCTCTCCAGAAAACATAATTGCATTTTGCTAGCCTTTCAATGTTTGAATCAAAAGGATGACGAATGTAAACATTCTAGGGGTTTCCAGGCAGCCCTGTGAAAGAAGCTATTTGCATCTGCAGGGTGAAGAAACTTTTATCAGATCAGCTCAATCCCCTTATTAGGCCAGCCTTGTTCTTCATACATGTTTTGGGACAGAAGAATTTATTTTCATTGACAAAATACTAGAAGTAATTTGGAGAGCAAGTGAAATATTAATAGTAGCTACTATTTCTCATTACCTTCATTAGTATAATCATTACCATCAGTATGGTAGGCAATGTCTCTTTTACTGTGGCTAATGGGTAAAACCGCTCATCACCATCAGCATGGTAAGCAAAACAATGATCCCCAAAGATGTCCACATCCTAATCCCTAACACAACAGGGATTATCTTACATGGCAGATGAGATTTGGCAGATATAATGTTAAGAATCTTGAGATGAGGAGCGCCTGGTTAGCTCAGTTGATTAAGCATCTTACTCTTGATTTTGGCTCAGGTCATGATCTCAGGGTTGTCGGTTGGAGCCTTTAAGCTATAAAGTTCAATAACTTTATAACTTCCAAATCTATGCACGGATTCCATTCCCTTCACTATCTAAGTGCTTGTCCTAAATCAACAACTTCCCACACAATGATTCCAGTTGGGTGTCTTATCACCTCATCATGGGCTCTTTACCAACCTGCCTCCTTCTGTTAATAATACCACCATTGTCCCTGTGTCTCAGATATATTTTTACTTAATCTTCAATCCTATCTTTCACCTCTATAATAAGTCACCACATCCAGCTGCCTACTTCACGTAATCAGAGTATACTACTTTTGAGGAAAAGAAATGTGGCAACAGGATGTTGAATATGGAATAGACTGGCATGCACCAGGTGAGTTAGGAATTTTTACTGGTTTGGGGAATGAAGAGAAAAGAACAAAGGTTAAGATATGCTCCGGAGTAAGGCACCTAGATGTGGTAGCTAACACTCATTTCTTTATACAAGTTTAAACTTCTCAGGCTGGATTTCAAAATCTGAAACTCTCCATATCTAATCTTATCTCCCAATATTTCCCAATCTGTTGCTTCTGTCACAAATTCATCAATGAAACTCACTGAATAAGCGAGGCTCATTCATTTCCAAATGATTTTAGCCATCATCAAATTGTATATGAAAACTGCTTTTACACAGTTTAAGCCACATTATCCTCACAACAACCCAAATATGAATGCGGATGAGGATAGCTCTCAAGCTTATCAAGGTTATAGGTAACTAAAGGGTGGAGTCAGGACTCTCACCTGGACTTCAGCATCGACATTACTTCATTACTGCATACCAGCTACCATGTTACTGCGTCCATTTGACTTCACTACCTCATGAACACTCCCACAAACACAGAGTTTTTCAGGCATTCCACAGGTGCTTTCTTTTATATGTTTATGTAGTATTCCTAAAAAGTCATCATCACAAAACTCACATATTAACCCAGGGGTGGAATGGCTTAGAAAGGGACCATTTGTGCATGTGATTCAGAAAGGAATAATTTTTACTTATCATTTCTAGTATCAGGCAGAGGTGGGTTTTTTTTTTTTTTCCTTTTTTTTTTCTTTCTTTCTTGTCATTTTATTTTGTGGGCTCTGGTGAATACAATTGGATCAAGGGTGTATAAAAGTTACAGAAGGTGAGGTAGGCTATAAAATAAGGATAAATGAGATCAAAATGTAGAACAACTACTCTTGACCCTTCCACTGATATTTCTCAGATGGAGAAGTTACTCCTCCAGAAAATATCCTGTTATTATTTGTCTAACCTTATTCGACGAAAGTAATCTAGCTTGCATGTGGTACAGGAAGGCAGAGAATCAGAGATATGTGGGAAAAGGCAAGGCTTTGGAGGTTAACTAACCCAAATGAATTAGCTTGTACTTTGTCATTTGCATGAGACAGAAGAAAGGACAATTCAAACTGACATAAGAAAAACAACAAATATTATCGGGCAAATATCTGAAAAGGCAGTAGTCGATCTAGGTATCTACAGGATCTGCTTTCCTCTATATAGGCTCCATCTCTATCTCCCCGTGTAGATTTTCCCTACAATTCCAGCTTTCTTTTTTTTTTTAATGATTTTTTTATTATATTATGTTAGTCACCATACAGTATATCCCCGGTTTCCGATATAAAGTTCAATGACTCATTAGTTGCGTATAACACCCAGTGCACCATGCAATACGTGCCCTCCTTACTACCCATCACCAGTCTATCCCATTCCCCCACCCCCCTCCCCTCTGAGGCCCTCAGTTTGTTTCTCAGAGTCCATAGTCTCTCATGTTTCATTCCCCCTTCTGATTACCCCCCCCTTTCTTTATCCCTTTCTTCCCCTACCGATCTTCCTAGTTCTTATGTTCCATAGATGAGAGAAATCATATGATAGTTGTCTTTCTCTGCTTGACTTATTTCACTTAGCATTATCTCCTCCAGTGCCGTCCATGTTGCAGCAAATGTTGAGAATTCATTCTTTCTGATAGCTGAGTAATATTCCATTGTATATATGGACCACAACTTCTTAATCCAGTCATCTGTTGAAGGGCATCTCGGCTCCTTCCACGCTTTGGCTATTGTGGACAATGCTGCTATGAATATTGGGGTGCATATGGCCCTTCTCTTCACTACATCTGTATCTTTGGGGTAAACACCCAGTAGTGCAATGGCTGGGTCACAGGGTAGCTCAATTTTTAACTTTTTAAAGGACCTCCACACTGTTTTCCAGAGTGGTTGTACCAACTTGCATTCCCACCAACAATGTAGGAGGGATCCCCTTTCTCCACATCCTCTCCAACAATTGTTGTTTCTTGCCTTGTCTATTTTTGCCATTCTAACTCAATTCCAGCTTTCTATCCTACTTAACTTAGGAACCTTCTGATAAGTAACTTCTCAATAGTTCCAGACAAAGCCCAGCAGTTGACTTCTGATTCATCCAGCCTGGGGTTGCCCACTGACCCTAACCAACTACAGTGACCAGAGGAGGCAGCAATTAATTGGCCTGGTCTAGGTCACACATACACACCTCTGGATAAAAGGGATTGGATTGGGTTGGACCCATCTGAACAATGAAAACCAAATATGGGAAAGCAACTCCCCCAAGAATAAAGAGGAATGGAAGCTAAGCAGAAAAAAACAAATATCTACCATACCAACCACTTATTATTACTGCTGGAAAAACTGAAGTGCCCAAGCTCAGAGTTAAGACTATATCTCAAGCTTTCAGTAACTCATTCAGAATTTAAACAGATAAAATAATACCACCTGCACAGATAATCTCGGATTTTATTTACCTGTGCTTCATTGTTTAGCAAACACTCTTAAGCCCTGTATTTTTACTCAAAATATATTATGAAATAAAGGGACAAATTTCCCTTTAAGGGTAATATATTCTCTTTCATTATAAAAACAAATAAGGAGATAAGTCTCTACTGTGATTCATCACACCTGAAGCTGCTTTTAAAGCTGTTTGTCCTAAAATGCCTTACTTACTGCATATATATGTATATGTGTATGTATATACATATACCTGGTTCCATATTCTATAAATAGCTCACATTATATAATATGGATACTTTTCCTTTTAGGACAGGAGCTCTGCCATTTTTCAAATCAATTGCAACACCTTAAATGCTTCACAAATAATAAGACACATTATTTTTCTCTCTGTTAACATTTAAAGGCAAAGCTGGAATATTAGAGAGAGCTACCAGAACAGTCAGGAAAGAAAGCAATTGCAGGAAAAAGTTTTTACACCTAAAATGGGGAAAACTAAAAGCAGAAAAGAATAAGTAAGCATTATGCACATGTGTATATCTGAAACAGAAGTTGAGGGACAAGGAGAAAAGACCCACAGAAGAAAATAATCAGTTGGGGAATGTGGGTAGGGAGTTTAAGCCACAAGGGGACTTTGTCTTACGACTATAATAGCATTTATTATTTTAGGCCATAATTATTTGTTTATATGCCTGCCTCTCCCACAGCCTGTAACCTCTTCAGCATAGGGATCATGCCTTGCATTTCTGTATTCACAGAACTGGTAGAAAATAGATACTCAATATGAAAGAACGAATGAATAAACAGTAGAATATAAATGAAATGGAGTCCACAGAAAAAAAGAAGTGTTATACATATGAAGTTCAGAAAATTATATGGTCCCAAAAGTTAAGAGATGATTGGCTTTTGCATTATACTTTTAAGGAAGCCATCTTAATTTACCACTGAGTCACAGAGTCTAACCTTGATGGTCCAACCAGAAACACAACCAGAACAACTTCAGTCATATATCAAAGCAGAAGTTCTGTTTTGGTTTTTAATTCTAAATTTGTAGCTTTTATGAATAATGGTTTAAGTCCTAAGAACTATTAGGGATAAAGATGAAATGTGTTGAATTTTATGAAAAGTACATTTAAAAGTTATGGTAGTATAATTTGCAGGGCCTACACTGTCAGAATTTTAAAGAGCATAATTAGAAAGAAGAAACCATGACCTTCTGGAAGCAAATTTCCATATTTTTGTCTGGAAACCAAAGGCGTTTTTTTAAGAGAAGTGTAACATAAAAAATATTAACCTCTTTCTTTTTCTTTAAAGAGATAGAAACTTTAAAAATTCAAAATCAGGTTTTTTTGTTTGTTGCTTTTAGCCAAGTGAAGGATAGGAAATTTAGACTCAAACCTCAAAACACACTTTTGGAAAGGAGTTTCAGAAATTGTTTAAAATTATTAGAAAGGAAAATATTACTGATCAACACACACACACAAAAAGATTTAAGCAAATCCACTGCCATCTAGGATGAAATACATACGAAGAAGGAGATTAAATGAGAGGATTAGAAAAAGTACAAAATCCAAATTTCTAAGCCTAGTTTTAAAAGCCTTCCATCATTAGGATTCAATGAACGGCTCCACTCTTATCTTTCACTGTTCCCTATTCACTCTCTGTGACACCCAAACAGGTATATTCTAAAAAGACCTCACCTTGTACATTCCACCACTTTTACCGAGTAGGAAAACACCACCCAGACAAGAGTCTAAGGACAGTTCCCCAGAGATATACCAATTGGCTCTGGCTCCTTCAAAATGAGTTCCCTGAATTTCAGGTAAAAGTGAGCAAAGAGGAGTAACTCCTTCCCAAGACCAGTCTTCATTTTTAAACTAGCTGAACCACATAATGGGGTCAAAATATCCATCTGGTTTACACATAGAAGACATTTTTAAGGTCCAAAAGAGAGAGCTCTAAATAACTTGGCATCACCTGTTTAGCATGCCAAGACCACTTAAAATTCAGTAAACCTTACCAGTTGGGTACACACCAACTTGACACTGCTATCAATAACTGATGTATGTGGATTCATAATTATAAACAACTGTTTATGTAAGGAAAGTTCAGGTATAGGCAGAGAAAATTAAAGTTTGACGTTACATGCTCTTTTTATTCTGAATACAATAAAAACATGAAATGTTTTGTTGGTATCTGTCAAAATGAATTAAACTGGAAACAAATCCAGTGCAAACTATTTTTAGTTTCACAAATATGTTGTATCAAAATACTCTTGCTAAGTTGTTTATAATGTATGTACTTTATGGATTATTTCACTGACAAAATTTCAACCCCAAATAAGTTTTTTTCAATATCCATTCAGTATAACCCAAATGTACCCCTTATCATTCAGTACTTTCCAGCTGTATAAATGATGGTAAAAATGACTTTTAATATTTTAATGATTTTAATATTTTTATACCTTACAGTTGACCAAGGTCAAATATAAGTAATACTGGTATTATCTTCCTTTTCATATTTTCTGTTTTCTCTTCCACTATAGCATGAATAATTAAGTTGAGGTTGATTACTGGGAAAGGCAAAAGTTCATATTTTCACCTCTATCTAGATCTATTCAGAATTGTAGAAAGATTATAATGATATATTCTTAATGCAGGTAGAATAAGTACATTCAACAGTCTAAATCTTATAGACCAGTAAGAAAGACAAAGTGAGCTGAATGATGGCCTCCAAAAAGATAGGTCCACGCCCTAATCCTTGGAATCTGTGAATATTACCTTAAATGGCAAAAGATATTAAATCAAGGATCTTAAGGAGTTAAGTGTGTCCTAAATGTAATCAGAGGGAGTTTTCAGAGAAGGAGGCAATATGACCACAGAGGCAGAAAATAGAGTGATGTAGCCACAAGCAAAAAATGCTGGGAGCCACCAGAAGCTGGAAGAGGCAAGGAATGGACGTTTCCCTTGAGCCTCCATAAGAGCACAGCCTTGCCATCACCTTGATTTCAGACATCCAGCCCCCAGCACTGTGAGAGAATAAATTTCTATTGTTTTAAGCCACCAACTTTATATGTAGTAATTTGGAACAGCAGCAACAAGAAACTAATCATAAAGAATATCTGCTTTCAGCTAATTGAGGGAAGTGATACTGCTTTGGGTGAACCGCAAAGAAAATAAAATATAGATATCATTGTATTATAAACATAAATTCTATAATAAACCACCTCAAGTACCTTTAGAGGTGACTGTGCACAGAATACAGTTGGAAGAGTACAATGTTTAAAAGCACAGCTGCTGGGGCACCTGGGTGGCTCAGTCATTAAGCATCTGCCTTCGGCTCAGGGTGTGATCCCGGCGTTCTGGGATCGAGCCCCACATCGGGCTTCTCCGCTGGGAGCCTGCTTCTTCCTCTCCCACTCCCCCTGCTTGTGTTCCCTCTCTCGCTGGCTGTCTCTATCTCTGTCTAATAAATAAATAAATAAATAAATAAATAAATAAATAAATCTTTAAAAAAAAAAAAAAAAGCACAGTTGCTGACCGGTAGTAAAAAGTTGGGACCCTTCCCACCAGTTTGCTTAAAGGGAATGAATCGGTTTTTGCAGTATAAGGGTCTCGCTTTTTGCATTTGGGTCATATGCTCCTTTGGATGATCAAGATAGAATTACGAATCCACTGTATCCTAAACCAATAGATGATTCAACTACAACAATTTTATTTCCAGGGAAAAATAAGAAGATGAGGATGGGGGAAGCTATTTCTGTTTCTTTGAACTTTGTCAAGAATTAACATACTTCTTTAAAATAGAGTTCTACTTTTAAAGAGTAAATATTTTCCTTAATTGCTCTGGAGGGAGGAGACTACATATGCAAATTTATTTTGTAAGACATAAGACTGCACAAGAAATCTCAGTTGTCCCAGGTGCCCCGACTGTCCTGGATGCTTAGCTGCCCTAATCTCTCTAGCTTCTGATGTTGACATAAATCTTACTTCTCATAATGGTTTCTTATCAACAATTTCTTTCTGAGAAGGGATAATAGCAAGCACCTTCCTTTATGAAACACTCGTCGTGAACACTAAATTCACAGAGTTTAATACATCCTAACTAATCTTCATTTGCTATGAAGATTAAAGCTGAATTTCACTTGACGGTTCAGAAAATGGTTATCTAGGGGCGCCTGGGTGGCACAGCGGTTAAGCGCCTGCCTTCGGCTCAGGGCGTGATCCCGGCGTTCTGGGATCGAGCCCCACATCAGGCTCCTCCGCTATGAGCCTGCTTCTTCCTCTCCCACTCCCCCTGCTTGTGTTCCCTCTCTCGCTGGCTGTCTCTATCTCTGTCAAATAAATAAATAAAATCTTAAAAAAAAAAAAAAAAGAAAGAAAATGGTTATCTATAAAACAGACCATGGGACCTTTTCTTCATCAGAGAGTTCTAATTATCTATCCCACGGGGGAAAAATAAACATGATGTCAAAAACAACAATGAGCTCATTTTCTATGAAGAGCAAAATGAGGACTGACACCTGAAAGAATGGAAGATCTTGGCTCAGAGAAAACAGGCTCAAGCCTACGTAGCTCTAAGGAAGAACTTTCAGCGTGTGTCTAGGTGCCTTCCCAACATTCCTCCTTCCCTCCAGTTTCCTGGGTTGCCTCTCTCCATTCCCCAAATATCTGATCTTTCCCTCTAGTTAACCAATGTTCCTTCAAGGCACTTTACCCAAGACATCCTCCTTATAAAGCATTTTATTCTCAAAAATTTATCTCTTTTCTTCCCCCATCAAAGCTTCATGTTAGATATTCAACAAAGACTCTCAATATTTTGGTAAGTTATTCTTCTCAAAGATGAAATGTTTACTTCTTCCAGGAAGATCTAACTTCCTAAAAGGAATAATTTACCTCAACTTAGAGAGCCTTGTACTAAACCAAATTACCCTTGCTAAGCAGTCATGGAACCTACTGGCAGAGGTAATTTACTTCTAAGAAAAAACAGTCATTTGGATTGCCTTTTTTCACATTGGTTGGCCTCAAGTTTGGACATAGCCCTCAACTTTACAAAGAAAAAAATACAGCCACTGCTTTTTTTAACCTTAGGTGATAGACAATCAAAAATACATCTACTTAAGTAAATACAGATTAATAAGATGCAGGTATTGTCTTTAATTTGTAATTATCTCTGATGGTAGGGGCTATCCCTCTGGTTTTAGAAACAAGATCCCATCACACCACTCCCATGTTTAAAATCAATCCTGCCTATAAAATAGGTGAAATTTAACAACTGCCAGGTCCTACAGCTGTATAATACTTCAAATCCTTTGTGAAAGGAGGGGAATAAAAATAAATGTGTAGATTGGCAATATTTACAAGGATGGCTTTAGAGAGGGTTGGGCACTGAGAACGGAAAGGACATAGAAACCCTTACAGGAACGACTTGGAAAGAAATTACTCTCTGACAAGTATGGGAAAGGACAGAGAGAGAATAATGACAATAATGACAAAAAAGCAGCCATCCTTAAAGTAAAGTAAGCTCCCTTCTCCCATGGAATCAGCAATGGAGCCATGACATGGAGCCAGCTAAGCAGCCCTAATCCCTGTCCAGCCCAGAAAAAATTAAAACTGCCCCTGATTCCAGCCCAAGCTCTGTGACAACCAGATACAGGTCTCCTGGACATAGCAGAATCCTCTGTCTGCCACTCAAATACAGGCTATGTTGAATTTGAGAGAAGGTCTGGAGAACATTCCTTAATGGACATGCCATGTGGCCCTGTTAAAGACCCAAGTCTTTCTAGGTCTAGGGCAATCCAGAGAGTTCTAAGGCAGTTCACATCAGCAGAGAAATCAAGAAGCAGTGCATGTGTAGGTAAGGAGGAAAAAGATTTCTGGTCCAGAAATGTCAGGACCAGAAAACAGCACAAATATTTAATGTTTGATATATGTCTATATAACTGACAAGTCCTGAATTACTACCCTGAGGTTCAAAATGAAATCACTGGGCTGGATGGTGTCAATTTCTCCACTCCCCACACGAACTCTCCAACCTGTGGCATTACCAGAGAGGAAAGGCAATAGCTTTGGAATATTGAAATTAATTTTCAAAATATCTGGGAATAAAACTGAGAGGTCTTCTTGGCTAATTTGAAAGGGGTAAGTGAGGAAAAGGGATCATACAGAACTGCGAGGTTGCTAGCTTCAGTAATTGAGTAGATGGCGGTTTCACCAAATGAGAGAAAGAAAATGAGAAGAATTAATTCAGCAGAAAAGAAGGGCAATTTCACTTTAGACATGTACAGTTTGTGAGGTTTTGGACTATCCTGGTAGCAATGCCAAGGAGGCAGCCATGGAGATGAGAAGAATGCTCACTCAAAAGGACTGCACTAAGGACCCCAATCTGGGGATTATGGTAAGAGAACAGAAACAGGGACAGCGGCTAAGATGCTCCAATGCAGTGTAGACAAGCATGGGAGCAGAAGACACAACCTGGGGACACCAATTTAAGATGCAGTCAGAGAAAGAGGAGCCTAGGGAGGTGTGATGGTTGACGTGAGGGGATGTGAGAGAGGACACTGTTTCAGAAATAAGAGAGTAAAGAGCTTCAATAGTGGAGAAGTTATATCAGTGTCAAATCAGCAGAGAGCTCCAGAAAGATAGCACTGGGGGAAAAGGGTACATTGGATTTGGAAACTAGGTCCTTGTTGACTTACCAAGAGCAATTTCAGTACTCTGATGGGTGCTAGAAGCCTAACTGCAATGCACTGAAGAGGGAATAAGAAGTACCAAAAGCTCGATTTATCCTGAAATTTGAAAAAAAAAAAATCTACGAAGCTTCAAAAAACAAAATTATGTACAGTATTATACTCCACAAATTTTTATCATCCAGAATTCATTAATTCAAGAAAACATCTATTAAACCTCCACTAAGTGTCAGAACCCATATGACACTCCAGAATACAAAGATGAATAAAAGACGAGCCCTGTCTTTGAGGAGTCTATGGTTACAAAGAGATACACATCCATTACCACCTCGCTCTACCTAACAAGACTGCCCGCAATGCCGTAACAATATACCATGGTAATTACAGCAACAGAGACAGGAAGAAGGTACCTGAGCAGCATAATAATACAGAACACATGGACAGAAATTATGTGAATTTCATCGAGCCTTACATCGAAAACCGGGGATGTACTGTATGGTGACTAACATAATATAATAAAAAATCATTATTAATAAAAAAAAAAAAAAGAAAAGAAATTATGTGAATTGGAAATGGAGGACGGGTGGGGAATCTGACAGGATGGGGCAGAATGGGTTGACAATGGGGGCATCCCAGGCAGAAAGAATCTGAAAAGGGTTGGATATTGATCCAGATCTGTGAGAAGTTTAGCATATTGTGAAGGGATTTCAGACCAGTCTAAGGATTGTGGGTAGGGCTTTGGAGTTTCTTGGCTTGTTTTGGTTGTGTATTTGTTTTGGTAAGCCAGAACTTCACAGTTATTTCCAAGGCAGAATTATTAGTGGCAAAGAGAGAACATGTATTTAGGAAGGGTGCCTGGGATCATACGTCTTACCAATTGAGATTAAACGCAACATTGATTTGAAGTCTAATGTATTTCATGCAAATTTTGCATTCTACACTTTACGTATTTTTTATATTAAGCAATGTCTTCAAATTAATATGAAATATTGGTTTTTCTCTAAAATGTTTAGGTAGAATTGATACTATAAAAAGATGTGCCAAGTTTACCTACACACACAAACCCCTACTCACCCACCAAGGTTATATACATAACCTTGAATGAGTCTCATCCATTAGCTTGAAACATGACCTTTGGCTGCAGGAATCAAGAGGGAGTTTTAAAGAGGGAAGTGGAGTGTTGTGACCTGTTTTTAGGAATAGAAGTTTGGATCCATGATAGAAGTGAATCACCATCAGACTCAAAATTGTAGAATTACACACTTTGCTTAAAAGAATATTACATTAGCTTCGGTTTAAATTTTTGGTATATTTATTCCTCCCTTCCAATAATGTGGTTTTTTTTTTAAAGATTTTATTTATTTATTCGACAGAGATAGAGACAGCCAGCGAGAGAGGGAACACAAGCAGGGGGAGTGGGAGAGGAAGAAGCAGGCTCATAGCGGAGGAGCCTGATGTGGGGCTCGATCCCAGAACGCCGGGATCACGCCCTGAGCCGAAGGCAGACGCTCAACCGCTGTGCCACCCAGGCGCCCCTCCAATAATGTTTTTGAACTCTTAAATCATACTGTTAGAATGAGTGTCCTATTGCAAACTACCTCTGATCTGTTTTTGATACATAAAATTGGCAAAAATAAATCAAAAGCAATTGACAAAAAATCAACATAACATTCTAGAATCAGTGGTGATGATTGTACGACTTTGTGAACACACTAAAAACCACTATCTGTATACTTTAAAAAGGTAAATTTTTTGATATGTGAATTATAAAATTACATGCCAATAAAAATGTTTTAAAAAACATAGCAAAAGCACTATACACATTGTCAAAATATACTTTATAACTAACCAACTGATTTCACGGATAACCCACCTATAGTATATATGATAATACTCAGCTATTCTAGATAAAAGAAGATTGTTGCTTAAAAAAAATTTTTTTTTTAAAGGGAGATTGTTATATATATATTTTGTAAGTAGGCTTCATGGGGCTTGAACTCAAGACCCTAAGATCAAGACCTGAGCTGAGATCAAGAGTCAGTCGCTCAACTGACTGAGTCACCCAGATGCCCCAAGATTGTTGTACTTTTAAAGGCTTATCTTATATGCCATAATCTTTTTTGATATATCTCTTTAAATTGGGCAACTTAATGATACAAATTTTTGAAGGAACACAATGAAGTATACAGCATCTAATGCATGGCTGCAAAACTTAAGAGAAGATGGGTAATTTAAAACAAATATAAAGTATCTGCAGAGATTTCCCAAGACAGAAACGCCAAACTTTCATAAAACAAAAGTTTGTCTTAAAGCAAAATAACTGCAAAGAAAGAGGCAACAAAACCACATGGAAAATTTATTTTCTATTAATGAGGTGTAACTGCACCATATGTGCACCAACTGTTCACAAACAACCTAATAAAAAGCCATGGATGAAGAAAATTCCAGACAAAAAGATGTGAAAATATGAAAAGCCAATTCTTTTTTTCTTATTGTAGTTCATTACTTTAGATTGAAGTCTTTGAAACTCTAAAAATAATCCATGTGTTTTTATCTTCATGGAGAAACTTTCTTTCCATTTTCTTTATTGGGAGGTAATCTTACCAAGTGCTATTCCATTTGTAAGTCTTTGAAGTGACATTATCAAGTACCTTTATTACAAGAAATTGGTATTTCTGATTTTAATCCTCATATTTTTATTTTGGCAAGAAGTAAGTATTATCTTCCTTTTGCAGGTGGAAAACTGAGGTGGTACAGCCACTTCTTAGATTCTTGATACCTCTACCTTCTATTTATTTTTCTCCTTTAAAAGCTCATAAGTGAGGGCGCGTGGGTAGCTCAGTCGGGTAAGTGTCTGACTTTACCTCAGGTCATGATCTCAGGGCCCTGGGACGGAGCTCTGCTTCCAGCCTTGCCAAGCTCTGCCTCAGGCTCCGCACTCAGTGGGGAGTCTGCTTCTCCCTCTTCCTCTCCATATGCCCTCTCCACCACCCACCCCATTTGCACTCTCTCACAAATAAATAAATAAAATCTTTAAAAAAAAAATAAAGTCTGATAAGTGGAAGATTCCATCTCAGACGTACTTCCTTCTCAGAAGAAAACCCAGCTTGAAGTTGATTGCATATGGGACAGTTAGATTTTAACCTAAAAATTTTAATTTGAGTTCACCAAATGGTAGTGGCACAACTGGACATAACTTTCACAAAAATAACTGGAATGGACCACAGACTTAAATGTAAAACTTAAAGTTATAAAACTTCAAAGCATAAGATATTTGATGAATGAGCTCTGGGATGTAATGTACAGCATGGTGACTATACTTAACAATACTGTATAACTTGAAATTTGGTGAGAGAGCAGATCTTAAATGTTATCACTACAAAAAAAAAAAAAGTAATTATGTGAGCTAAGAGAGTGTTACCCAACCTTATCATGGTAATCATTTCACAATATATGTGTATATCAAATCTTTATGTTGTACACCTTAAACTTACACAATGTTGTATGTCAGTTATACCTCAATAAAGCTGAAAAAAATTTTAAAGCGTAAGAAATATTTATGCCATACACAATAAATTAATTCAAAATGGACCACAGACCTACATATAAAAGTTAAAACTATAAAACTCTTAAAAGAAAACATTGGGGTAAATTTGTGACCTTGGGTCAGGCAATGGATTCTTAGATATAACACCAGGAGCACACAAAAGACAAAAAAAACTATACTTCAGTGAAATTAAAAATCTTTGTATTGCAAATAACACCATCAAGAAAGTGAAAAGACAATTCAAATGGCAGAAAATACTGGTAAATCATCTGTCTGATAAGAAAAATTTACCTCCGCGGGGCACCTGGGTGGCACAGCGGTTAAGCGTCTGCCTTTGGCTCAGGGCGTGATCCTAGCGTTATGGGATCGAGCCCCACATCAGGCTCTTCCGCTATGAGCCTGCTTCCTCCTCTCCCACTCCCCCTGCTTGTGTTCCCTCTCTCGCTGGCTGTCTCTATCTCTGTTGAATAAATGAATAAAAAATCTTTAAAAAAAAAAAGAAAAGAAATTTACCTCCAGAATATATAAAGAACTCTTACAAGTCAACAATAAAAAGATAAATAACTCAATTTAAAAATGGGCAAAGGTGGAGCACCTGGATGGCTCAGTCAGTTAAGCATCCAACTCTTATTTTCTGGTCAGGTCATGATCTCATGGTCGTGAGATCCTGCTTAAGAGTCTCTCCCTCTCCTTTTGCCTGCCCCTCCCCTGCTCTCTCTACCTCTCTAAAAAAAAAAAAAAAAAAAAAAAAAAAAGGTGGGGGCGGGGCAAAGGATCCAAATAGCTATTTCTCTGAAAAAGATACACCATATTCTTTTCATGTACACATTGTGTGTGTGTGTGTGTGTGTGTGTGTGTGTGTGTGCATGCACGCGCATATTCCCATTAGAGAAATGCTAATTAAAATCACAATAACATATCACTACACACTTACCAAATCAGCTAAAGTTAAAATAAAAAAAATAGAGATAATACCAGTTCTGGTGGGGACTCAGAGAATGCAGAGAAACTGGATCTCTCATACTTGGCTTATAGAAATGTAAAATGCAACAGCCACTCTGGAAGAGTATGGCAGTTTCTTATAAAACTAAACATGTGTCTCTCATAAGACTTAGCAATTGCACTGTTGGGCCTTTATCTCACAGAAAAGAAAACTTATATCCACAAAAACCTGTATGCAAATGTTCACAGCAACTTTAAAAGTATTAGCCAAAAACTGACAACAATGCAAATGTCCTTCCAGTGGGTGAATGGTTAAACCAATGGATATACATCCATACCGTGGACTACTACTCAACATTAAAAAGCAATGAGCTACTGTAGACACAATAACTTGGATGAATCTCAAGGGAATTAGGCTGAGGAAAAAAGCCAATCTGAAAAAGTTTACATATGCCATTACCTTAATAAAAAATTCAATTAATAAAAAATCATGCACATCAGACTTATGTATTTTCATAGACATCTCTGCAAAATAGGGAAGGTATCTAGAGCCTGGAGGATTAGCTGTTGTTTGTCCATCTCCTGTGGTAAATGATTTATACTTAAAGAGTGGTTCCTAGGCCCTGAATGTTTGCCTAAAAAAAGGAAACACACTGAATGATTCCATTTATATAATATTCTTGAAATGGCAAAGATGGAGAACAGATTAGAGGTTGCCAGGGTTAGGGAGGCAGGGAAGGAGAGAGGTGGTTAGGGCAAAAAGGGTACCACAAAGGAGTCATATTGAGTGAACTGCTCTGTATCTTGACTGTGATATGGTCACATGAATCTATGCATGTGATAAAACTCCACAGAACCACACAAACATATACACACACTCACTCACACGGGTGCATGTGAAACCAATGAAATCTAAATAAGCACTGTGAATTGTGGTTGTGATATTGCACTATAGTCATACAAGATGCTACTAGTGGGGGAAAATGGGTGAAAGGTGTGTAGGATATCTCTGTATTATTTCTTACAACTACATGTGAATCTATAATTATCTCAAATAAAGACCCAAATAGATAGATGATGAAAGTTTCTACAGTAGCAGGTCTGAGTACACAAAAGGGTATCTTCAGATATGTGACAAATGTTTATACATATTTGTCATTACATGATTATGGTATATATTTTACTGAGTCTGATCCTCAGAATTCTAGAGGTGAGGACCAGTACAGGTATCTGCAACTGCCAAGCTGAAGGTGTCACAAAGCATGTATCAGTGGAGGCTGTGAGGTGAGACTCTGTGGAGATCAGATCCCAAATCCTAAGACCTCATAACTATTAAAAGGAATAATGGTAATGCTAGACTCAGTAATTACAAATAAAATCTTAAACTTTTTAATTGGAAAGTCAAAATGCTTCATTGATTAAAAACTGAGGAGAAAATATTCTACATTAAGAGTACTGGTCAAATGGAATCACATTTATGGAATATTTAAGATGATTACATATCCATAAGAGAAACATCATAATTGGTTTTGTTTCTATGGGGACACTGGCCTAAGTCACAGGAGCATACTGAATACCTTGGCAGAGACTGTTGGCTCGCCATCAAAATCTGATCTTCCCCTCTTCCAAGTAGAGACCACCCAGGGTGGAGACTACATCTCCCAGCCTCCACTCCAGCCAGGTATGGTTGTCTGACTGAGTTTTGGAATGAAAATTTAAGTATCACATGAGAGTGTCTTGGCACCCTCCTTAAAAAAAGACTACTCTGATCTCTAAGGATTTTTTGTTTTTTCTTTCTCCTAGCTCAAGATCTCCTAGGCTCTGAACATATCCGTATCCTCTAGGATGGTAGGAAAGGAAATAAAAAACAGGAAAAAGAATGGCACAGCTGGAAAAAAAAATTAAGTTAAACCCACCCAAATCTCACCACCAACAATAATAACAGCTACTATTTTACTGAGTGCCTAATACGGGCCTCGTATTATGCTAAATGATCTATTTTTATCTTCATAACCACCCTGTAACCATAACCATAACGACCATTCTCCATTTTAAAGATGAAGCAGCTGAGGCTCTAAGAGGATAAAGGCCTAGAATCTGAGGTGACCTAACCCTTAATTTCCCTTTTTGCCCACAGATTCTCTCCACGCCCTCTACTCTGTATCTCAGTAGACCTCAGAAGGTCTCTAAGCTGAGATACCCTTAAAAGTCTACTTGTGTTTTTATCCATTCTCTGTCACTGTGAGTCTCCAAATAAATTCCACTTATATAGAAAGAAAACCTGCTTTAAATTCTACCCACGGAACTTGGAAAATGACATGTAATCAAGTAGTACAGTCAGGTCACCCAGGTGGAGTCGCAAAGGGAGGATTTAAAACCGGGTTTTTCTGGCTCCAAAGCCGGTACTGTGATTTATTCCCCTATACCACAACTGCTGCCAATTTAGAACTTAATTTTAGACATTTCAAAGTCTAACTTCTATCAATGGCTCAAACTTCAAAAAAAAGTTTTTAATTCCATTTCAATAATCTGTGAGGTATGGAATAGGAGGGACTAGGAATAAAAACTTTTTAAAGAATTATTACCCAATATTTGGAAAGAATCCTTTATAAGTATCACTTTTTATAGTGGAAGCCAAAAACTGCTCTGGAAAAAATGGAATGAAGAGGAATCTGAATATTCTTAGCTCTGAGTTATATGCCTTTTGAGTCTGAAAGAGCCAGACAAATATTTAAGCAGAGAAGAAAAAAACACATATACTTTCACAGTTAAATGGTGAGTTAGAAGTAGGCCACATCTCATTTTTCTGTCCCAAAGTGCTTAATTTAGAATCAGATTTTAAAAACAATCCTCCACAGGCCAGGTTTGGCCCTTCCAGTTGGCACCTGGACATCAAACTCTTGCGACAATCTGGAACAAGTGAAAATAGCTTTGGGCATTCAAACCATCATGCAGTAAGGAAGGTCAAATTTGAATTAATGTATTTTAAGACTTAAAAAAAAAGGTTTTATACAAGCCTTAAAAGAGAACAAGAAAAATAAAGGGAAGAATGAAAATTAAGCAGCTAACCCAACCTACATCCCCTCACAAATGAAGGCAGGGCTGCTTACGCTTCTTTTTACCACTGTCTTCCATAAGGCAGCTCAGTTCCGAGACATGCACTGCTTCTACTGGAACTACAAAGATATTTCTTGCGTTTTCTACTTATTTTTGTTCAAGAACCTTCACTATTTATCCATTTTCTACAGAATAAAGTCCCAATTCCTTTGCCTGACGTTCAAAGCCCTTTCCAATTCGAATTCAACCTACCTCTCCAGCTTTATTTTCCATTATCCTCCATCATGAGTCCTCTGGTAGAGCCAAACAGATCCACTCACTGGTGAAAAGGCTGGCACAATCTGGCCTAGCTGCCTTTGGTAATGCCACCCGAGTCCCGCCTAACCTTCTCCACCTGGCTAAATCCTTTCTGTCCCCAGGGACCAGCTCAAGGCCCAGCTCCCACATGAGGGCTCCCTAACTACCTCAAAAGATATAAAAAGTCTCTCTCCCCTGAAATCCTTATACCAGTTATGTAATATTCTAAACCACTCATTTGGGACTCATCACAACGTCTCTCACACTAATATTTATTTATCTTAATTCCATGTCTTACCTCCTCAAATAGACCTGAAGTTCCCTGAGGGAAAGAGCTTCAATCTTCTTTATCCCTGTATTTTACATAACATCTAACCAGGAACAAATTAATGTTATACGACCTTCAGCTAATAGGATTTTAAAGCACTCATGCAAGGATGCTAAGTAAATCGGCTATTTATAAGCCAAAGGGAGGAATGTATATCACGAGAAAACTTCAATATTTCATTGTTTCCATATTTCGTAAGACAATAGTTCCTTTAATCTCTTTAATCAAAATAAAACTACAGACGTCCTGATGTGTTATCAAGCCAGGAAAGTGTAACTACTGAAGACAAAGTTATTTACACCTGCTGAAAAAAGCAGCAATAAGTTTAATCGCAGCAAGTAGATTTCTCTGCATGACTCCACATAAAATATGACCGTGCTGCTCCCTGCAGTCAATGGAAGAAAAGGATTATAAGAAAGCCTGTTCAAAGACTAATCAATGTTTGGGCAGGAAATAATTTTCCTGCTGTTTTAAAAATACTAATCAATTTTCCTCTCAATGTTGTCATTATATTAAGAATACACAATTGCATTGTACCTGCAATCACCATTTCATGTTTGGAAATAGAGTTCTGCATTCATTTTCCTTATTCTAGAATTAAAGAAAATGATGTGTCTCTAAAACCATATTACTCTATAATCTGATCTCTGATTCTCTGAAAATAATCTCTATATAGATAACAATCATGTTCATTGAGTCCTAACTGTGAGAATGTGGCTGAGTACCAGGACAGGTCTTAAGAAGCAACCTCCCAAGTTCCCTTTTAAGAGGTGAACTACCAAGAGAAGAAACATACTAATAAAGGAAGTCGTGGACTCTGGGAATTCCAGGCTGACTCATAATATGTAGATGCAAATTCCCAAATCCAGATTGCCAAGCTCCATTTCTGCCCAAGTCAATGCTGGGACAATTCCAGGTTCACATAGCTGGTAAGCAAACACTCCAGAACACTCAGGTAGATCTTATGTAACCCAGTGCAAACTGGGATTCAACATAAATTCTGCAAACTGACTAGACACACATCTCTCCCCCAGGAGAATTCCAGAAATACTTCAATTTCACTGTGTTCTTAAGACCATGCTTTGCAAATATTTCATGATGTGTTCCAAAGGCACTGATTGCCAAAGGAAACATTTTAAAGGTGCCATTAGCAAATGAAGTTGGGAAGAACTACTTACAATGTATTTGTACTGGAGATCACTGGTTAGACGAAGTGTTTTGGGAAAGTACTCTTAAAAATAAATCAGTTTTTTAAAAAAGGAAATCAATTTACCATCACTTAAGCCAGCATTTCCCAACCTTATCTGAAATCCTAGTAATGCTTCCTTGGGGCTACCCCACTTCACCCCATGATTTTTATGCACTATATGGCTCATCTCCATTACTAAAGAAATTCAAATAGGAAAGATGCATACACTCAAGGTATATTTTTGGTGTCACTTAGGGAGAAGCCCCCCAGAGGGCCTCTCAAAGTGGCATTCATTATTTTGTCAAATTTACCATAGTATCAGGTCTGGCCCTGAGCTGTACAAGTGCAAAAAGGAGTTTGTCAGTTTATCAAAGAGATTCTACATTTCACTGGCAGCTCCACAATAACCACAGTCATAAGCACAACACCAAAATGTCAATTTATTAAATTACGATTAACAATAAGTAGCCATAGAAACACCTATATTCTTACCTGCAGAACCCGCTCACTCCCTCCCTCTGGTAGATTCACGTGGGAGGTCAAATCGTACTCAGGTGAGCACACAATCCTGAGGGAAATGGTTAGATCAATTTGCATTTTTAACGGCATCAGACTAAGAAAGCCTGATGTGTCCATCTGATAATATCTTCTTTAACAATAAACCATAACAGCACTGGGCACAAGACTGGTCCGAGGTGTGAGAAGCTTGTATTCCTCCCTAAATCTCTAACAGCCCTAAAACTGCTCTGTCCTGAAGACGAGCAGTTGCTACCTTTCCGATCTTACCTAAAGTGTGGGGGGAAATGTATTAGAGAGATAGCTGGTTTCTTATGATCTATGTCATATAACCTAAGTAAAAACAGGCAAACTCAGTTCAAAATAGGTCCCCCAACACCAATATCCCTTCTAACCTTTAAGCCCCTCCAATATAGAAAATCTGGGGGGTTTTTTGTATCCTCCAATATAGAAAATCTGGGGGGTTTTTTGTATCATAATCTTCAACATCCACTGGCAGCTCTTGCCCTAGCTCCATCTCTAAAGATACTTCATACTTCGTACTAAGGATGTCTTCATCAAAGATATTAAAATTAGGTCCATTGTCCATTAGGTCATTTGGTCCCTCTGCCAAAATAGTAATTTAGTCACTTCCCATGTTTACCTATAGAAAATAAGTTGTTTAAAAATGTCTGCTTGAAGACTGAAATGAAATCAATTAGGCACGTTTAATTTAATCCGCACAGCAGTTTTTTTAAAAATTGGAAACTGTCATGGACAAAAAATCCAGATTTCCAGCTCCTAAAAAACCTACAGGGTTTAGCCACTCTGGGGGCTAATCTGGACAATGACGTGGCTGAACATAGTGTGGCAAACACAGGCTGAAGCAGAACACAGACCATGCTTCCCCTGGTGCACACCCTCTTGCCTATCACTCCCTGTTGTCTTATAGTCATTCTTGGTGGGTATTTCCATTTGCCAGCCCCTGCTTGACCCACCACGGGCTGACTTTACAATGTAATTCACAGAGAACAATCCTACTGCACAATGTTTTCAAATTCTTAAGGATGAGTTCATTGTATCACCTAGGTTTTCTCTGCATAATTTGCTACTACCCTGTAATTATGAAAGGAAAGTAGGAAGGCAGCCCGCCACCCTAGGAGTTTAAGGCAAAAGAAATCCTTGTTAGATCCCCTAACCTATGAGCCAAGGTCAGTCAGAAGGGGCCCACCAGGTAAGACCTGAAACCAACTTTTCACAACTCATTTCTAGTTTTCATTCTTCCATTTCTACCCCATGAACCTAAACCATGAAGGCTTCTACAAACATCTCTCTTCCCTACTCCAAGAACTAGCTACATTTGCAGGGCCCAGTACAAAATAAAAATTTAGGGCCCCTTTTCCAAAAATGATTAAGAATGTCAAGATGATGATAGCAGAGCATTAAACCGAGTATAGGGCCCCTCTAAATGTAGGAACCTAAGCAACCACACAGGTGGCATGCCCTACCCACCCTCTTTCTTTTAACCTTGCTCTCCAATCCTCCAATCTGTTTTTCTCACTGCCAAGGGTCCTGCCCTAGGTTTGGCAGTCTGAATCTGATTTCATCTGCTTCTGACTCTGTTTTACCTTCCTGCAATAGGGACAAGTATTCCTTCCTCTAGCACAGACACCAACCTTCTTGACAAGCTGCACGGCAAAGCATTTACATCTACATGGTCTTGACCCCAGTGTTACTGAATGAAGCAAAAATCACAAAAAAGAGTGTAAAATATTTAAGGCCCAAAACGGAATGTCATTTTGTTCAACTTCCTTCATTATATGCACTACTCCCCCTGACAATAACAGAGGCTTGAAGTCAAGGAAACTTACTTGTTTGTCTTTTATAAACTCATGTTTCCATCTCATTCATCACCCACATAACTTATACATTTAAAAGAGCATCATTTTTATTTATCTTTTTTTAAGTCTTTTTTATTCCTCCCTTCTTTCACCATTCAACCAACAGACCCAGATAGTCTCAAGGTTTTCCAAAGCATAGTACATACATACAAGAAGGCTTTAGATGGCACAAGGATACTTTTTATATTAGTTAATTACTTTAAAGCAAATTGGAAACAATATAATGAAGCAAATAATAAAAAATATATATAATATATAATAAAGATACATACTGAACCAATATAATGAAGAATATAATGATATCGGGGCGCCTGGGTGGCTCACTCGTTAAATGTCTGCCTTCGGCTCAGGATGTGATCCCGGAGTCCTGGGATCGAGCCCCATATCAGGCTCCTACGCTGGGAGCCTGCTTCTTCCTCTCCCACTCCCCCTGCTTGTGTTCCCTCTCTCGCTGGCTGTCTCTCTCTGTCAAATAAATAAATAAATAAATCTTAAAAAAAAAAAAAGAATATAATGATATCAACCTGTGAGTTCATGGTTATTACATTTTTAAAATGTAACTATTTAATATAAAGTACATCATTTTAATGAAAATCAGGTTGAATGACTTGCTCAAAGGTACACATCTTCTTGCTAGAGAGCCACAAGAATGGACATATAGCAGAAAGCTCCTGAGTCCCCCGGCCGGCATTCCATGCCTCTCAGGCTATCTCCTCTTGCTGGAAGGCCCTTCCACACCCCTTCTGCGTCTCTCAGAACTCCCTTATATCTCAAGACCCACTTCAACGACATCTCTGGAAAGCACTGCCTGGCCTGAGTTCCCCCACCCTACCAGGCAGAGTTCAGACTGTTCCCCTCCACCCCCATAATCCACAGCAGTGTGTCCATTCAGAGTAAAACTTTTCACCACATTGTACTCTGGTTAGTTAAGTTTGCATCCCTTTTCTCCATACACTGCAAATTCTTTGAATAAAATGAAGTCTTATTCATCTTTATACTTCTAATATTCCAAAAAGTCTGCTGCATAAAAGATACACACAGTAAGTAAATATAGATGTACATCTGATTTATAATGAAAACACTATATTCCAAACTGCAATCAGTGAAGAACTAGTTATAGAACAATATAAAACTACGATTAACTACATAAATATTATTTTGGAACAAGCCACAGTATCTGCCCCAGCACCGTTTCCCAGCTAGAAATCACTAGGAGTTGAAGAGAGACTGCCAGCACTGGTCTGAAATATGTCAGGCATCGTGCTAGGTGCTTTGGATGTAATCTTCACAACAACCTGAAAGTAAGTACTATTATATCCATTTTGCTGATAAAACCAAACTTCAGAGCTTAAGCTTCATTAAGATAACATAGGTGGTAAATAAGAGGGAGCTGGGATTCAAATCTAGATTTCTTATGCCTCTGTTCATTGCTTCACACGGATCCTAAGCTTCTCACAAACAGCTTGTCTGACCCTAGAAGGTAGCCTAGAGGGAAAAACACAAAACACTAAATCAGTCCCATGAACTAGCAATGCAGGGGAGCATAACCACCTGCCTCTCATCCTCTCTGTACCAGTCTTTGTGTAGCAGAGGTCATGTTAGCTGGCTGAGATTAACTTCGAATAGTATTTGAAATATAATGTCCTAGTTATGTAATTCTGAACAGTTTAAGCTTAATTGCACTCAAATTACAGAATGATACTAAGCATCACAAAGGATTCCTGACAAAAAGAAAATATATATGAGCAAAGCTTCTACTGCCATTAACCCATATTCAAACCACACCTAACACCACAACTCATCACTGATTTTTACTAAAAAGTTAATTCAGACCACACTATATAGGTTGATTTTTAATAATGTGCCCAGGAATGAAAAACCCAGGTTCTCCCTGGCAACATATGAAACATGTTTAAACAAGTGCATTCCAATGTGTCCAATATTAAACCCTCTTGAGTGCTATCCAAGGTAGGTGGAGGCTATAGCTGGTACTGTTCAACTGAATTCCATCCCCAACACCCAACATAGTTCCTGGCATAGAACAAGAATCTGGAAAATGTTTTGTTGATTTATAATCTGTGCTAAAGTGGGCAATTAGAAGGCTTCTTTAAATAGTTCTTAAATACTCTTAAATCTACTACTGCTATCTTTTTTTTTTTTAAGATTTTATTTATTTATTTGACAGAGACAGACAGCCAGCGAGAGAGAGAACACAAGCAGGGGGAGTGGGAGAGGAAGAAGCAGGCTCCCAGCGGAGGAGCCTGATGTGGGGCTCGATCCCAGAACGCTGGGATCACGCCCTGAGCCGAAGGCAGACACTTAACGACTGCGCCACCCAGGCGCCCCTACTACTGCTATAATCTTATGCACACTTACGAGTAGCAGACTTAACGATACTTTAAAAATAATTAGGTTTGAAATTTCGTGAGAAATTATAATATCAAGATTCACAGGGAAAAAAAAGCTTTGAGTACAATTTTTAGGTCTTAATTTTCCTCACTGCAGAATGTGCAATTATAGACTGAGGATAGAATCTGACCTATCAATCTTATCTAGAGACCAAAAAATTCAGCAATGAATGAAAATTTATTTTCAGAGCAAAAAAGTGTAATTATGATTGACTTGTTTCTCTTCCATGTGAACCCAAACCTCTCTAATCCATTTAGAAAACTAAATATTAAACTTTTAGGGTAGGGTGGGAATAATATAAAGTACTCTCACTCCCAAGAAAGTTTATAAATGATTTCCCTTCATGACTTTACCCTACCTCAAACTAATGCCTCCAAAGGAAAATTTATATGATTTTTCTTTCTGATCTAGTACTAGATTACGGTTTAAATCTCAGGGTTAATCTTTTCTTGGGAAGGTTATTGGGAGATTAAATGAGCTAATCCATGTAGAGCATAAAGACCACAGCTGGCTCAGAGTTGACATTCAATAAATAGCAGCTATGACAATGACCAAAAGGAGAATGAGGAGGAGAATGATGATGATGACAAAAGAAAACCTAACATTTTGTTTTTAAAGTAAGCTAAAAACCACTGTACTCAAAGAAATGCCTCGAGAGCAAGGTCAGCTCATAAAGCCAAGATTCATCATGCCAGGCTTTCGAAATTCTTTCTTGTTTTCTCAACTACCCTAAGGATTTCAGTCCTGTTTATGTGACAGGCAAACCCACTTGAGTTTCCCAGGGCTGAGAAGCAGCTGCGAGCCTACACCTTTGCAGGCTGAGTGCAGTATGTGTGAAGGACAACCTAATGTGTTGAGGAACAGGCCAGGAAAAGTATGCCAATGGGACCAAAGCTTGAGATTTTTGCCCTCTTTAATGAACTGGAAAGTATCTGTGCATTCATCTCGCACCTCCCACCCCCTGATAAACCAAAGCTGCTGTTCCCTTAACAACTCGACCTCCCAAGCCCCTCTTAATGCTCAACCATATCTCTGCCAGCTGACAAGTAGAACTGACAGGCTACAAATGAAACCCTGTTCCAGCCTGTCTACCTGCAGGATGTGAACAGAGTTAGTGAGGCAAGAAGGGAACAGAAGGCCCGCAATAAGGGAAAATCAGCCATTTCTTTAAAAGGTGGATGGAAAAACAGCAAACTCTATCTGATGTACTTAGAGATATGAAAGCAGAAAAGCCTCCCTCTCTGGTTGTAGTTGAGCGAATTGTCTGGCTGCCTCCTTAACCTCAGTTTTGCTTTATTTTAATTAGAGGAATGTGATAGGAAGGAGAGTCCAAGACAAATCAGAGATGGGGCATAGTCTGGAAAAGCCACTTCTAACAGCTGGGTTGGGGACTGAAAAGTGAGGTAGGCAAATGCCAGCTGTGCTCCCCTCTTTCATTCCATTCACCTGTTCATATATCACACATTTATCGACCACTTACTGGTGCCAGATACCACAGGCGCTATTAGGATGCAGAGATAAAGGGTTGGGTCCCTACCTTCCAGGAGACGGGTGGGGTTTGATCAAAATAAACAGGAAAGGAGGGCGTTCCCGGTCAAAGAAACCCATTACCTTGTAGGGGAAACAACATGTGCAGAGGCAGGCAGCAAGGGCAGAACATGTTCTAGAATACTGAGGAGACCAGAGTCTTCTACCACTTGCTCTTCCTTGGACCAGTAAATGACAACACGTATCATGTTCTCGCTGTGTGACTTTCCTGCCCTGAAATTACCACTTCCTTCTAACACCAGGTCTCCTTAGCTGAGCTAAGAATGACAATCTTATTGGAGGTACACAGATGCAGACACAAACATTTCAATTGAGAGCAGAGTTTTTTGTGTTAAATTGTGCATCTCTCTCAGTGTATCTGGGTATTTGTTACTAAGCTGTTTTAGTTAATTTTGCTAATCTATTATAAATAAAAGGTGTTTGGCATGTTGTGCTTTGGTTCAGGTTTTAGTGGTTCTACCTATCCATGTTGAAAGGTTCTCCTTCCTTGAGGTCAGAGCAGGTTACGAAATCTAAGGGAAGAATACAGGAGACTCGAGAGCTGTTGTTGGGCAGAACACATAGGTGGCCCATGACCATGTATCCCACTCCCTTTCAAAAACTGCAATCCCTACCCACCCCAGCAACACTTGCTAACCCCTTTCTATACTTTGTTTTCTCCCTAGTACCCATCACTATTTAACCTACCCTGCTTTTTTTGTTGTTGTTGTTTTTACTTATTTACCTATTTATTGTCTCTCCTCCCCCCTCTAGAACATAAGGGATTTCTCTTATTTTGTCACTACTGTATTCCCAGCATCCATAAAAATGCCTGGCATATAGAAAGCATTCAATGAGTACTTGCTAACTGCATGCTGAATACACAAACTGCATGGGGTAGTCCCAATTCTAAATACTTTGTTGCACTATCCCCATAAATATCTCCCTAACTACATCATGTGTCATGATTTAGGGTTTGGCAAATACAATCAAGCAAGGCATGGAATACATACACGTATTCCATTAAGTAGCTTAAATCTGCTAATCATAGTTAAAAGGACTTAATAGATGACATTTCTAAAGATGGTTAAGCACTGTACTTACATAGCAACAAGAAGCACTAACCCACTAACCCACATGGTTTCTACATACATTAACCTACACTAATGACATTAAGTCATCACTCAATTGGATGGAGTGCAGAGGCCTGCATGAAAACAGTCTAATAGCTATCCCTTTGCCAGGCATTGTGATTTGGCCGTATACTTTTATACTTTCTGTCCTACCCCTCCAAGCGTCGTCTTTAAAAGAAGTCTTTCTCGATATCAGCATATGCGCACACTTTTCCAGTTCTGCCAGTCCTACCCTTGGAATTTAAAATACATGCACAGGCACATATAAGCACACACACTCTAACAAAATACTTTCCCAATAGGCATTTTATACAACAACGCATGCATACCCCTAGAAGGGGGAAAGAGAGAAGAACAAAAAAGAATGTTAATAATCTATCTAAAGAAACCTCTTTAAAGATTAAGTTTTTTTAATCAGTCAGTAAAAATATATCTCAGAGGACAACAAGATTTCTGCTGGAAACTAGCCCTCGTGGAGGCTGACCACATTTGCAGATGCAAAATTCCATTACATCCCCCAACAACCTTAGCAACATTAGTCTCTCTGGTCAAAGGACCAGAGGAGGAGGGAGGGGGACTGTCCTCCTTCTAAATGGGGAGGGAAAGCAGCCGAGCAAAAAGAGTTTGAGAAAGAACAATGGCCTCCCAGTGAGAAAGCGCGTTAAGTAGGTCGGTATTGGAACCCCGTTTTGCGGCACACAAATCCAGCATTGTCCCTTTACATTTTCTTTTCCTTTTCTTTCCCACTTCTTTTCTTTCATCTGCCCTATTCACTATTCCTGTCATCTCGCGTGAGAGTTTTTTTAAACCATGATATATTTGTTCAATTATCTGTAGACCTCTTCATCAAATTAGCAGATCTCTATTTATAGCTGATAATTCTGTACCGGGGATCTAATAAAAATTCCTGAGGGTAATAAAACTAAGTCAAATTTTGCATTGCTGTTTTTGACCCAAGGATTGTTGCCATTATCCAATAAATTGGCTTCAGTGAGTGTTGTAAATACATATTTTCTTTTAAAGATAGTACTTTTCACTAAGAAAAACTAGGCTGAGTAGTATCAGGAGAGATAACATTATCACCATTTGCTTCACTCTCTCCTCCAAGTTCACATTATCTTTAAAAATGAACTTTAAGAGACATAAAGATAAAATAAATCTAAACAGATTTTGCACAATGATTCTATCAGGTGCACAATGATTCTATCAGGGAGGGGATTCACCTGGTAAGTATAATCACGTAAAATGTGCTAATACATTTTTAGCAATTAATATGTAAAATTGCCAAAGAAGTTCTATAATACTCAATACTCAAGTGTGACTTTTTTTGTCACTATCAATACATCTCCATTAATTTCGCAAAACATTTCATTTACCATACTCAATTTACCAATTGTTCTAATGGCTTCTGATGATATTTAAAAGGATAATGAAGGGGCCTGGGTGGCACAGCGGTTAAGCGTCTGCCTTCGGCTCAGGGCGTGATCCCGGCATTATGGGATTGAGCCCCACATCAGGCTCCTCCGCTATGAGCCTGCCTCTTCCTCTCCCACTCCCCCTGCTTGTGTTCCCTCTCTCGGTGCCTGTCTCTATCTCTGTCAAATAAATAAATAAAATCTTTAAAAATAAATAAATAAATAAATAAATAAAAGGATAATGAAGAGGGGCGCCTGGGTGGCACAGCGGTTAAGCATCTGCCTTCGGCTCAGGGCGTGATCCCGTCGTTCTGGGATCGAGCCCCACATCAGGCTCCTCCGCTATGAGCCTGCTTCTTCCTCTCCCACTCCCCCTGCTTGTGTTCCCTCTCTCACTGGCTGTCTCTATCTCTGTCAAATAAATAAATAAAATCTTTAAAAAAAAAAAAAAAGGATAATGAAGAAAATACTAAAGCAAATGGCATCATTAAGCCAGGGTCTAACAAAGATCCCAAACCAGGGGCTCAACTGGTGAAGCGTCTGCCTTTGGCTCAGGTAATGATCCCAGGAGCCTGGGATGGAGCCCCGCATCAGGTCCCCAGCTCAGCGGGGAGCCTGCTTCTCCCTCTGCCTCTGCCACTCCCCTTGCTTGAGCTCTCTGGCTCTCTCTATCTCTCTGTTAAATAAATAAATAAATAAACAAACTATTAAAAAAAAAAAAAAGATCCCAAGCCAGAGTCTGAGTCATAGATTAAAATCTATGTGAAAGCCCAAGCTGCAGTTCATCATATTCTTTCAACAATTAAGGCTGAAACACCTAAATGCCAATACATCTCTATGTCTATCATAAGACTAATCTGAGAGGCAAGACTATTACTTTTACCTACAGTGAGGTAATGTCTGAAAACAATGAAATCCTGACAAGGTAAGTGAAACCTCAGAAAGCAAAACTGCAGATAAGGGAGGACTTACTACTGTATACAATTTTTTTTTCACTGAGGCTTTCAGTGACAGAGCTTGGATGTGTGGCCATCATCCGAGTGATGGAGGCACTAACCTATCCACATCCTCACATCTGACACCCATGATGCCCAAATGCCCACTTTTGTCAGATGGGCAGCTAGGCTTAAAAGGACTGACTTCGACCACACAGATTGAGCAAGCTAATGGACACCCACAGGATTCCAGCCCATGACCTTTCCCGCATAAGAACTCCCTCCCCTAATCACACACCAACAATGTTAAAACATGCATTCAAAATACCACGAACTTTATGATTCAGTAGTTTAACAAGCACTCATAAATAACTGTTTTTGAAATTCAATGAGAACTTTATGTCTAGATATGAACTGCATAATAAAAGCAAGAGTTCTTCTAGTCTCTGGATATTATGTCCACAGTAATTCAAATAAGCCAACTTTAGATTAAGTCAGCCTGGTCATCTATACTGAATAGCACTGTTGTCAGGGCTACTGGGATTTAAATCCCAGGCTTGGAAGTTATAGGGACTTAAATTATTTAACTTCTCTGTGCCCCACTTCCATCATCTATAAAGGAGTACTAATATGCCTACCTCATAGGGTTCCTGAGAATTAAATACACTAATATATAAAAAGTACTTAGAGTACCTGGCACATAGTATATTGAAAAAATGGTAGCAGTTTTTTAGTATTATTGTTATACTAATGACCTCTGGTCATATCAATACTAATAATGATTTTATAAATACGAAAATGAATAAAGAACATTAGAAAGATGAATCATTATATATGAAGATCAAAAGTATAATCAGTAATACATCTGCACAACAGATTAAGAGTCTTAACATTACTTCCTATTAATATATGATACATCAACCATTTTTTAAAATTCCCTCACTACTCTAGCCATCTGTAATCAAGAAAAGCATTAAGAAAAATCAAAGGCAGTAAACAACTAGATAAAGAACAGAAAACAACATTAACTGGTTTCTTGTAAATTAGAACTCCCCTGAACTTTGTCTCACCAAAGGCTATGCTGGCAACCTTCCAGGCATACAGAGCTTGTACAAACGATGCATACTAATTTATGTAAATTGGGTTTTTTTTTTTCTCTTGAGATAACAGAAGACAGTTTCAATCTTATGAGTAGTGACTTTTTTTTTACTTTCTTTGTCTTCTAAGATTCACTTTTCATATTTCTTTTGTCTTATGGTTTTTGTTTGTATGTTTTCCCCTTTTGAGCTCATGGTCTCTTTTTCCTCCAAATTTTTATTTAAATTTGTATTAGTTAACATACAGTATAATATTAGTTTCAGGTGTAGAATTCCATATCCCCACCCACCTGCCCTCCAGTAACCCTCAGTTTGTTCTCCATAGTTAAGAGTCTGTTTCTTGGTTTGCCTATCTTTTTTCTTCCCCCCATGTTCATTCAGTTTGTTTCTTAAATTCCACATATAAGTGAAATCATAAACTATTTGTCTTTCTCTGACTGACTTATTTCTTAGCATAATACTCTCTGCCTCCACTGACATCATTGCAACATGCAAAAGAATGAAACTGGACCAATTTCTTGCACCATACACAAAAATAAATTCAAAATGGATGAAAGACCTAAATGTGAGACAGCAAACCATCAAAATCATAGAGGAGAACACAGACAGTAACTTCTTAGACATCAGCCATGGCAACTTCTTACTAGAAATGTCTCCTGAGGCAAGGGAGACAAAAGCAAAAATAGACTAGTGGGACTTCATTAAGATAAAAAGCTTCTGCACAGCAAAAGAAACAATCAACAAAACCAAAAGGCAACCTATGGAATGGGAGAAGGTATTTGCAAATGACGTATCTGATAAAGGTTTAGTATCCAAAATCTAAAAGAACTTATAAAATGGAACACCCAAAAAACAAATAATCTAGTTAAGAAATGGGCAGAAGACATGAATAGACATTTTTCCAAAGAAAACATACACATGGCTAATAGACACATGAAAAGATGGTCAACATCATTCATCATCAAGGAAATACAAATCAAAACTACAATGACATATACCTCACACCTGTCTGAATAGCTAAAAACAACACAGGAACAAAAGGCATTGGCGAGGATGCAGAGAAAGGGTAACCCTCTTATACTCTTGGTGGGAATGCAAACTGGTGCAACCACTCTGGATAACAGTATGGGAGTTCTTCAAAAAGTTAAAAATAGAGCTATCCTACAATCCAGCAATTGCACTACTATGTGCTTACCCAAAGGATACAAAAAAACTGATTTGAAGGGATACATGCACTCTGATGTTTACAGCAGCACTATCAACAATAGCCAAATTATGGAAAGAGCCCAAGTGTCCATCGACCGATGAATGGATAAAGATGATGTGGTATGTATATGTGTATGTGTGTGTGTGTGTGTATTCGCTATATATATATATATATATATATATGTGTGTGTGTGTGTGTGTGTGCAGAAAGAAAGAGAGAGTGGAATATTACTCAGCCATAAAAAAGAATGAAATCATGTTCTTTTTCTTAAACACAGTCCTTTTTTGAATATTCTTCTTTTTAGATATTCTAATTCAACTTTTCTTAATTTTTTGCATTCAACTTTATGCACTATAAGGCCTGGGATAGTGCCTTAAACATAACAGATACTTCAGCTGTTTGTTCAATAATTGTAGTAGAGTATCTGTGGACAGCCCAGCCATTTCAACATTGTTAGATCTGGTGCGTGTTAGCTTTCATTACTACTAAAACATTTTCACCATTGTGGGACTACATAAATTATGACTTACACTTGGGTAATTTCTATTTGACCACATTTCAAATTGAAATATGCCTTCCAACCTATATTGCTCACAGGTAATTACTATCATTATGCTCAACAAAGTTAGGAAGGGGGGCGCCTGGGTGGCTCAGTCAGTCCAGCATCCAACTCTTGATTTCGGCTCAGGTCGTGATCTCAGGGTGGTGAGATTGAGCCCCACAATGGGCTCCGCATGGAGTCTGCTTAAAACTCTTTCCCTCTGCCCCTTCCCCCTCAAATAAATAAATCGAAAGAAGGAAAGAAAGAAAGAAAGAAACAAACAAACAAAGAAAGAAAGAAAGAAAAGAAAGAAAAGAAAAAGGAAGAAAGAGAGGAAGGAAGAAAGAAAGAGAGGAAGGAAGGTTAGGAAGGAAGTTTACTTATGGAAAACAAGCAGGCAATTTTTTAAAAAGAGAGACTTTTAAGGAACCTAAAGACAATGGTATTACATTAAATACTAAATGCACAAACCAAAATTTTTGGACCCAGAAACACTCTCGTTATACATAAACATACCCATAAATTATATACATAATACACACACACATACACACACACAAATACATACATACACATACGTGTAGATGGATATGAAACAGATATAAAATATCTAATAGATATAAAATATCCCTAGGAAATTTTTCCTTTGAAAGGACCCTAATCATGCCAGGTGTCCTGTAACAAAAAGCAATTACTAAAAGAGCAAAGATCAGAGAAGATAAGAACTATTTTAGTTTATTTAAATGATAAGAGCTCTGAGTCCTTTAGATTCAAGAATCCTGGGAATACTTCATTGTGTTCATTAAAAGAACACTAATTTCTTCATACAAAGAGTATCTCATTTGATGATTGCCAAGAGGTCAGCTTTTGTAAAGAAAAGCTAAAATGAAAAGATTTTAAAAGAATGACAGTTGCGTTGGGTGATTTCTCCAAAATCTTAAATAGCATATCATTAATAATAATCACTGTTATAAAACAAGTACAAAAAATAAACACATACACACTGTATTACAAATCTTTTCCAGATTATAATAAAAAGCCTAGAAGCTACGTGGCACGGTGGGAAGAACACAGTCTCGGCCACTAGAAGATGTCAATTCTGATTCCACCTTTGCCCCTTCATTCCTAAAGCTATCAAGAGAATTAAATACAATGACATAGGTAATACAGTCACTGCAATACCTAACACATAGCAAGGGCTCCATAAATAATAATACCACTACCATTAAAATAAGGCACATTGAATTCATATTTAGTTTTGTACTCTCTCAAAATCCTACTAGAATGTAATGGGATTCAAAATAAAGAAAGAACCCCACAAATATAATGAAAAGAGAAGAAAAGACAATAACAACAAAATTTGGGGAGCTGGAAAGCAAAGGAATGGGTCATAACTAAACTAGCAGAGTCAAGGCTGAATCCTAGATCTCTTCCAGGACTCTTAGCTGTACTGTTTTAAACTAAAATGTATCAAAGAAATCTAATTATTATAGTTTTATTATATTAAAACATTCTTATCTAGGGGCGCCTGTCTGGCTCAGTCGGCAGAACATGCGACTCCTGATCTCAGGGTCGTGAGTTCAAGCCCCGTGCTGGGGGTGCAGCTTACTTTAAAAAAAAAAAATCAAAAACAAAGCTATCTTTAAAATGCCAGCTAAGCAAAAAGATTTTGAGGTTACATATAAAACTGCAATCCATTGTTTCAGACAGTATCTGACAATAACACTGGAGATAAGAATTCTAATATATTTCCATTTTTTAACTGCAGAAATAAAGAAAAAACAAATTCTTAGAATTGGGCAAATTCACCAATAAACAAAACAAATTAAAATGAGGGGTTATAATAGCTTCAGAGATGGCATAAGCATTACATCAACTAGCTACCAAGTTGAAGGTTCTCAAAGAGCGAGAAAGGCTCACCAAGTAAGGACTTTTTATAATTAAATTTCCCAGTTCCCAGTACCAACAACACATACACACTGATGGGTCAAAACCTAGATAGAACAGAGGGAGGAAAAGTGTGTGCTTTGGGAGGTGGTTCTCCTACATCACATACTGCCTTGCCCCTGTCTACACTAGCACTAGTCTATAAAAGCCTGGTCTACAAAATATAGGCTCACTTCCCATCTGTCAAGTTCAAGAACACTCTCTGCAATGCACACTGATGAAAGCGTAAATTGGTGCAACCCATTTGGAGAACAATTTAATAATATCTAATAAAGTATAAAGTGTGCATATCTTACCACCTCACAATTCCACTCCTACAAATATATCCTAAAAACTCTTATACATGTACAGGGGTGCCTAGGTGGCTCCGTCGGTTAAGCATCTCACTTCAGCTCAGATCATGATCTCAGAGTCCTGGGATGGACCCCAGTGTCAGGCTCCCTGCTCAGCGGGGAGTCTGCTTGTCCCTCTCCCTCTCTGTCTGCCCCTCCTCCCACTTATGCTCACTCTCTCTCTCTCTCTCAAATAAATAAATAAAATTAAAAAAAAAAAACCTTCTTGTATGTTTATGAAAAGAAACATGTACAAAAATGTTCATAGCAACATTGTTTATAGTACCGAAACATAGAAAACACTGAAATATCCATTAACAGGAAAAGAGAGAAATGAATCATGATATAGCCACACGATGAACAGCAGTGAAAAGGACTGAACTAACGCTACATGCATCAACATGAATGAATCTCATAAATAACTCAGCTAAATAGAGCTGCAAAAAAATATACACAGCAGAATACCATACATATAAAGTTTAAGACCATATAAAATGATACTATAAATTTCTTAGAGATACATACATATATAGTTTTGGTTTGTTTTTTTTTAAAGGAATGATACACAGCCAATTTAAATAGTGAAGTTACTATTGAGGCTGAAAAGAAAGAAATGAAATCAAGGAACAGAATACAGGGGCTAATATATTTAATTTCTTACACTAGGAAGTATGACTATGGGAGTCTAATGCATTAAATTTTATATCCTTTTGCATATCTTTTTATGTCTTAAATATTTTACAATAAAAATTTAAATCTCATATAAAAATTCTGAGACTCTCTAGCTTTGTAGCACTAAATGTTGTAAGTATGAAAGCAAATAAAACCAACAGTGATTTCATCATCATGCACCTTATCTAAACATGTGTGAAGAGTCAATGAATAATAATTCTGTGCCACAATGGCAATGCAATAATCCATTCTCTCTTAAATCCAACCCCATGTAGTTCTTCATTCCGCTGTCATTGCTCAGGTTATGTCTCATCATCCCTCACTTTGAACTGGTCACCTCACTTCCTTTCTTGCCCACCTCCTACCTGGACTCCATATTGTCCCCGCTGTCTGCTTTAAAAAATCACTTCAACATACAGGTGACCAACAGACACATGAAACGATGCTCAACATCACTCATTATCAGGAAATGCAATTCAAAACCACACCTGTCAGAATGGCTAAAATCAAAATCACAAGAAACAAGTGCTGGTGAGGATGTGGAAAAAAAGGAACTCTTATGAACCAATGCAAACTGATGCAGCCACTGTGGAAAACAGTATGGAGGTTCCTCAAAACACTAAAAATATAAAATACCATATGATCCAGTAATTCCACTACTGAGTATTTACCCAAAGAATATGAAAATATTAACTCAAAGGGATATATGCACCCCTATGTTTATTGCAGCATTATTTACAATAGCCAAATTATGGAAGCAACCCAATTGTCCATCAATAGATGAATGGATAAAGAAGCTGTGGTGTATACATACTGGAATATTATTCAACCATAAAAAGAATGAAATCTTGCCATTTGCAACAACATGGGTGGATCTAAAGGGTATAATGCTAAGTAAAATAATTCAGAGAAAGATAAGCACCGTATGATTTCACTCATATGTGGAACTTAAAAAACCAAACAAAAAAGAGACAAGCCAGGGGTGCCGGGGTGGCTCAGTTAGTTGAGTGGCCAACTCTTGATTTCAGCTCAGGTCATGATCTCAGGGTCCTGGATCTAGCCCCACATTAGGCTCCACACTCTGCGGAGAGTCTGCTTGAGTATTCTCTCTCTCCCTCTCACTCTGCCCGCCCCACTGGTCACTCATTTATGCTCTCTCTCTCCCTCAAATAAATAAATAAATCTTAAAAGAGAGAGACAGGGAGAGAGACAAGCCAAGAAGCAGACTCTTAACAAACTCATAGTTAACAGAGAGGAGATAGGTAAGGGGATAGGTGAAATAGGTAAAGGGGATTAAAAACACACTTGTCGTGATGAGTACCAAGAAACGTACAGAATTGTTGAATCACTACATGGTACACCTGAAGCTAATGCAACACTCTGTGTTAACCATACTGGAACTAAAATTTTTTTAAAAAATGAGAGAAAAAGTCCTTCAAAATAAGACACAAATAGATCTACCTAGTAGATCAAAATTAGTGTCAGTGTTCTAGTTCTTGGCATTGGTTCATAGGTATTACTTACATTATTAGTACATTAAAAAAAAACTAATAATAAAATGACCGATGATGCAGTTTGTCACAAAGCAAAGATTATGATCAATCTAATTCTACATACGTAAGGTCCGTTTAAAAAATAATAATAATAATGGTGTCAACCTAGCTCTACAGGCTAATCTACCTTCCCTCATGGATCTTACAAGCTAGTGAATAAAGAAAGAAATTTACAAAAGTAATCCATAAAGTTTACAGTATGTTAGGCAGTGGAACGTATTTTGTTTACTACCAGTTAGTTACATAAGCTCCAAGAGGGCAAGAAATTTTTCATTATTGTATCCCCAGCACCCAGAATACCACCTGAAACACAGTAGGTGATCAATAAATATTTGTTGAAGGAGTGATCAATAGATGGCAAAATAAATGTTCAGCAAACATTCACTGCTACTGCCCTATCACTGTATCTGTCATATGGCCTTCCCTACTACACATTCAATGATAATGGGAAATGAATTTTGGAAAGGAAAAGCATCTTGCCTTCAACAATGCTGGAATCTGAATGAAAACTTAAGTCTACAGGCTAGACCTCCACCAAGTGATTTCTTATGAAATGAACTATTCAGTTTCTTATGCCACATTCAATGAGACTATGTAATATCACTAATCACATATCTCAGCATATCTTACAAAAAATTTTTTTAATTTTAGAAATGTTTTTGTTATGATGTAAAAGAAAAAATTTAGACCATTTGAGAGTAAGCAATCTGGCTGAAGTCAGACCTATTAAAGACAGAGTTAGTATTCTAGGACTCACAGTATCACTTCAGACTTAGCATTACCTTCTACCATAGTAATGATACTCAGTATACATTCCTGAATTTCTTCCCATCTATTGTTCAACTTTGCCACCCAGGTAGTTCAACAGCTATATATCCATCACTTTGACCACATTATAAATATCAAGGCAAGACTTCCGGCAGCACACAAAAAGAGACAGGGCAACAGAAGTTAGAAGTTACCATGCACAAGTAAAACAAAGGAAGGCTTGCTTTTGCTTGTCCCAAAACATATCAGAAGACACTGCAAAATGATGGCAGAAGAGAAGCAGGCTGAAAAGACCAACGGCAGTCGAAAAATACAGAGAATCAGATTTTTAATAGGATGACTGCTATATTTTTCTGTGGGCTATATTATTTTTCAGAATTTAAAAAACTATCAGTTGATTATTGTAGTCAGTATTTTGGTGTACTAGGAATGCTACTAAATGGGGTAAGGAACTGAAAGAAATGTAGGGCAGTGACTCAATAACTCAGTTGGACATCAGATCAAAGGCATTCCAATTTACTAGAACTGTGTTGCAAATACTAGACAAAGGCTTTCAAACAAATACGCTGTCTGCGCAATCATGAGTAAGGCACTAATTTCATACAAAACATGTCCTATTCTCCTTAAGATTATACTGGTCTCAACTTTACCACCAACCTTTCTTAAGCGGCAGTTTTGTCTTTGCTCCATAACCTTTTCTTTGTGTTTGATACTGCTCTTGAAGAGTTCCAAACTTCCTGACAATTCTGGTGTGCTGAGTTCACTTTGATACGTTTGCAGCATCTGGCAACCTTAAACTTTTCCTTCAAAGTCTTTCTTCCTGGAGCTTCCCCGACTTGTGCATTTCTGGTTTTCTCATACTACAATTCTACCTCTCTTTAAATTATCCTTTTTCTTCCATCTGCTAACTATCCCTTGATGAACAGACTGCATTGCATAGTCTTAACCAACAGCTCCACATAATTGATTCTCAAATCTCTACTTCCAGGCCCTGTCCCCACGATCCATCCAGGTTATAGCCAATAACAGATACTTACCTGGCCAATTGTCTCCTCAATCTAAATATGTCCCAAACTGAACTCACCCTCTTCCAAACCACCCTCACCTCACAATCAAACCAGCTCCCGTTCTCAACTTCTCTGTCTTCATCAAAGGCACCACAACTCTCTCAGCTCCTAAGATGCAGATCTTCAGTCACCTTTGCCTCTCTGTCTCCTTCAGCCCATTAAGGTACTGAAATCTTTATTTATGGAGACAAAATCAGGAAATGATCTACAAAACTGGAAGAAAAAGAAAAGTGCTACCACAAAAAAAAAAAAAAAAGAAAAAATAGTCTGAATATTAAAATATCGGGATTTGTCAACTATTACTACGGTTTGAAGACAGATATTTGTAAGTATATGCTGTGTAAAGATTCAGATGTGTGGCTATCATACACATCCAATTACTGTCTCCTCCATTTTAGAATTTCTTATCTTCATAGGCACCCCCTCCGGCCTACTCACCAACACCACTGTTCTAGTTCAAGCTTTCCTCACCTCACACCTTAACAAATCTTGCCCCTCTTCTCATCCACTTTGCCCATCAACCTCTAAAATCAACCAGTGCTTCAAATTTATTTTACCATTCACTTGCCCAAAGACCTTCAATGACTCTTCAAACTCCTTAGTCTGGCACATAATCTTTTTTTTTTTTTTTTTGCATATAATCTTAGAGTCCATTCTGCCACTGGGATTGGGAGCCCTTCTACCTTAGAAATATCCTCACAGTTCACAGATTGAAGGTGCCCATGCAGGTGTGAGATCAAGAAATGACTGGTAGACCCAACTCACATATATAGCTTCCTTCTTTATTCTCTTTCTCTCCTCTTATTTTTCTCCTCATAACTTTTCTTCTTTTCTACCACTTTTTTGTACTTCTTCACCTTCTTCTCTATGCCAATGGCACCAGCAGGAATTTCTAATCTGCAGTTATTCTAAGCACTAAAAAGACTGACCGTTGTTCTAGTCAATAGTTCCTGGTAAGAAAGACTCAGATATGGGGTGCCTGTCTGGTGCAGTCAGAATAGTATGTGACTCTTGATCTTGGGGTGTAAAGATTACTTAGATAAATCGATAAAAACTTGGGGGAAAAAAAGGAAAGAAAGGAAGACTCAGACGTAACCGAATGGAAAATGGAAGGAAGGAGATCTTAGCTGTGGAATAACCATGTATCCAAGCTTCTCATTGCAATCCTAAGACAAAGTCTGGAGTAAGGTCATACAAGCTCCCGTATCTGATGATGGAGGCCTCACTGAGGATAGAGAATATGCCTTGCTGCCCATTTATTCAGGAACACAGAAGAAGCATGAATATAACATCTCTCAGTATAGTTTTCTAGATTTGCCCTATATCTCATCAGAAGCTAGACAGAGTCCTCGGTTTTTTCCTCCAGTATAGATAAATATCACATGGAAAAAAACTCAATATAAAATAAAGGAATCTTGGGAAATTTTTAATATTATCTACCCCTGCCCCAACAAACCAAAGGTAGTTTTTCTTTACAGAGCCTGTAATTCATTGGGTTAAAAAACATACTTTCTCTGCCTTTCATAAATTTCACATTTCAACTGTATTTTCCTCTTAGGCTGGATTTACATCTTCGAAGGAAAATGAATTTCCTTTCTCATTTCATAAAAACGTTCTGTTTTTCACGGAAATGAAATATAACAAACAATTCTCACTGTACTCACAAATATCTAAAGTCCCAACCTGAGGTCTATGGGTTTCACCTAAAAATGAAATTGCTGTTGATCGCAGAGATATCATATACATACATACGATTCACACCTTTTTCCTTAGTCCTGATACTTTTTAGTCCTAAGAAGGAAGAATCACTTCAACTGATATCCAGGTATTTTTAAACTTGTCCGTTCCTCTATCTCTTCCTGAGTTGAAGGAAAATTGGGGGCTCTATGCAAAAGGCAAGACCATGTGTATTCTGACAGTGTATCCTTGTGAGAATGCAAAAAGCAGAGGGGAGAAAGATGACTTCTCAGTAACTGAGGAGTAGTGTTTACATTTAGGATTTCTCTTCCTTTCAGTTTTTAGCATATAGTTCAACACACTACCCTTCCTAGAAAAAAAAGGACCAGGACCCAAAATACTTATAACCTTCCATTGCTCCCATTATCAGTCCACTGGATTGAATGTAAAACCTCATTCAGAACCCTGCCCTAGGCAAAATGTAAAATGTTTGGTTTATTTTAGCAAAGCTCCCTTTCTGCATTCTTCACCCTTCCCCTTCTCTTTGATTGTAACTGTATATCCCAGGAATCTGGTGCTCCCTGCACAGCCCCTAGGAATAACTTCTAATGGTAGAATATTAAATATTATATTATGAGAATAGAAGGACACTTATTTATCAGAAGAATACTTATTACTAAGCACCAACTATGGACCACTCGGGCCTTCCTCAAAATATCAATCATTGTTCCTGGAAAAGTTCTGTAATCAAAATTTCTTGGTGTTTTTTTTCTTTTTAACACTGGATTAAACAGGTTTCTCAGAACATTTAATATGCTAATGAGCACCCAGGACTCTACAAGAGGCAGCTCTGACATACAGGGAATCCCAGACTTGTTGGACCAGCGCTATTTTCAATGAACATGTACTTGCTGCTCTGCAAAAGGGTTTGGAAGAAGCTGTGCTCGGAGAATTCAGAGAAAGCAGAGCGCATCTATGTTGGAGTGGAAGGATTAGAAACAGCCTCATGGGAGAACATTTGAGCCAGGTTCTAAGGATGGATACAATGTGACTGTGCAGAAATGGGAAGAAAGGCACAGACGCCAAGTGTGGGGCAGTCATGGCAGCACCTCTCCGATCACTCTGTCATCTGCCCTGCCCTGGGCTCCGGGCCGAACCTAGTCGGAGGCAGATCTATTGTTCAGACCGCACCAGGCCCGAGGCAGGCATGAAGACACAGCTCCAAAGTGGAGGGGGAGCAATGAAACATTAGGGAGGAGAAAAGAGGCAACTTCCTGGTAGAAAGTTGTGAGCTAACTTCCCATCCTCCCCTACTTCCTTCCAAATATTTCCTTATTTAACTCGCTTTGGTCTAAGCAAGTTAATACATCTTGCCAGTTGCTGTTTTTAAATGACAAATCCTTTTCTATGTATCTATAAACAAAGTTTCCCAAATGTGTAAACTATACTAGTGCCCCACTTTGTTTCAGATGTAGAGATCTGCATGTCAAGTTTTCAAACATTATCGCTTTCTAGCACAAAGGAGATACACTGTGTGTAGATAATTCCAATAAATCAAAACCATTCCCTTCACTTCTGAATCTCTCAGGCAGGGATTATTAAAGAAAAATACTTTTGAATTTCAAAATAAATATTTGTCTTAAATGTATGCATGCAGTTAACCAATGGGCTAAATTTGCTCTAGAAGTATGAAAAGAAGGGTGCCTGGATGGCTCAGTTGGTGAAGCGTCCAACTCTTGATTTCAACTCAGGTTGTGATCCAAGGTCATGAGATCGAGCCCTACGTGGGCTCCCCCTCAGTATGGAGTCTGCTTGAGATTCTCTCTCCCTCTCCTTTCCCCCTGCCCCTCCCCCTGCTCACACACGTTCGTACTCTTTCTAAAATAAATAAATAAATCCTTAAATAAATAAATAAAACTAAGTGTGAGGAGATAAGGAGTACTTGTTAGTATTCGTAGAACAGTGCTAAAAAACCCACTTCAATGTATATTTACTGAAAAACAACAACAAGAAACTTGGAAAATGTAAAAAAAGAAAAAATAGGCAAAGAAAAAAATTGAAACTACCATGAGATAACTACTATTTAATAATTTCTTTAAAACTGAATTTTGAGGAATGCCTGGATGGTTCAGTCAGTTAAGCGTCTGCTTTCGGCTCAGGTCCTGGAATTGGGTCCCACATGAGGCTCCTTGCTCTGCAGGGAGTCTGCTTCTCCCTCTGCCTGCCGCTCCCCCTGCTTGTGCTCGCTCTCTCTCTCATTCTCGGACAAATAAATAAAAATCTTTTTAAAATAATAAAAATAAAAATAAATTTTGATCATTTAAAATAGATTTTATAAAGTTGGGGTAAAACATCCACAACATGAAATTTGCTCTCAACTATTTTTAAGTATACAGTTCAACGACATTACGTGTACAAAATCGATTTTCACATCCAGAAAACTTGGGTTTCTCAGGCCAGGTCAGAAGAGCCATTTGGCCCTTAAACAACAGCAACAAAAAAACTATTTATTGATAATACATAGGGGGACAAAAGAAATATCCTCACAGAATACTTAAGTAACATCTTAATAAAAACTTCGATCCTTAAAGGGAAATGGTACATGAATAAGAGGCGTTATAAACATCATCTACTTTCTGACAAGGTTGGCAAGGACCTTCTCACATTCGGGTTTCTTCACTTCCTGCTAAATACAGCCATGTGCTAGAGGTGCAGAGCCCTAATTCAGCATTTGCTATCTGTACTCGGTGTGAGAGATCCTGGCAAGCAGCCCGGTTGCTGAGGTCACACACCAAGCACTGCTGTAAGGCCACGCTTGCCCAGCAGCCTTACGCTTCCAGGAAAAGGACAACGGCCTGATCTTTGCACACACCTCTCAGAATCTCATAGGTTGGGTGTGGGGGTCCATAGGAACAATCTGTCAAGCTTTTCCTTGGAAACTCAAGCAGTGCCTAACTACATAGCCAGAGAACCTCTCAGCCCCAATCATTCCAAAACAGCAAGTGTAAAGGAGACTTTTTCTAAAACCACACCCACAACTTCAGCCCAGGTGCTCTCCTCCCAGAATGCATGCCTCTGAGTCTTCCTGGTATAAAGCAGAGATGTTGTCTATTTTGCTTTATTTAGAAAGAAAAAGAAACAACAGTTTAAATTCCCTGCCTAAAGTCACCTGGAAATCACAGTGACAATAGGAAAGGGACAATTAAGAAGGATCAAATTCTTTTTTGGCCCTGTTAATGCGCACACTGTCTTTAAGGAAGAAGAGGAGAAAGGAGGGGAGAAAGCATAGTTCTTGGCAGCAAATCAAAGGCTCACATGTTCATATATATTTGGATTAAGTGCCCAGTACTTAGGCTCGAAGACAAACTATCTTTAGGCAGCTGAGGAGCACTGAAAGCATCAGAAGAGTGAGCTAGAAAAAAGTGTCCTCATCAGGGTCTGAAGCAAGGGCCAGCTTTGGAGGAACCACAGCAGTACCACAGTCCAGGGGAACCTGGTCTGGGACTGAAGTGATAAGATGATGCCTGCTCGGTGCCAACCAAGTGCCCAGCATGTCCTCTGCCCATCTGCAGACAAGCCTGTTGCAATCCTTTACAGCTCTTGACAGGCTTCACGAATAATCAAGAATTATCATTTGCTATGATCTTATAAATGCAAGGAACAGAGTCACAACCCTGAAACCCCGAAGAAGCTGAGGCTTTAGAGAAATAAAGTAACTTTGGGATGCCTGGGTGGCTCAGGTGGTGAAGTGTCTGCCTTCAGCTCAGGTCATGATCCCAGGGTCCTGGGATGGAGCCCCACATCGGGCTCCTTGCTCAGCAGGGAGTCTCCTTCTTCCTCTATGGTCTGCCTCTCTCTCCCCGCCCTCTCTCTCTCTCTCAAATACATAAATAAAATCTTTTAAAAAATAAAAAAAATAAAGTAACTTCTCCTGAGGTTCTCAGGTAGAAGCCACACAGCCAGGATTCAGAACCAGGTCCATTGAGCTCTGAAACCCAGGCCTTTTCCACTCTTTCTCTGTTCTTGACTCCCCAGAGGGCACAGTTTAGAAAGTCCAATTTAAGCTCATAAAGAGAAAGATCTTATATTAAAATGGGAGTTGGCAAACATTTTCTGTAAAAAAAGAAAAAAAGTGAATATTTTAGGCTTTGTAAGCTATGCCGAATATTCATTTTTATTTTCTCTTATAACCCTTCAAAAACATAAAAACCATTCTTAGCTCCTGAGGCTATACAAAAACCAGCCAAGGCCCAGTGTGCTGAGCCCTGTGTTAGAACACAGGATCCAAGCAAAGCTCAGTGATTCTGATGGATGAGAACTGTGGCACTGACTCAATGTCTTAATTTACCAAGGTGCTTTTGCTTCAGGGTGGGGAGAAAAGAGGAAGCTAGGAGAGAATCAGTACCCAACCTAGTTACTTAATATACATTCTATTATTAAGTGTAAAGAATAACAGTCTCTTACTTGAACTCCTTCATTAGAGTAGTTGTAGAAGCTATCCTGCATTTATTTCATTTATTTCTTCTTTCCATATCCATGCCTTTGCCTATTCCAAGTTAGGCATTAATCTGTCACTGAAAAACAATTCTTTCTGCAGTCTAATTAAAACTGACTATTTCAGAGGGCCATAATATAATGAACAGAAACGTAGGTAGATTTGAGCTGACCATGGGCTCTTTCAATATGACCAAGGGCCTCTGGGGTTCTGCTATTTGAAATTATAGAAAATATTTTCCATTCACTTTATGACACTTGTAAAACAGGCTTTTGAACACTCCCTGCAACTTAAAATAACCATCAAGTCGACCTAACAGATGTTGCAAACTGGATCCAGTTCATCAACACTAGAGCACATAATGAAATGCATTTCAAATGACATTCAGATTTTGCTATGCAAGGCAAAATCATGTACAGTTTATGACCTCCTTAATTGTCTTAGATACTGAACTTGCAACCAGGATTTGCTCTCAGACCCTCCATAAAGCATACACTAGTCCTGTGCCCTGTCAATTGGCTGGCTAACCTCTGCCTTGGTCTGGGCAATACAACCTTAGTGCCAAGTCCAAGTGTTTCTGGTTAAAGTATTTTCAACTCTGCTGATTCATGCCCAGCTGCTTGGTAACTACAGACTGGAAGCAGAAGATGGCCACTAGGGACCAATTTAACAGCAACAAATGTTATTTTCACTGTTAAGCTAAACAAGTTGGAAGCCAGAAGGCGACAGATTCCAAAGACTGGTACCTTATCTCATAAGCCTGTGTGTAGAACCACGTAGCCCATTCTACAGATAAATAAATACAGGCCAATTTTAATCACAGGAACAGCTAGCAAATTGGAACAAGAGTGAGAGCAATTAAAATGCTCCCTTCTAGGATTTTGCTCCCTTTGTCCAACTGCATAATCCCCTCCTGTGAAACACAGGGCAGTCAGGAAAAAGAGCTCGCCTAAGACCTACTAACGCAGATAAACAAAGACTGGAGAAAGCGACCAACTGAAAAAGCCAATAACATGGTGCAGTCAAGAAAGGAAAGTGCTTCCTTGTGTACAAAGGGCATGGCAATTTCAGTCATAATGAAGACACCAAGCAGAGAAAGGGAAGGAGTCAGAAGTGAGCTCCTCCCAAGGACTTGTAAATGCGCTAGGCATTTTACATACAGTACATGATATAATCATCATTAACTCATAAGATAGGAAGCAGTACCCCCATTTTACAGATGGAAAAACTGAGCCTCGCAGAGAAACTTACCCAAGATCACACAAGTAGGAAGTGCCAGGGCTGGCATTTGAACTGAGTCTGTCTGGGACCAAACCTGCCCTTTCATTCCATCAGACTTTGTCACCCACAGGAGTAGACAACATTCAGGAGGAGTCAGACAGACAAGTTGTATTGGTAAGCAGCAGGTCTCCAAGCTCAGGCCAGGAATCCACTGTCCCAGGAGAGAGACAGCAAGTACAAGCCAGGACACAAGTGCCATAGGAGCAAATGACATCATACTTGGCACCAATAATCTTCCCAAAGTCAGTTCCCAAGGCCCAGCACTGTCAACATGAAGCTAGAAACCAGGGCACCAAGCAGGGAAGGAGGAGAGCTGAGACTCAGTTGGCACTATGGGAGTCCAGAGGGGTCACCTGTCTTGACTCCAGGTAACCTGGACTCCACTGACTAAGAGGCTGAAGCTGTTTAAATATTGTCCATCTTGGCTCCATATTGGTCCAAGAACTAAAGTTGAGTCTTCAGATTAGAAACGTGGCATGGTGAAGAAGAGGAAGTAGAGGCTGGGGTTATTAGGTAGAACTGGCCATTTTTTACTTCAGGGCCACAGCAAATACCATCAACTCACCTTTCCATCCGTCATGTTGATAACCTTCATCGAAGGCCAGATCTCCACAATCAAAGAACAGAGTGAATCAGGATACTAATCTAAGCAAACTCAAGAAAAAAGAAGTATTTTTTTGCCAGAATTAAATCAGAATTTTGTATTTCCAAACACAGGAGCCTCGTGCTGGCAGAGCTGGGCCAGGGGAGCAGATTCTGGGAAGAACACTGGTGCCAGGCACAGCGACATTAGCAGCTGGCATCCCTCCCCTGCCCTTGTTGCCAGTACTCTCACCCTTCTGTGGGCCACTGCCTACCACTTCTTCACCTAAGTCATCCAAGCAAATGTATGAAGCCAGTCCCAGACCATGGGAGGCAGAAGGGAAGGCAGCTGGCCGCAGAAGGAGTCAGCAGAAGGACAGGTGTCCAGGAAGCAGAAAATGCCTCCAATGGCGACCTTCCTCTCCTCTCCAGAAAGATGGAACTGCTCTACAAATATGGGACGGGGCGGGGGGGGAGGCAGGATTTCAAAATTCAACACCTGATTCACTAGGCTACGACTGAAGAGAGATCCAGCTAAGTGTGCCAGGCTGACTAGGTGATTAATCAGTCACCTTCTCTGCCCTATGATGGAACACACTGTGTCAAGACATGAAATTCTATCCCAGGTGTCCTCAGGTCCCTGAAGGTGACACCCTGGCTGGGCAGAGCTTTGGGTCTGGCCCTTCTGGGCTAGCTACCTCTCTCTCCAGGACAAGTAATGCTCTTGCTCCTGGTCTGGGAATGAGCCAGCCGGGGTGGGACTGGAAAATGAGGCCACAGCTCCTGGCCAGGGCTCCCCCAGGCAGCTCCTGCACCTCTCCAGTAGCCCAGCATCTCCCCCACCCTCCTCCCATAAGGAGAATCCCTGTGAAGAGAGGTCAGAACAACCGGATCCCTCCCTTCTAGGCTCTGTTAGCCCAAAGAGGAAAACAAAAGTAGAGTAAGCAGGAAATTTCTAGAAAAGCTAAAATACTACAGCAATAAAGTACTATTGCTAGAGTCAATCTAGATAAATCAGCTTTCCCAGTAAGATAAATGGGAAGTTTTAAAAAGATATTTGCTTCAGACACAAAAGATTAATTGGAAGAGATCTTCTAATCATAGAGATAAAAGAAATCTCAAGAAGTTATCCAGTCAGACAGAGAGTAGCCAATCTTCATAAAAATCTCCTCAAAAAGAGATCACACAGTTAATACCACTAAGAGTCTTTATAAACAAGAAATGATTCTTTAGACATAAATCCCTAAAACTCCCTTAATTTTAAACCAAATGCCTACTACCTCATTCTCAGTGGAGACAAAAATAACCATCCACAAAAAAAAGTGCCCATGCAGAAATTCTTTTGCCTCAGTCTATTCTTCTCCGACATAAAGACAATCCCAAGTCATAAATGTTTCCTCAATTCTTTCACTATTTCCTTTCTTTTTTTACTGAGACCTCTCCAAACTAATCATGAGCTCAGGACTGATCATTTAATTACCAGACAATGCAGCTGGTGATAGCTTTCACCAAGTTAAAATGGCTTTGATCCCAAGTGTGTTTTCCACACGACACCAATTAATGTTTTGGCTTTGTCTATTTTCCAACTAGCAGTTCCAATATAAAACAAAAAAGAATATGCAGAAAAGAGAAGCAGTTGGTACTGGAAACTCAACAAATGCCTGAGCTAATTTGTAGAGTGACTGAAAAATAATTCACTTGAATTTTAAATCAAAATGCAGCAACGTGGAAAATGGCACATGGCTACACAACATAAACTACCAAAATTATAAAAAGCTGTTAATGTACTGCACCTGACATTGCTGTTAGCTATCCGTCACCATTACACCTTGCAACATTATTTGACCGTTGTAAGAGGAACTGTTTCTTGAAAATAGGTTCCTACTTATTTAAAGGCCCAGCTGCTGCCAAAGTTAAGTAAAAATGTTCATCCCAGAAGAACTCTCTTAAAATCATCACGAAATGTTCTAATCCCAAGCTAAAATCATGGCAAATTTCTTTAGATTACCCTAGTCAAACATCTTAGACCAGTGGCTCTCAAATGCACATTGGAACCACCTAAGGAACCGTATGAACTACTAATTCTGGGACCCCATTCTCAGATTCTGATACAATTGGTCTGAGGTGAAGCGTGGATACTGAGATTGTTTAGAACTTCCTGGATGATTCTACGGTACAGCTAAGGTGGAGAAGCCACTGCCTCACACAATGTTAAACCTATCAATTAATAATACTGTATTGTAAGATTACCGTGAGCCAAGAATTGTGATTGACTGAGTAAAAGGAAAGTAGGACAGACTCTGCCTTCAAGGCCCTCAATCTAAGGGAGAGAAAGACATGTAACTCAACAGTTGCCACACAGTGTGCTAAGTGCTACGACCAAGGCACAAAGAACAGTAAAGGGGGCCTGGGGGAGGGGTATCTAACATGAACAGGCAGAGAGGGAGTGGTAGCTTCTCAAATACCATGACCAAGCTGAGTCTTGAAGGCTAAGTAAGAGTCAGTCTACCATGAGGAGAAAGCAGGGAAAGGCATCACAAGAAGAGAGATTAGAATGTGCAAAAGCCCAGAAGCTGGGGAGGACGACTCTCTCCTTAGTGTTCTGCAAGCTGTTCTTTTACAGGTAAAGCAGATAAGGATATGAATACAAGAGGGCAATAAGACTGGAGGGGTTTTCCAGGGTGCCTAGAGGGCCCCATGGATAATATACTTGAACCAAGTACTCGGAGTGTAAGCAGCAGCTAGTATGGCAGACCGCCCAACCCAAGGGGTGGGGGGCTGTTTCTTCTTAGCTCCAGCCAATGTGAGAATAAAGGCTCAATACTGACACATCTTCCAGATTTTCAAGGGATGCTGAGAATCTGGTCCTTATGTGAAATCTACAGGTTTTTAAATGCTGAGCAGGACAAATAAACATATCTACAGGCCAGATACTGCCTATGGGCTTCAGGTATGGGCTATATCTTTTCATTACATTATGAAAAATTACTGAGGGATTTGATCGTTTTTTTTAAAAAGATTTTATTTGCAAGCAATCTCTACATCCAACGCGGGACTCAAGCTTACAACTCTGAGATCAAGAGTCGCCTGCGCCGCCGACTGAGCCAGCGCGCACGCGCGCCTTACTGAAGGATTTTAAAGGAAAGAAGAGGGTAGTGTCCAATTTAGATTTCATTATGTTTTCCAATATGAAATTGAACTGCAGTGCTGCAGACAGCAATCTGACAAGTCCACCAGCACAAAGCTTTACCCCCACAGGAATGACAGTCAAGGTACCACTGTTCTGAAATTAGGCCTCTACTTTTTCATTTCTCAGATTTAATACAGGACCTTCTGACTTTTAACTGTAGGGAGAAAAAAACAATCTGGCAAATATTAAGATGTAGGTAAAGACTACACTTACTAGGCTTCAAGGTGATATAAATTACAGTCAGATTTGAATTACATATGCCGCTGGAGTACAGAGGTAGTAATAAACAAAAAATCACAGATGACCTGCCAAACTGAGCTAGGGCGCTAGGCCCTGGGCGGTGATCCTCTGCGGGCTGGGAACACAGCCGGCTGCCCAAGCAGGGCAGCTGGACTGGATGGGGTGGAAAAGCCAGATGCCAGGAGAAGGTCACCCGGTCCCCAGAGAGAACTTTGCTTCTTCCATTTGGGCCCTTCCCCAATCTCCTCCCCAAGGTCAATTTCCCAAATGTAAAGGAGGAGGCAGATCCCTTACACATGATGATCAGTTGCCAGGTAATGTAAGGGCCAACTGCAAATGTGAATTCTCTGCACCCTCTCTAGCAGTTGGTACCTATTTAAAGTCACAAGGCAAAGCCCCATGCATGGCAAAAAGAGCACTTACAGAAGATCCTCCAAGACACCTAGAACACGTGGCTTAAGTTTGGCAGAGGAGTGTTTCACAAATACAGTTGTCCATAAACAAAATACAGGAACAACAACATTTGTATGACCTCACAGATTCGATTAGGAGAAAAAAAATCCTAAATCAAAAACTGAGCAGTGGTAAGGGACGCATCATAGATACACAGCTACACCTGTTTCTCAAATCAAATAAATGGGCAGAAGTACTGTCCAAAGAAAGACAGACTATTCTGTAGAGAGCTACCTGGTTGATTTTTTTCTTCAAGTTTTAACAAAAAGAAAAAACATATCATTACTATGTCTGGTAAAATGCCTGGAGTCTCTGCATGCCATTTCTAATTTTAGATATGGAAATGGGATTCTCTCAGGCATTCTGACTTTCAAAGAGGGGTTGTTGAACTGCGAGATATAGAATCTCTGAAAGCTTGAAATTATACAATAACATTTATAATTCAGCGAAAACAATTGTCCTCTCTTTCATAAGGAAGAAGTTATTTAAATTACATTTAACAATCCCTATGCTGAGTCTCTCAAATATTTTTAAAGATTAAATATTAAATTCAATATTACATAAACTCAAAAAAAGATCTCTAAAGGCAGAGAAGGGAAAATACCTTTGAATATGAAGGCTCAGCTTAATTCGAAAAATTGTTCTCCATCCATCAATTGTCATGCATAATTAAATAGCTAAATAAGGAAATAATAGCAGTGAAATCATTAGAAGAGGGTTTTTTTTTTCAGTGAGACAATAGTCACCTCAGGGAACCCATAAAGCCTGTATTAGAAAGGATTGTATGTTAGAATATATCTTATCTAAACTTGTCTGCCATACTGTTTTCATTTTTCCTTGACACAGAAACTAATATTTGTGCAAAAATTACCAGTGGTTTCTTTAAAGTATGGGACAAGTTTTTAATTTTTAAAATTTTTATTGAAAGAAAATATAACTTTGATTAAACAAATCATCAGATGCTGGAAAGGGTTGGTCTGGCAAGGAATGAGGCCTAGATTAATGGTACCACACAGGAAAGAAGGAAAATAAGCATGTGCCTGCCTACTGGGGCAGACGAGAAAAACAAACCAAAACCCCAACTCTTTGTATTTCGTATTATTCCTGATTTAGCTTCTGAGTAGCACCCTAAATTTCTCCTATGCATATTTTACACTGAGTGTTGAGTTATCCCCAGGGTTTGCTTTAATGCTGCAGCCCGACCAGCTGGCAAGCTCGGTTTCTTCTATTCACCTGTGTAAGATTTCTGAAAAATCTAGGCATCTTGCAGTTACTTCATGGAGGGAATTTTGCCATTCTCTTTCTTAACAGAGTCCATATTCTACCTCCAAAGAGCCTATGCAACCACACCAGCGTGATGAGTAGTGAGATTTTTTTCATTTAAAATTTTTTTTAATTGTACTTTTTTAACCAGAACTCTGTATTTGTTACTTTTAAAAGGGACATTGCCCCAGCAGGACTATTGCTTTTGTTGGGATAAAAGTGAGATTTAAACTCAGGTCTCTGTGACTTTCCAAAACCATACCATACCACACTGTCTTTCTATCGTAACTTTATTAGGCACATTTATCATTTGTGCACCTTCTTGTATCTGTATTTCTTTTTTTTTTTTAAGATTTTATTTATTTATTTGACAGAGAGAGACAACCAGCGAGAGAGGGAATACAAGCAGGGGGAGTGGGAGAGGAAGAAGCACGCTCCTACTGGAGGAGCCTGATGTGGGGCTGGATCCCAGAACGCCGGGATCATGCCCTGAGCTGAAGGCAGACGCTTAACGACTGCGCCACCCAGGCGCCCCTGTATCTGTATTTCTGTACCTATATTTGCACCTGTTTTCTGAGATGCATCTGCGGCCCATGTGCTCCTCTACAGGAATGCTGTGAGGGCTGAATGAGAACAGGGCTCAGTAAACCCTAGTGCCTTTCCTATCTTTTAAGACCCGATTGCCTACCTTTTTAAAAAGCAGGAATTCTAACTGAGCAGATTTTTGCCTGCATAGGATCACAATGGTATCTTTAAACCCTGATTCTGAAGTCTGGTTTGCAGGTTTCTAGCCACTAGCTTAATGGCATACCACAGCCTAGCCACATCATGACCACATCCTTCCCTACTAATCACATGACGGAGCACTGTCACAGATCCCAGAGAATGCCTGGAGTGGGGTTGGGGACCCTGGGTAAGAGAAAGTAGAGCAAAACCATGAGGGCAGAATTGTGAGAAAGCTACAGCTTTTGAAACATTGTGGAATCAAAAAGACAAAGATGAGCCTTTCCAATTTACAGAATTGATTCAGGAAAGAGAAGTTTGTAGAGTTAATTCCTAGGACAAAACATCTAAGTAGGGTCCTGCTGGGCAGGACCCTGGTTAACCACCAAGATGCCTTCTATGAAGCTACAAAAAAATATTTCTGATATCTCTGAAGCTGAGCAGGGCTGGTGGGGGTGGGGCGGTGGGGAGCTAGAATGGGGGAGGAGGTAGTGAGGGGGGTGGAGACTGGAGCTCGCATTCCCAGTGACCAAGGCAATGGATAGAAATAGCTCTAGCCCAGATTAGACAGTGGCTGGAAGTAGGAGAAAGTGGAAGGAGAGCTGGAAATGGCGTATAAACTCAAACTCTGTGTGCCACTGAGCTAACCAGGATTAAGCAATGTGACTATCTACTTTGTAGAGAATATAAGACCCCAAATTCCCATACACTACGGAGAGTTAAATTTATCTCAGGCTGAGACACCGTGAGAGAGGAAAAATACTAAAAGAAAAATGCACTGGAGGAAATGGACAGTTTGGGGGGGAAAAAAAAAGCAACCTGCAAAGTCCCCTGAGTACAGCAAAGAGAGTACAAGTTACCTTGGCACAAACAGCCAGGCACTGCTCTGCGGAGGACTGTGCTATGCCAAGCTGCATCACAACAACCCAAGAACCCCTTGGCACAGGGGAACAAACATAGTTTGAATTATTTGCTGATGTACCAAAAACTCAGAAAACGTAGATGGTTCTGCTTTAAACACTCCTCATTGTGTGAACGGCTGTGGACGGGCAATCTTAGATCGGATAGTGTTGTCCATCCCAGGGTGCCAGAAATAAAATATTCCTACTTCTCTAGCCCCACGGGATATAAAATCCACTTACTTAACAAATTTTGCTTTGTTCCAAGTGCAAAATGTCCTTCAAAGCAAAGGTTTTATTTTCATATTTCAGAGAAGACTGGCCCTAAAATGGATAAACCTCCTAGATAAAAATCATGAATGTTTGGGATGGTCTCGGTAGGTACGGTAAATAATGTGGTAAATATTTTAGCTTTTTCTCTTATCATTCATTATTCAAAGGACAAAAAAACCCTGCCGTATGAATATTAGTAAACATTTAATAAATCTCATCATTCCCACACTGAAAAGACTTATTTATAGGTCTATGTTTTCTCAAATAAATTATGAAAGCAAAGTATAACACTCTCAGAACAGGCGGTACTAAACAGAAAATGAAAAACACTGTGCAGTCTTATTAAAAAAAAAAAAAAGCCAGAAGTCATGAAACAGCTCATAAAAAATTTGCTTATCAAAGTTTGCTTTAAAAATTGTTTAAACTGTTTATCATTCTTCCATACCTGAAATAAAAAGATAATATGTGAAAGCCATAGAATTCATAAGGATACCAGATTTTCCTGTTCTTTGAATGCTTTATTAATCCAAAGGGGACCAGGTACAGAAACAGAGGTAAAGCACAAATAGAGCAGAAATAAAACAGCATCTTAGGTGAGGTTTTAAAGATTCATGGCAAGGGGCACCTGGGTGGCTCAGTCGGTTAAGCGTCTGCCTTCAGCTCAGGTCATGCCTGGGATTGAGCACCAAGTCCTCCTCATAGTCAGGCTCCCAGCGCAGCGGGGAGTCAGCTTCTACCTCTCCCTCTGCCGCCCCCATGCTCTCTCTCGCTCACTCTCTCTCTAATAACTAAATAAAATCTTTAAAATAAAAAAAAAGATACATGCCAAATCATTTGGCTGACAAGTGTAATTATCATTAGATTGCTAAAATTAAAATGACCACAACTCCAGTTGTTTAAATATTGCGTACTATTTAATATTTAATTTTCTTTTTAATTTTAATTTTCTTTTGACTTTAATTTTTTTAATTTAATTTAACTTTCAATATTTAATTTTTAAAAAGCAATTCAGATTTTTTTCCCCATAGTAGTCAACTGGTTTTTGATCACAAAATATCTCTTGACGCCAATTTAGGTTATTAAGAAAATCTACCTCAGTATTTCATGTATGTCAACTTCTCCATAAAAAGAAAAAAGTACTGGGATTTTGACAATCAGCTGAAGGTCACAAAAAATTGATATAAGTAGAATATAGGACTCTCCCTGTTTTCCCAATCCACCACACAACAGTGACCTACAGATGGTAATGTTAATGATATAATTAGAAGTTCTCTAAAATTAAAACTGCATAAAGGAAAAAAGCCTCAGAAGCAATCATATTTTAATATAAAACAGTGAAGGCTAAAATTGGTCACTAAGTTGAATAGTATTTTGAGGCAATAACAATAAGGGACAATTTAAGTATTTTAACTATTTTTTAAATTCAATCCACATGTTTTTTTCTTGAAAAACTCAAAAAATGTAGCATGAATAAAAAATAATATTAAGTAAATTAAAATAAATTAATTAATTTAATTAAATTAATATTATTTTTTATTCATGCATCTAACAAATATTTATTGAGTACCAAAAACAGGCCAAGTATTGTCCTAAGCACTGAGCAATATGGCAATTAGCAAAGAGTCCCTGTCCTTATGAGACTCCTATTCTAGTGGGGAGATAAAGACAGTACAGAAACAAAAATATGCCAATAAATGCTGAGTGGCATGGGAAAAAATAAGCAGGGCAAGGAAGTTAGGAAGTACCAAGAAGTGGACAGCAAGTCCTATTTCATATACAGTGGTCAGAGAAGGTTTTTCTTTTTTTTTTTTTTTTACATTTTATTTGTTTATTTATTTTTTAGAGAGAGAGTGTGTGTGAGTGTGCCAGGGGAGGGGCAGAGGGAAAGGAGAGAAACAATCTTACGCAGACTCCACGGCCAGTGCAGAGCCCTCCCTACATGGGGCTGGATCTACCCTATGACCCAGCCATTGCACTACTGGGTATTTACCCCAAAGATACAGACGTAGTGAAGAGAAGGGCCATATGCACCCCAATGTTCATAGCAGCATTGTCCACAATAGCCAAAGCGTGGAAGAAACCGAGATGCCTTTCAACAGATGACTGGATTAAGAAGCTGTGGTCCATATATACAATGGAATATTACTCAGCTATCAGAAAGAACGAGTTCTCAACATTTGCTGCAACATGGACGGCACTGGAGGAGATAATGCTAAGTGAAATAAGTCAAGCAGAGAAAGACAAATATCATATGATTTCTCTCATCTATGGAACATAAGAACTAGGAAGATCGGTAGGGGAAGAAAGGGATAAAGAAAGGGGGGGTAATCAGAAGGGGGAATGAAGCATGAGAGACTATGGACTATGAGAAACAAACTGAGGGCCTCAGAGGGGAGGGGGGTGGGGGAATGGGATAGACTGGTGATGGGTAGTAAGGAGGGCACGTTTTGCATGGTGCACTGGGTGTTATACGCAACTAATGAATCATCGAACTTTACATCGGAAACCGGGGATGTACTGTATGGTGACTAACATAATATAATAAAAAAACATTAAAACAGAAAAAAAAAAAAAACAGTCAGACACTTAACCTACTGAGCCACCCAGGTTCCCCCAGAGAAGGTTCTTTTGATAAGTGACATATGAATAGAGACCTGAAGGAAGTGAAGGAACAAGCCACGTGGATATCTGGGAAACATGTTCTAGGCAAAGAGAAGAGTGAATGCAAAGGCCATGGGGCATGAACACACTTGGGGTGTTGAGGCTTAGAAAAGATCGGAAGAGTGAGCATGGTGGGGAAATGGTGGGAAAGGAGGTCCTTTGTTTATTCTGGATAATCCAAATTATATGGAATTAACTGGTTTCAGTGGGGGAAGGATAAGAAAAGCAGGAAGGGAGAGTGAAAGGACAGGAAGCACATTTCACTGAGCTCCTACCAAGTACCTAATAAAAGACATTATCTCATTTTATCCACACTCCTATCCTATGAAACTGGTGTTCTAACACCTGTTTTACAGATGAGGCACAGAGAAGCTAGGAGACAGAGTTAGGAATGGGCATAACCAAATTTAAATATAGATCCTTCCAACTCCAAAGTTGGAGCCCTTAATCATTATGCTCCTCTGCTTCCCTGGGATAGCCAAAGGTACCAGCTATAAAAGGGAGAACATTCAAAATAAATGAGTCCCACAAAAGGAAAAATACAGTTACAAAGCTGATACTTCTGTGATCCCTCTATGTGTACATTCTACTCAGGGTTTCTTATTTTTTCAGATCACCCAAAAAAGACACTTAATGTGCTAATTGATGTAAAAGACACTTTCGAAAATTGAGGTTGAAAGGTAGATTCAGAAGCAAAGTAGCAGAGATGCAGCCCAAAAATACCTTCCACGGAGTCTAGGAAGCTCATTCTACCCCTTCCGCCAGGCCCACCCCTAACTCCAGCCCCTGGTCAGATGCAACGTCTTAACCTATCTTTTGGATATATATATCCAAAAGGAAAAGATGATGGGAGCAAAAGATGATGCTTGCAGGTTTTCTTTTGCTCTACTCCATTCTTTCATAATGGCATCTAAGCAAACAGCATGAACCTTTACCTAAGATGTACATAAGATGTTCAAAGAAAGTTGAAAAGATTTATTCTTTTAAGTATTCCCAGGCCAGGGTTTGCTAAACTCTCAGCTTTGAATTAGGAGGAGGTAGAGAGGAGGAATTCTGTTTCCCTAAAGGGAAACAACTAGTTGAAATCACTAGCACTGAGTACTGGTTAGCAAAACCACTCTGAGATCAAAGAGCTACAGACAAAAACTGCTGAGGGAACCCTGTGAAGCTTTACAAAGAGGTAAGTGGGGGAATGTTTGTGGTTTTCCTAAAAGTAGATAGGAATATAATTAAGCAGTGACAAGATAGTTTAAATTCACCTGGGGAAATGTACTTAACTTGTAAATATAATTTGGCTTACTTCAAAACTGTTCAATGTTGTGTCAAGATAAATTTGCTATACAAAGTTATTCATTACTGTTTTATCTTCTCAATGAAATCCTGAAACAGCATTAACAGGCACAAATAATGTCCCTGACTTTACAGCTGGAGAAAAGGAGGCTGGTGGTGATCCACAGCACTGCCGAGTTACACGCGACAGTCAGAACTGGGGTCTGAGGGTTGCCTTGCTAACTTTAGAGCAGCAGTTTCCACATAGGGTGATTTTTGCCTCCTGAAGGATATTTGGTCATGTCTGAAAACAGTTTTGTTTGTCACAGTCTGGGATGGGGTTGAGCAGGAGCCAAGGTTGCTGCTAAACACCCTACAATGAACAGGACAGCCTCCACGACACTGAAGGATTATCTAGCCCAAAAGGCCAACCGTATCTGGGTTGAGAAACCCTGATCTAAAGTTAATTAGAAAAAGAGCATATTTTTGGGATAGATGGATGGATAGATAGATAGATAGATAGATAGATAGATAGAGTTGGAAAAATTACTGGGGAAAACAATACTTATTGATGGATCAACATTTTGAAGATGAAAAGGTATAGCAATACATTGCACAGTCTGCTGTTTGGGTGGGACTTGCCCATCCTCCGGTCCAGAAGTAACATTTCTTCCTAAAAGTGTTGTTCCCTGCATGGTAGGGTGAGGTTCACCAACTAACGTGCAAGAAGCAGCTTTTCTTTTCAGTTAGACATGGACCCAGTCAAGACAACCAAAACTAATCTACCAGGTTCAGCACTGCCTCAAATCAGATCATGTCACTATCACCCCCTGGGTTTCTTCCTTCCATAAAGTGGAGGTAACACTCTTGCTCTCAGAGGGTGTTGTTTGGATTAATCAGCCCATTAAGAACTGCATGTTTTATAATGAGCACAAAAGAGGCTAACTGTTTTTAGATGTTATAAATGATGCTTGTTGCTTAGAACAATTGAAAGAATAATATTATAAAGATGCAACTCAAACTACAAGGTGAACAACATATCTTCCCCCAATCCCAGACCAAATGCCTTTCAGTGAATATTCTGACTTAAAATTTCATATTATTTGCATGTGGCTGGAAGCTAGAGTTTTATCATGAAGACAGCTATTTGCATGAGGCCACCTGTCACAGTAGGGTTCTCAAATACTTTAGCCAACTCAGAATGTATTTTTCCTACTCACCAACTATCAGATTTAATATAGTGATCATCTTTTCTCTAAACAGTCCAACAAGTAATCTGACATCCCAGATCACAGAACCTGAATGTACATAACACATTAAAACAATTTTCCCATAAGCCAGAAGTTGCACCTTTCCAGATAAAAAACAAGGATAACAAAATCAGAATTCAACTTCTAAAATTAAACCTATATAAGAATTAAATTGCATGGAAAATAGCATGCACACCACTTTAATAAGCTGAAATTAAACAATGTGCACAACTACCGTACACATGGAAAGAAGCAGCTCTCACCATATTTCCTATCATAAAACACATTTGAAGGTGGGGGATGGGGGTGCGGGGGGTGGTTGGGAGAAGACTGATGGCTTTTTATTCAGCAAGGTTACCATAGGTCACCTCCCACTCCACAGATAGCAACTTGAGACAGAAACGGGTAAATGCGGCCCTTGAGTTATTACAGTCCCTCTCCTCAGCAGCGTACTCTCTCAATCTCAAACTATGGCCCCTCCAGTTCCCATCCAGCTCTAAGATACCATTTTTCTAGTACTTGAAAAAGGTTAACAGATTGTTAATAACCTACACATTTCAAATCTTTTCTCTTTCTATCAAAAATTCCTAAATCTTACTCCATGCTCAAGGAGGCAGAGCATAATACCCCAGTCCTTAAGTGTGGGCTGCACACTGCTCCAAAGAGCACAATATGAAAAACGGGGAAGGAAGGGAAGAGTAACTTTACAATGATAAGCACTATCTAAAGTCAGATGACCCAGGTCGATATCAACAGTCATAAGTCAGGTTGACTATGTACCCTTGATATGATGTGGTAAGAATGGCACTTTAGCTCTATGGTCTTCTTCCCTAAAAAACGATAACCCCAATTTAACCATGAGAAAAACATCTGAAAAAGCCAAACTGAGAGACATTCCACAGTGAGCTTTCCTGGTTGGTAATCATCTATATCAATGTGCCTCAGGGTGATGCATTCTGAGGCCATGGAAGCTTCCCTTGTGGGACCCTCCCATACCTGGCCCTGTGCATCACTTCACTGGCTGGTCTTGATTTGTATTCTTTATAATAAAACTGTAATCATAAGTATAGCACTTTCCTAAGTTCTGGGTCATTCCAGAGAATTACTGAACCTGAGGAATAGTTAGTGGAAACCCCTGAATTTATACAGCTCCTTAGTCAGAAACCCCGAAGCCTCCTGCTGATATATGAAATGAGAAGAGTCTCGTGGAGAACTGTTACCTCAACCTGTGAGTGTGCACTAACTCTGGGTGGTTAGCAGCAGAGTTGCTCTGCAACTAAAAATTTCATTTCTTAACAATGTATCAATATTGGTTCCTCAATTTTGACTAAGGTACCATACTAGTGTAAGATGTTAGTAAGAGCAGAACTGGATGTAGAACATGTGGGAACTCTCTGTACTATCTTTACAACTATTCTAAAAAATTTATTTTAAAAAATATACCTTTATCTTTAATCTAAGTTACCATCAAATATGAGTGATGTTCAGAACAAATTCGTTACTTATGTGGTCACATAACTTCGTATTATGCTACAATATCCCAAGAAGAGTTATCATAAACTAAATGTCACTAAGAAAAATAATTAAAAGTTAATTATATGAGCATATTACTTTAATCACCTCTCATTAGTTAACATAAAAATTAGTTATGTGTATTAGGCCTCACTTTGATTTTTAATCCACTTATTTCACTATATTAAGATAAGGCTCTCATTCTCATTCTCCCCAAAGGATAATATTATGTATATTATCTGGGTTCATGCTGAGATTAGACTATTACCACAACAGTTCAGCCATGATAATTAACACACATCCATAGATCTTAGGCTTCTGAGAAACTCCAAACTCCCCTCACACCAAACTCCAGATGCTGGCCTATGAGGTCCCTCAAGATCTGGCCCTTGTCTGAACAGTTCAGCCTTCTATTCCTGGAGCATAAGAAGCTCACTACCACCTTTCTCCTACCTGGTGCCTCTGCCTGGAACGTTCTACCTCCAGATCTTAACACTGCTGGCTCCTTCTTGTTATTCGGGTCTCAGTAAACTGTCACTTTATGCAAAAGGCCTTTCCTGTCCATCCAATCTAAAGAAGTACTTCTAACACTGGATTTCTATCTCTCCTGGTTTATGTTTGTTTTTGTTTTTTTTTATCACATTGCTAATCACCACCTGATATTTTCTAGTTTGTTTTTTATCTCTTTCCATCTATGCATCAGAACGCAAATTTCATAAGAACACAGACACTGCCTGCCTTAATCGTTGCTCTAAGGCCCCCTGGAACAGTGCCTGCAACAGAGCAGGTGCTCAATAAATAGTTTTTGAATGAACGAATGAAGTGGAACCAGACTTAAAGAAAACCATGCAATAAAACTAAATTATAAGCTATTAAGGGGAAAGGACTTAATTTATTATGAAATTTATTAGGGGCGCCTGGGTGGCACAGCGGTTAAGCGTCTGCCTTCGGCTCAGGGCGTGATCCCGGCGTTATGGGATCGAGCCCCACATCAGGCTCTTCTGCTATGAGCCTGCTTCTTCCTCTCCCACTCCCCCTGCTTGTGTTCCCTCTCTCGCTGGCTGTCTCTATCTCTGTCGAATAAATAAATAAAATCTTAAAAAAAAAAAAAAGAAATTTATTAAATGCTAATTATGCTCCAGGTTCGTCAGATACATTATCTCATTAAATCTTCACAAAACCCTGCAAAGGACATATCATTATCCCCATTTACTATTTACAGAAGAAGGCTGGGAGAAGCCTAATAAGTAGTTCAATGGCAAAAGTAACATGACTTCACATTTCATTGACTCAAAGCCTGTGTGCTCTTTCTACTTCTTCTTTAAGGTATAGACCCAATTCTTCACATATGACCCTCTTTAAAAAATGGGCTCATGACAATTGGGAGTCTAGTAGAATGCTGTCCACAGTGACTGTGTTATGACCTTAGCCTGATAAAACTAGCGAGGGAGACCAGAAGACAGAAATGCACTTATGGAGCTGGGCACAGTGCATGAAAATATTGTGAGCTGTGAGGTGTTTACAAGTCGAAGACCTTCTGAATGTATTGGCCACCTTTCCGGCAGTGACGACCTACCCAGGAGAACATGGCCGTCACGAAGGACCTCCTGCACCCGTCCCCGGGAGAGGAAAAGAAGAAGCGCCTGGTGCAGACCCCCAACTCCTACTCCATGGACCTGAAGTGCCCCGGATGCTACAGAGTCAACACCATCTTTAGCCATGCACAAATGGTAGTTCTGTGTGTCCGCTGCTCCACTGCCCTCTGCCAGCCCACAGGAGGAAAAGCAAGGATTACAGAAGGATGCTCCTTCAGGCGGAAGCAGCACTAAAAGCACTCTGAATCAAGATGAGTGGGACGCTATCCCAATAAACAGATTTTGGATTAAATACATAAATAAATAAACAAATAAATGTATTGGCCAAAACACTTAGTTTAAATTCAAATGAAAGATGACTTAAAGAAGCCTTCTAGTGCCCAGAATCCTCGACGAACACTGTACAACCTGCAAATAACTCCACCAGATCAGCTTAACCCTGACTGAATATTCCCTAACAATTTCCTTCCCCTGTCAGACATACACACTTTGACTGACATGAATGAGAAAATATGAAGTTACACGTATAATTCTAAATGCCAACCCTTCAATGACAAGAATATGGCTGGTCTTCCCATGGTAGGTTCTGCTATCCCTCAGCTATTTCCCTGAAGCCTGACTTTGTCCCTCTGTCCTACCTTGACAAAGAAGATCCAACAGCTAAAAATGATAATCTAAACTCTCACAGTGTCAAATATATAAACATCATGTCATTAATTAGTGTTAGACTCCATTAAATAGGCTAATAAACCTATGTTGTAACTAAGAAATATATCAAAGCCCCACTTCACAAAGCACCAAGCCCAAATAGTTACACAGACGGATACTATCAAATTTTCAAAGGAATGGATAATTCTAATGTTATTTAAATTTGTAGGAGTAAAAGGTAGAAAGTTTTAAAATTCTTTGTATATTGCCAGAAAAACACTGATTCAAGCACCCTTTAAAGAAGATAAAAACCCGTAAAGCCATCTCATTTATGATTCATACATTCATATAAATATTAATATAGAAATCCTAATGAAAATATCAATAAACAGAATCCATCAATACTTTAAAAGAATAATACATGCATGATCATGTGAGGCTTTTACTAGTAAGACAAAAATGGTTCAATATTAGAAGATTTACCAGATTTCATTAGCAGATCAAAGGAGAAAAAATGATAATATTTATAAATTTAGAAACATGTTTGATAAAATTCAACATAAGTTCCTAATTTAAAAAATTTTTTTAAGATTTATTTATCATTTTAGAGAGAGAGAGAAAGACAGAGAACACACAGAGCAGAGGGGAAGAGGGAGAGGGAGTGAGAGTCCCAAGCAGACTTCACACTGAGCATGGAGACCCACTCAGGGCATGATCCCACCACCCTCGAGGTCACGACCTGAGTCAAAACCAAGAGTCAGACACTCAATTGACTGTGCCACCCAGGCACCTCTTAAAAATTCTTAATAAAACAAAGAAAAGTAGTTATAGTTCCTTAACATGATTATATGGGGGGGGATCTGAAATCCAAGGTCTATATTATGACTAATGACAAAATTCTAGAAACAATCTTACTAAATTCAGGAACAAAACATAGATACACACTATCACCACTATTATTTAACATTATCCTAAAAGTATGAATCAATGCAATTAGAAGAGAGAAAGAAATGAGATGCAAACAGCAAAGGAAGAGGCAAAATTATCAGTATTTACATTTAATGTAATTAAAAAAGAAGACCTATGAGATGAAACTGGAAAAACTATTATAAACAGTAAGACAATCAATATAGCACCTTTCCTGAATAAAAAAATAAATAAAACTCAGAAAACATTATGCCAAAAAGGATCTTATTTATAAGATCAGTAACTAAACAAAAAATCTTAAGAATAAGTTTAATAACAAATATAAAAAAAGGGGCGCCTGGGTGGCACAGCGGTTAAGCGTCTGCCTTCGGCTCAGGGCATGATCCCGGCGTTATGGGATCGAGCCCCACATCAGGCTCTTCTGCTATGAGCCTGCTTCTTTCTCTCCCACCCCCCCTGCTTGTGTTCCCTCTCTCGCTGGCTGTCTCTCTCTCTGTCGAATAAATAAATAAAATCTTTAAAAAAAAAATGTAAAAAAAATCTATATGAACTTTAAGACTCCAGAAAGCCATAATACAGTCTCAAATAAATTTTAAAGGTATCCTGTTCCTGGGTATTGTAAAATTATCAACTTATCTCAATTAAATTATAAAGGTAATGCAATCTCAATAAGAATACTAACAGATTTTTGTCATTGTTGTCATCTGCAAACAGATAAGCTGATTCTAAAGGTCAGATAATAAAATGAAACATGCTAGTATAGCCAGGAAAATTCTAGATTTTAAAATACTATAAGGTTTTAATAATTAAAAGTTTGCACTGGGTGCATGAAAAGCAATGAAATAGAAGAAATGTCCAGCAATAGACCCACTTATATAAGAATTTAGTATACAATAAAACTGTACTTCAAATAGGTGGAGAAAAGATAGAGTCTAGGAGGCTGAAAAAATAAAACTAAATTTCTATCTACCTTGTTTCTCTAACATAATAAATTCTGATTGACCAAAGATAAAAATAACTAATCCATGAAAATACTAGAAGAAAACAACAGATAATCTCTCTTGCCTCTAAATGTGAAAGTACTTTCTAAGTAAAACACAAAATCCCAAAACTTTATAAATAGCTAAATTTGACAGCATAAGAATTTTTAAATATACAAAGAAAAAAGTGTCATAAGTCAAAACCTAAACAACAAACTGCAAAATATATTGTCAGCACATATGACAAAGGGCAAATTTTCTTATACAGAGAGAAGAGAACTCTTACAACTTGATCAGAAAAAGCCCAATGAAGCAATAAGAAAAAGGCAAAGGACATGAAACCAGAAGATCACAAAACAAATACTAACAAATGGCTTTAATCCATAAGAAGATGTTCAACTTTAGTCAGAAAGAAAAGTTAAAATAAGATAACATTTTCACCTAGCCAACAGGCAAAAGTCAAAAAGATCTCAAATGCAGTGTTCTGGTTAAAATGTGGGGATTCAGGTACTCTCACATAGCACTAATGGAAGTATAAATTGGTCAACTCCCATGAACCTCCTTTTGACCATATCTACCAAAATTGAACCATATACTCTTTGACCCAGCTTCTAGAATTACACTTCTAAAAATTTATCCCAAAGATACACA